>NC_090194.1:10594837-10948456 GCF_024679245.1 Pseudorasbora parva | reverse complement strand
GAGAGGGTTTGAATTGGATAGAGGGGTTTGGATGAGGTATACAGTCTTGCTTTGGAAAAGAGGCTAGTACTAGGCAGGGAACATTGGATTGGAGAGGGTCTTGGACTGAAGACTGAGACTGGAGAGGGTAAGAGCTAATCTGTTGTCTCCAGGACAGAAATGTAGAAGTGTAAAAGGGATGACTAGAAGAGCTGTTACCTTGAACTTGAAACCAAAGGAAGGTTCAATTACCTTTTGCAAAAATGACCTACAGAAGAAAGATTTAAACAGAACATGGACATGGGAAAATGGAATAATAAAAACATGCAAATCTGTATACAGAACAACTCTTTACTTAAAACAAACAATTCTCCACATATATGTCATAAAGAAGACCCAAAAAAGGGTGTTCACTGGGCTTGGGTGTAGTGCCTCTGAGCAGATAATTGAGTGCCGCTGATATCTGTCTATTCATCACGCACACGTGTGGTTTGAGGTGCAATACTCCTCAAATGGATAGCGATACATGGGGTGGTTTAAGCTGCAGGCAGGGCAGTGAGGCTGAGCTTTTCCTACCAGTGATTCATTCAGCCCATTATTCCTGCATGCTGTCATACCAAATGGCGTGAACTATGAGATTTGTCATTAGAAGTGGCAGCTCGATCCCCTGTACTCTGCGTACGGCCAATGCAGGCTTTTACTATGTCAGTGCTGATGCAGCCTCAAACCAGTACCAGTTTTAAACATTCTGCTTTAGGAGTGCGGCTTTCTAGGCAGGGGAGGAGATCTATCGAGGGAGAAGCTCTCATGTCTCTAATACACAGAGGGGTTTGTATCTTGCGAGCTTCGCTGGTGCAATTAGCCACTAGTGAATGCTAAACAGGTCTGACAATAGCTTTCTCCTGCCTTCTCTCATTTCAATCACACGCGCTTCTTCCTTTTCTTCGTTCGTGCCTTCACTTTTTCCTCTTTTTCATGACTTCCCCCTCCATTCTATTTCATTCTCCAACACATTCCCAGAGTGCCCCCTCCCCAACTCCCTATTTCTCGCTCTCTGCGTCTCTTTGATAAGTCTGGACTCTTTGAAGACCCTAGTGTCACACTTCTTGCCTCCAAGCTATTGCACCTACCAACAAAAAAAAGAAAAGAAAAAAGAGAGAAGAAACAAAACTCTAAGAGACGAAGAGGAAAGAACCAAGGAGGTGAGAGTCGGATGGAAAATAAGAACGGTTCCGTATGTGCCTAACACCCCCCCCCCCCAACACCCCGTGATTTTATGCTGGCTGCATCTCTTCCGAGGTGCACTCCTTCATTGTCATGTTTGTTTGCGCAGCTCATTTTTCCTCTGCTCTACATGCCTTCTGAAGCAGCGGCTCATTGATCCTCGCACACGCCTGCAGCCCTGCAGCCTGAACGCTCGCTCAGATCCCCTTTGACTAACGCATGGCGGCAAGAGTTCACCCACCGACTTTAACCAAGCGAGAGCACAGAGGTTCACACTACATCTCCTCTCTCAGTGTGGGTGCACAGGGGCAGGAAAGATCTCTAAATTAACCATAGGACAGCAGCTGAGAAAACAACCTTCAATATCTACCACATAATATATCACAGCAGACAGCACAACAGACCTTTCCCGATACATCATTGAAAAGTCTATACAAATATTTGGTTTTAATGCCTGACATTTAAAAAAAAAAACACTTCACTTCAAAGGTCTAGAGCAAAAGTTTTAAACTAAGGACCACAATTTTACTGAATCATAGAAACATTTTTCAGTCACTCCTTATGTTTGCTGAATAACAGGTGAGCCAGGAGATAACACAATATTATACATAAACCTCTAACCTCACTACGCAATGAGTTTGTGAAGTGAATGGGTATAAACTCTGAATGTAATGAGCCCAAATCAAATAGCCGCAGTGCTGTCTCCGTGAGCCTTTCAGAAATCATAGCTTGGCAAGAGTGATATAAACAATTTTCTACTATTTTATATATCTATTTAAATTATTTAAAACCTTATACGATATGATAGACAAATGAATTAAATAAGCACAGCACGATTGCAAACCAAATATCTACTTGATATGTATATTTAAACATTTTAAATCTTGTACAGTATGATAGGCTATATAATATTAATCGTCTCACTCTCTCTCAGAGACGGCAAGCATTTAATGTATTCTTATTGAACATTTAGTATTATTATTTTAATTAGAAGCTTTTTCTAGTTTTGCTTGATCTTGGTACCGCATTCAACACCAAAGATCATAAAATACTCTTGGATTATCTACAAAATGACACTGTATTCAGGGTCAGGCATTAAAGTGGTTTAGACCTTATTTATCAGAAAGTTACCAGTCTTTTTTAACAGGGAAAAATCTAAGATAATGTTGGTAAATTAAGTTGAGTGCCACAAGGATCTGTGTTAGGCCTTTTTTTATTCTCAATATATATTGCTGCCACTTGGAACATGGAATTCGTTTCCACTGTTATGCCTCTGATACTCACGGCCAGATGAAATCTAAATTATCCAAGCTGACAGAGTGTGTCAAAGATATAAAATATTGGATGACATCTAGTTTTCTCCAATTAAATTCATATAAGACTGAGGTATTACTTATTGGACCAAAAACCTGAATACACAGAATCTTTTAGAATATAAGCACCTAGAATATATTTGCACCTAGAAGGATGTTCTGTTAATTTATCCGCTACAGTTAAAAACCTGGGTGTTATATTAGACACCAACTGTCTTTTGAAAATCCACCTCAGAAACATCGCTAAGCTATCTGTCTCTGATGCAGAAAAGATAGTTCATGCACTTATGACCTCTAAACTAGATTACTGTAATGCTTTACTAGCTGACGGTCCTGCATCCTCAATAAACAAGCTACAATTTGTCCAAAATGCAGCTGCTTGAGTTCTTTCTTACTAGGTCAAGAAAATATGATCACATAACACCAATTTTAACATCCCTACACTGGTTACCTATTAATTTCTGTTTCAATTATAAAGTATTAGAACTGAACTATAAGGCCCTAAACGGTTTAGCTGTGTATTTAACTGATCTTCTATTGCCATATACCCATCATGATTTTTAAGATCACTGAACTCTCTGGAACACTGGATTCTAGTACCCAAGTCTACTAAAGGAGGAAAAACATTTTAAGACATATTTCTTTAGCCAAGCATTCACATAATGCATCTAATAAACCTGTACTCCTGTTATGTCAGTGCTTTTGTGATGTAATTACTGTGCAGTGAGAACTTTCGAGAACATTCCGATTACGAATGGAACAGAATTGCATTTCAAATTATTGCAAATTTATTTACATTGGGGTCTTAGCCACTCACACAATTCAGATAAAAGGAGTTAGTTTGTAGTTTACCCAAAAATGAAAATCATGCATATCATTTAATGACCCTCTTGTCATTTTCAACTATGTATCCTGCAGAATACAAAAGGAGATATTTAGAAGAATGTTTGGGTAAATGTGCTGAAATACATGAATTAACTTGCTATGTTTAGCCAGCTTTATTCACAAAACGAAGCGCTATTTGCCTCCTGCAATGAACTGCGCAATGACCACCCACAGAAATGCAGGTAGAAATCATAATTTTATGACAAAGAGATGTTTGTGCACATTTTCTATTAATCCTGGCAGCACTGTTATTAATCAAACGAAGATGACATTATAAAGAGAATGACGCCTTTATGTTTTACATAATTCTTTAGTGAATTGACCATTAAACCAAGACGTGGGCAATTAAATGACGCTAAATCAGACACAATGCATTCTTAGGGAATTGTCCTGGTGTTCAATTTTTCTTTTGTTAAATAAATGCTTATGACAACGTGACAAGTAAACAATTTTAATATAAAAATACTGTTGCGGAAAATATGATGAGAAAAAAAAAACACATTGGACAAGAATGTTTTTTAAGAAAAACTCTTAAATTTTTTAAAGGATATATATGTCAAAAGGCAAAAATTGAGAGATAAAAAACTTTTAAACTTTAATGTCTTAAAGGTGCAGTAAAATATCCAAAAAACACCAGGCCAGTGTTATATATTTTGTTCAGTTGAGTTCTTACAATATCCCAAATTTTTCCAACTATTTGTAAATTGTGAGAAAATTGCTATTTTAACCAAGTAGCCGGGACGTCTGAGGGATTCGCCTTTCAATTGAGTCATATGTAAGTTACCATCGGTTTCCAGTTTTATTTGGCAGAAACACTTTACTCTTAGAAGTGTGCAACAAGTGTCAGAACAGCCACTAAGTGAACACACAGAGTAACTTCAAAACATAATTTTAAAGACAGTTAAATTGATCTAATATGATAAACAGAGCTGCGTTACCTCATACTTATGACCGGAAAAGTGGAAATGGCGCCGACGTCTGTGTCCCGTCATAATAAAACGCTGCTCGTGAAGCGTGTGTTTGCGTAACAATCATTCCAGTGGCCTTGCTCAGCTCCACAACACTCAGTCCTGCTCTGCTTCATACTACAGTAACATTAATAATCACATCCATGAACATGATTTATACCCGAGTCCTATCCCAATTCTTTTCCACCAGCTGTGAGGTGAAGACCACACGTCCCAAGATTCTGAGCTCAAACTTGGTATCAACAAACTATCTAACTACTAAATCTACCTTTGTATATATTGGGTCCCTGTGATGGAAGGGTCTGTGTGAATCATAGGCAAAGTTTTAAAAGAAAGACTGGTCTAGGTCAGCTTGTGACAACACAATGTCTGTCATTGTTGACCTTGCTGTGAACCCTCAACCTTCCAAACTCTTCGGCCTCCTGTCCATCAGCGAGGCAAAATGCGAAACAAACACTCTAATCTACACTCCTTATAACACCTCTCCATCTCACCTTTACTTTCTTCACACCTTCTACATTTTAACCTTTCTCTACTCCCAATTCCTTCACACCCTCTATATTTTACCTTTCTCTCCTCCCTTTTCTCACCTGGCATCTGTCACTCCCTCTCTGCCTCCCTCACAATCTCTCCATCTCTCCCCCACCCCACCTCTCTGGAAATGTAGGCCGCCATTTGGGATTTGGAGGAAATTGAATTGAATTATGAAGGAATTTCTCAGCAGTTCGATTGGCATCATTTCCCCCCTCACAATAGAACATCATTCTCATATCTCTTCGTGTGAGAGAATGAAAATAGGCCCGGGCACCATTCTCTCTCTCATCCTTTTAAATTGAATTTTTCATATCAGAGGGCACCCGAGACATCTGCCGATTCTTTTAAGGCTGGGGAGAAAAACCCATTTCATAACATATGAGAGGTATATACCTGCGATTTTCAATGTGAGAAATCTGACTTCCTGCGAGAAGAGTACGGATCCTTCGCGGCGTAACATAAAATAATAACACCGGTCTCTTTTACAACATTAGAAGCCGGAGCGCTGTCGGTGATGCGTAAGTGTCAAGTTTTCTGAATATTATCATTTAATCCGGGTGGATCAGGCAGCTGTATTCCCACAATAAGTTTTTTTATCCAGAGGGATGCACTGGTCGGCCCCGCTGCAAGTGTTTGCATTCGAAAGGAAGGCAAACACTTGGGCTCGGTGTCTTAAATTGCATTTCATTTGTGCTGTGTTCTGAAAGTCCTTGTTTTGAAAATATTGAGTGACAGTGGGAGTCAGCCAGAATATTAAGCCACGACGTGGAGGTGGAAGGGAAAGGAGAGCGGCACAAAAAAGAGAGAGAAAAGCACTTGAGAAATTAATCCTCAGTATCCAGTCCCAAGTGGACACCTTTTTCCTTCTTAAACCTCCATTTCAGAGTTAATATCTCAGTCCCTAAAGCTCCTGGCTGGAAGGCATGCATGGAGCTCAGCCTCAAATTGCTTTAAGGACCTGATATATAATGGGATTGTGGGGAGAGATGACAAAGCTCTCAAGCTTGCGCTAGACTTTAGGAGTTCCCTCTAGAATTGTTTTTGCATCTCTATTAATAGTCTATGATGGAATAGCTTGGAAGATAGTTTGCAGTTAAAAATGATATTACTAAAGACAGTTACTGTATTACAGTGGCTTTCAAAATGTGGGACGAGTATTGAAGAGATGCTGTAAAGGTGGTGTGGGAATCTGCCCTAGTTCTCAAATCCTGCACATTTTTAGACGTTTAAATAGACGATACACATGAGAACCAATGAAAAGTAGGCAAAATTTCCCCTTCACCTATGGTGTTGCAATGCCAATGTAAACAAAGATATTCTAGCATTTACATTTATGCATTTGGCAGACGCTTTTATCCAAAGGCACTTACATTGCATTCAAGGTACACATTTGACACTTTTGTCAGTTCTCGTTTTACCTGGGAAACAAACCCATAACCTTGGTGTTGCTAGTGCCACGCTCTAATGCTACAGGAAAGCATGTACCATCGACATTTAACGTTTAGCATGTAAAAGAGCCTTTAGTTAGCCTAGAAATCTAAATGCATTTGAATCTGAATTTGCAGCCAGGGCGTCTAGCAACTCTCCGTTGGCTTGCGAGCTTGAAAAACCAAACTCTAGTAAGGCCAATCACATCGTCTATAGAATCGGTGGGCGGGCTTAACATAATGACGGCAGGGTTGTGACGGTTCCACGTGCTACTTGAAAACAAAGAAGCTGGCGAACTTTTGAGTTGGCTTTGGCTGTGAAATCATTAATTAGATATTTTTTATAAAGTAAACAATTAGAACAACTTTTATATTGTTAGTAATTATATTTAAATATAAACACTTACTCTACTGAAGCAACCAAGTTTTAAATAATTTTGAAGAATGTTTAGTAGTAAATTATGCCCCCATAAAAATAAACAGTTTTAATCATAAGACTAAGGATTTGGTCCAACTGTATATTAGGTGGTCCTAACTACTACTTACATGAAAAATAAATACAATGTTCTTATTGTGTTCATATTGTATTGCAACACACTTTTGCTGATATTGAGGTGGGATACGGGTACGTACGGGACAGGTGTGGTGGTATGGGTAGGTTTAATAGTAGGCTTAGGTGTAAGCAAAGTGTCAATAGTGTAATTATAAATGTAACTACAGAAATGTATAACATGTAATTACATGCAGGTCAATTTTCAAATGTTATTAAAATGTATAAATGTAAAAACTACATGTAAAAACATGTATATACACAATAAGTGCATTGTATCCAATGATTAATTAGTAGATATGGCCGCCTAATTTAAAGGAAGTCCAAGAATTTAAATATCATCTTACTAAGAGATTATTAGGAGATAAAGAGTGAAGACCGATATTTAAATGCATTTCATGAAAGTAATCTGCTATACTGTTATCGAATATTACTGATTTACATTGCAAGCAATCAGAGTTTGATATTTTTTTATATATTCTGATATACATAAATATCAGCAACAACACCACATCTTTGCAAAGTAAGCTTCTGAATAAAACTGTGGTGGTTTTTCCCTCTTGAGAATCATACTTTATTTATGAGCCATAAAAGCCTGATGTATCAGATATGAAATATAATACTCAACAAAAAAACTTACATGCAACCCCCCCTTTTTTGTGTGTGATTTTGTCTAAAGGTTCAATAAATGGCTCCATTAAAATATAAATATATATTTTCAGACTATTATTCCATTTGTCAGGTTTTACAGGGGTAGCATGGCAGATTGGAATGATAAGGGGCAAGATTGGCAGTAAATAATGACACATTCTGGTTTGATCCTAACACATATCAGTCATATGACTTCTTGGACGATTTGGAATATAACGGCTCTTATGGATGATTACAGTACCAATAATCCATATATAGCCTATTTTGTAATCTTTTTATATGTATTTTTTTTATTTAGCAAAACAGAAAATAGGAAAAAGGCCTTTTGACAAAGTTCATAGACACAGTTTTAAACAAACTTTTACATTTTCAAATTTCAATTTTCAACATAACATTTTTATATATTTTTATATATACCTATACCAACGTATAGTTTTTAAATATATTATTTAAAAAACAAGGCCCCACTTTAGATCAGGTGGCCTTAAGTATGGCCTTTACTTACATCACAAAATAAGTACAATATACTTACTGTATTCATATTGTATTGCAAATCACGTTTGCTGATATTGATGAGATACAGGTAGAGGTAGGGCCGCGTGTGCTGGTGTGGGTCAGTTTAAGGGTAGGGTTAGGTGTAAGGGAAGAAATTAATTACTAACAGACATTAATTACATATAATTACATGCAGGTATTTTTAAAATGTAAGTACAAAGTAAAAACATGTACGTACACAATAAGTGCATTGTATCAAATTATTAATTAAAATGTTAGTACATAGTAGTTAAGGTCAGCTAATATAAAGTGGGTCCAAAAACAATAACTTGGCTCCTTTGTCAATTTAGGGCGACCAAACATCCTGTTTTCCTAGGACAAAGACATTTTGGTTAAAGATATTATTTTGTAGTATAACAATTTTCTATCAATACAGAGGGGGCATACTTTAAATGTATTGAAATCAATAAGGCATCTTTGAGTAAACTTCGAGTATCATTTGAGAATCCCATTGGTTTTCGGTAATCAGAATATGATCACCCTAATTAATTTGCTTGTTTGTTCTCATTTGTATGTTTTTCAGGATAAAATACCCCCCCCCCCCATATTTTAGGGCGGATTGCTGGGAGTGACTTAAATTAAACACCTCTGATGTAGATCTGTACACTTTCCCTACATCCTAATTTAAAATAAATGACTAACCACACGCTGCATTTCCTCAACATATAAAATAAGAGAGACTATATTAAAGAATAATGTTTAATTAGAAGCCAGAGAACTCTTTCATCTCTTGCTCAGAGCTCTATGCCATGGCAATGGAACTAAGACAAAATTCCTTTATTGATCCATGTGAGCATAACTGTGTTCAACCAGACGTAAAAATGACTCTTAGAAAATTCTTTATCTGCAGTGAGGCCGGCGCGCTCATGTGATTTCTCCCTTCGCTTCTGAAATCAGAAGGATGTCTTGTATGGAGTTCTGTTTGCAAATATCAAGGGAATTGATGGAGTAGATGATTCTGCTCACATCTCATCCTTCGCCCACTTTAGCCAGTGGGTGAAACACACGGCGGAGAGCTGATGAATTCAAAGCTCTGTCCTCTTAATGAATTAAAAGCTGATTACAGATGGGTGAGTATAGCTCTGGCTACAGCTGGGCCTGCAAGAGCTGAGCTGAGGGAAAGAGAGAGAGTGAGAGAGAGAGAGAAAGAGAGGTAAGTCTCTAAAGAAGAAAACAGAGCGGGATAAAAAAACACTGCCGTAAGCCAGAAACAAACTATCTTGTGAAGCCTGGTAATCAGAAAGCATTGATCCGACATTTCCAATTAAGTGAGGACGCATGTAGAGTTGAGGAGTTTGTGATTACGCATTCATGCGTGTGCATGCAAGGCAAAGTGTTTGTCTGTGCTTAGTGTGGTGTGATAATGGCTTGAAAGTCAAGACATTCTCTCACTCCCCCTCTCGCTCTCTCTCTGCATTATCTGAGTTCAAACTAAAACAAGCGAGCCAAAGTTTCCCGCTGTACCGTGCAGTGAATGGAGTCGGTTTGTGGCAGCGGTAAATGCATACAAAAGCATCCATGCATGGAATGTGCAGCCGCAGAATTCCTAAAAAAATTCTACACATCAAACAGATTTAGTAGACTGAAGGCATCTTTTCACAGCTGAGTTAAGGCTGCGCCGTGTCTGAATCCTCTGTAAAGATGTAATGCTGCATAAAAGCCTAACTAAATTATGCCTGCTCTGACTCAATTCAGCCCCTGGCATCAACGTAAATGGTTGCGGAAAGTTACTTTTAAAAGTAATCTGTTACAATATTACATTACTCGCTAAAAAGTAACTATTTGACCTATGGGTGAGCCCCTCCCCTCGAATGCAGATGAGCCAATGGCAGTTGAGTATCAGTTGTACTGGGACCGGAACTCGGACATCATTAGGTTTCATAGAGAAATTTTGGAAAATCCGAAGCTCTCATTGGTGTTTATGCTACAAAAATGGTAAAGCGATGTGCCTGAGGTACTGTAATACTGATTCCAGGTATCCTGAGAGGATTTTCTGGTTGTCATCTCAACTATAGCATGAACCAAAATAACTGTTCTCACGTCATGTATCGGTGTAGGTCAAAAATCATGGTCTACAATTCCGTGCCTCACCATATTAAACTGGTTAAATGTAAATTAATATAATCTTACCCTGCGGTACGTGAACAGTGTTGAATCTGGATGTTTTCATCCGCGATTGTGACGACTGTGAGGCTTCTTCCGCTTACACTGTCATCCGTAAACCCTAGGTTCCAAATTAATCTCCCACTATATTTATTTAAATATTTAATATTTTGAAGTCCCACTTGATGAGAGGTGGTCCTTCTGTGTCATAGACTTGATTGCGATTTATCGTCTAATTTGTTTTTGTATAAATTTGTGACTATGTTTAATGTCTGCATTATCTGTCTTGCTAAGGAGGACTCCTATTATGATGGGTATTAGTCTACGGGTATTTAAAGGGAGAGCTCACAGTTTATCAGAGTTGTTATGCAGATACAAAGTTTAAAGTTTATTAGCACCCCCGAATAGACATTAGGTCTGTATGTGTTTGTTTACTGTTAATTGTATGAGTGGTTTTGTGTAATTACTGTGTATGTTAATGATAATGCAACAGAGAGAGCAAAGGAGAGACTTTGTGAATGAGGCATTGATGCACACTTGTTATGCTTTGTAAGCTCTTAGAGAGATTTTTATTTATTTTTTGAGTGAAAAACGATGTAATAAACTTCATAAACCATCAGTAAAGTTTGGCCATCATTCGGACGGGGTACGCAACATTCTGTGTCCAAAAACATATTGGGATAAGGTTTTCATACTAACAGCTGTCACACTGTAAGACATAGCAACTCTGTTTGTTTGTCTGAGTTAGCAACAGTAACTGGTGGAAGGGGGGGGGGGTTAAAACTCTTCCTTCAGCAATAGAAAAAGGTCATTTAGCATTCGCATGGTTTAACTGGATAATCAATGGTCAGCAGTAGAGACACTAACTCTCGATTTGTCAGCCAATAAATGGGAAAACAAAAGTAAAAAAAAAAAAAACGTATTTAAAAAAGCAACGTAGATATTTTTACCTAAAATTTAAAAGCAATGTGTTACTTTACTAGGTACTTGAAAAAAGTAATCTGATTACATAACTCATATTACTTGTAATGCGTTAACCCAACACTGGTTATAATTACTGTGAAAAAAATGCTGTGCCCTCTTTCTGTGTAAAAAACAACATGTGAATGCCATCTCAGAAGCTCTTCTGTGCCGCCTTTGCAGCGTAATTTAGGCATTAGTTCTGACTCTGAAATCGGATTGGAAACCACATTACAAATGAGTTGTAAACAAAACAGTTTTACAAGAAAATACAATTTCAATCATCCTGCTTAAAATATCAATATGTTACTTGTCATTTCTTTGTAAATATTTGCAGTGTTGGACAGTAATGAAGTATTCTTACATTGTTACTGTACTATTTAAGTACATTTCTGAAGGATCTGTACTTTATCTGAGCATTTTTATTTCTAGAAACTTTTACTTTACTACATTTCAATGAATAATATTGTACTTTTTTACTGTAATACATGTCAGAAAAATGAATTGTTTCCCGTAATTTTGAAGAGATCGCCACCCCCTCCGAGACGCAATAGTGTCTGATTCATGAACAAGCTGATTCTTTTTTATAAATAGCACTGAACGATTAATTTGTGGATTGGACCAATCAGATTGTGGGCCTTATCATACATCCGGTGCCAGGCGCGACGCAAGTGTTTTTTGCATGTTTCAGCCAGATGCAGGTATCATTTTCACATCCTGCGTCACGTTGTTTAAGTAACAAATGGATTTGCGCCTATTTGTGTGGCCGTCGGAGATCTGGTCTGAAAATGAGGGTACATTGCTGGCACGTTGCTATTCTGAGGTAACTGAAATAGATTGCGCCATTGACCAACTGACACCTAGTCTAAAGTCAATAACGCAATATTTATTCTGTTATTTAAAGAGTTAGTAGTAGTGCTACTAGTAGTATGGTATTATGGCAGTATGTTAGGTCCACAGCGCTCGTACACTTAGCTTATTACACACAGGGATGCGCAGCAGCACACAAACATTTTTAAATATGAAAAATTAAAGGATCCCTCTCTGGAGAAGCTTTCAGTGTTTCCGCTCGCAAATTTCCCCATATAAATAGTGAATCCGTGGTGCGAGGGCAACTGGCTTTTAAAGGGAATGGGAGATGAGACTCTGATTGGTTTATTGCACGTTACGCCCAAAATGCACCCATTGCTCATTAAGAGAATAGTGACAACCCTTTTAGACCATGTGCTGGGTGTGCTGACAGTCTTTTCCTGTCGTTAAACTAGCAAAAGTTGATTCGGACCGCCCAATGTGCATTTGCACTGTGTGCTTTAGACCATGCTTTTAGAGCATTAAAATCGGGTCTTAAAGGGGTGGTTCCGTGTTTTTTTTTCTAGGCTTGTGTTTATGGGGCGCAGTATTTTTTTTTTTTTAACGCTGTATTTTTCTTATATTTGACCTTTATTCCACACCACTGTCTCCACTGTCCTTTGAACGGTTCGTTTGCTTCCTGCTTCTATAAAGCCCATCCCTCAGAAAAACGCAATGGTCTTAGATTGGTTAGATCAATGGTTCCCAAACCTGTCCTGGAGGACCACCAGCCCTGCACATTTTGTATGTCTCCCAATATCTGACACACCCATTTCAGGTCTCGCAGTCTCTACTAATGAGCTCAAGTTAAATCAGGTGTGTTAGATGAGAGATACATACAAAATGTGCAGGGCTGGTGGTCCTCCAGGACAGGTTTGACCACTGGGCTAGATAGTCAAATGTTTTTATTGGCCGAAGTGCAAAGCACAGGTTGCTGGAGAGGCCACGCCCCTTACCATTACAGGCAGAAGTCACATCTGCGGAGACTAGTAAGGGTTTATGATGTCACCAACCCGGGAAGAAGCTTGTTGTAGTCCAAACCGGCCATTTTTGTAGGCAATAAACTGCTGTAACTTTAAAAGACATCTCCGTTTGCATTGAACTTTCAGCACTGTAACTTTGCAGATACTGTTTATTCTCAAGCAGCAACATTACACACTAACTAAAGTTAAAAAAGTGAAATCGCATGCAACCACCCCTTTAAGAAATACCTCAGGAATTAAATAATCAAATGTATAGAGTTTTTTTTTCTTTTTCTTTTTTTCAATTTCTTACTTGCAGAGCAAAACATATTAACTGTCTGCATAGTCTCAATTGACTTGTGCTGGCTACTTGACAAGTCATTCATAATTCACAATGATGTCAGACTGAATCTCTTGTCCCTTGTTTGTGTGGTAATTTGACAAAGGTAAAATTTCCACTATCATTTATAACAATTTAATTCTAAATAAATTCCACAGATTTTTCTCCCTCCATAATCAGCGCAAAAAGTGTGAGAAAAGTTGGCAGGTGTTGGCCTATCCAAGTACTTTATCAGCTTTTCAGGAGGGCCAAAGTTAGCAGGTTTCACAACATCTCAACACTTAGTTTGCTAATTAATATTAATATGCTTTAGGGTCCTGTCACCTGCTCCCTAACCAGTGGATAAGACAGGGATTGAAATGAGCCAACCTTCTGGGGACCAGTGTTTTCTTTTGCATAGAAACTCAAATCCAATTTTTTTTTCTTTTGGATTTGGTTCAAAGATAGCCCGTCGTTTCTCATGGAAATCAAGTGAGTCAGCTAGATGGGGATTAGAATAGCAGATGGGAGAGAAAGGAGGTTTTCTCCAAACTGCAAACTTAAATCTGCATTAGTTTTATTGGAGATGCTTTCAGCCAATCAGTATGCTGGGATTTGAGGCACTGGCTTTACTGGGCTTTATAGGGGGTTTTCTAGGTCAGTGGACTAATCGGGAGCCAGAGGTGATATTTTGCAGCACACATTGACCTCCATTACACTACTACAGGACATTAAAAGAAATAGTGAGAGACATATACCCATTAGACTCATGTTAAAGCAACTCATTTCAGTGCATTTCTGACCACAAACTCAGAGGCAGACTGGAAGCACAGTCTGCCCTTAGTCTGTATGTAACACGGCACTTCCGTGGCCATAAAGCTCCAGGGACCTTATCAGTGCAGTGATCGTGTCAAATACACAGAGCGCTTTCAACTCTTCTAAAACATCCACAGACTCACAGTCCAACTGTAAATGGGATAGCATTCACAATTGGTTCGGGGAAGAAGAAAAAAACCACAGAACAATAAAGTAAAAAGGAACTGACACATGGTCTCGATCCCTGTGGACACATGCAGACCATGCCAGATTTTCCACTCTGAAAACCTGGGCAACAGCATGTGTTATAACCACTTCTAGATAATACGGCTGAACAATTACAACAATTACGCTCAGCCAAGTTGCAAAAATGTACAGAAACGTATTATAAAGATTTCTGTGAGAAACTGACCATAAATTCATAGTGTTATTAGCTTAAAATCCCGACATACTGTGGATGCGGCACATTGGTGGTGGTTGAGGAGATTTCTCCCTTCTTTTTGTAAAGTGATTTGAGTACCCAGAAAAGCATTACATAAAATGTAACAAATATATATTCAGATATGACCAAGATTACAAAGCTTACAAAGTCACAAGCTACTACAAATTTAAAGTCGTTTTAAGGGGAAAATTCACTTTAGCGCGGGTCAGACTCCGCTAGATTTGCGAAAAAGTGTTTTCTAAAGGATGGGTCAATATTTGCTTTGTGCTAACTTCATATCCAGAACAAGTAAGGATGGCACTTCATACAGTATTTTGTGAATGTTTGCAAAGTTCCTTTCTGAATGAGCTTTCTAGAATGCGGTATGGCTAATAGTTCTAAAGTTACCATTGTCTATGACTGTATAGACTAGAGATATGTTGTTAGTTTTATCCCGAAAATGCTGCAACTGGTTATTTCAATAAGCTGATATTTGTGAGTTATCAGCTTACTGGTGTGCATGTAAACATGCTCATTTATTATGCACTGTATAGTCGGATGATGAAAATGTTACGTTATGACAATTTATAGATTAACATGACATCTATGAGTCTATGAGTTAAATCAATGTAACTCCACAACAACTAGCATTACATAAATGCATCCACTAATTATCCAGAAATGTCCAGATGCAGTCTAAAAGTTAGATCCTCTTCACGAGTCTCTCCATCTGTGTCCGACCCTGGTTCAAACATGTAAGACTGCACTCCTAAACTGGTTATTTCTGAGATTTTAGCTGATTGAGATTCACCTGTTTTGTTGTTGACAGAGTATTGAAAGCCCGTCTAAATTATCCGCCCTGTTTTGGAAGGGGGTGGGAGCAGCAGCTCATTTGCATTTAAAGGGACACACACAAAAACGGTGTGTTTTAGCTCACATACAAATGGTATAATAAATAATCTGGGGGTACTTTGAGCTGAAATTTCACAGACACATTCTGGGGACACCAGAGATTTATATAACATCTTGTGAAATGTGGCATAATATGCCCCCTTTAAATATAATTTTAGATATTTTCAAGGAGTAGTTGACATGAACTACTCAATCTTTATGCATTTATAATTGCTGTTCTACTAGAGCATTTTCTTGGCAGACAAACGTGTAATTAATGCTTAAAACTGGTTAAATACAACTAATAAAACTATAAAACACAAATTTATAATATAAATGAGTTGAAAACAGTGATAAACAGCAGCTTTTGACCTTATACTGAAGAAGCAACGGAGATTCAGTATTTAAAAAAAAAAAAAATTAATACTGAATCATTTATTTGATCAGTTTATTTATATGAACCATGTAAACAAACTAATTGACTAGAATGATTAACAGATCAAGCCCACTACACATGAAATGGAGTTCAAAGTGTTTCTCAAAAAGGATTTTTTTTAATGCTATTAAATATTTCGGTAAATTTGAAGCGCTGTTAGTTTTAGTTAATTATTTGTCAACACTGCCAGGTTTGACATTAATGACATCACACATGCTTGTGACAAATCTGTTTAAAATTTACAGAAACACAAACAAGATTTAAAAGCAACAGGAGCCAGGGTATTCTGCTGTCTCCTTTGTTCTATGGAAGAAGAAGAAAAAAATCACATGGGATACCAGTATGGGCAGCAGTAAATCATTAAACAGTTTACATCTTTGAGCTATATTTATAAATCTATCAAAACAAGCTCCATCTAAAACAGGTAATGTGCACCACAATATACTCTTTAGTCTCTTGTAGGATTTTTCTGTCATTGATAGTTGAGTCTGTTTTGAGAATGTGGGACATGATTTGGTACACATTTTCTGACCTAAAACCAACATGTTCATCCGTGGTGCTGTACACTCTGACTTTGTAGAAAGTAGTTGTACATTAATCTTACTTTACTTTAAAAAAAAAGAAGAAAAAAAAGAAGAAGCTCAAAACAAAAACTGCTAATATTAATTGTGTTAAAATATTAATTTTCTTAAGATGCTGAAAAAGAAAGTTGAGTCAAATGTTGTTCGTGCTCATATGAACATTTTAAAACATTTTGATACGTTGCCAGATTAGGGTAAGAACAAATTTATTGATGTATTTTCACTTTAAGAATTGCACAAATGTTAATATTCACATATTAAACTTACATTATGCTATTTATTTGAATACATCTTTGCATTTTCAACTAAACATTTTCTTGCAAGGTACAACGGGTAGGCAACCCTGCTTATGGAGAGCAACCATCCTGCAGAGTTTAGCTCCAACCTCAATCAAACACACCAAAACCTGCTAAAAGTCTTTGGATTTATGTGTAAATTACAGACATATGTGTTTGATTAGGATTGGAGGTAAACTCTGCTCTAATAACTCGAAACTCTAATAACTTTTTTATACATTATCTGTTTCCCTGCCATTCGTGAGAAAAGGCTACCATGCCATTGAGTTTGTATTACTGTTATAATGTAGGGGGCTCTACTACACATCTTCTGAACGTGTACAATATATCCACAGCACAGCACTGGAAAAAAAAGCAGAAACGAGTGATCTCATATCTAAGCACAGAAAAAAAAAATCTGATCACCAACAATAAACAGCACATAAATCAAAACGACCTTATGTTACTGAGTAAAATGTCAACCCAGGAAGTAGGGACACCTATTCACGACACCCAGAACCTGTTCCAAACATTTCTTTGTTCTGCTGAACCAGGCTGCTTTGGGGACACTATTGACTTCCATAGTAGAAATGTATCTTTCTGTGTGTTCAACATAAAGAAATTCATACAGATTTTGAACAACTTGAGCGTGAGTAAATGATGACAGAATTTTCCTTTTTGGGCGAACTGTCCTTTTAAGCAGTCATTCTGAACCAATAATAAACAATTCTGAAATTATTATTATTATATTTTACTATATTATGACTTTATTATTATGTAATTACTTGTCCCACTTGTATCTAGTTTTTAAATGTCATAAACTTTATATGACAATATTATTTATTATGTATGATTAATATAGCCTAGCTAGATTATAAATTAATAATAACATTCAACTTTAATAAATCTGTCTGCCAAGCTCTAAAAATGTATGCAATATTTGTTTATTATATTATCTATTAAAACAAAAAAAGCCTATCCCTTTAGAAGCACAGATGTGTCTGTCACTGCATGCTGCTTTAAGTCTGAAATGTATCTCTGAAAAGTGTGCAGTTTGCCTGAGGTTCATCATGAGTTGTGTGTGTGTGTGTTGTGCTACTTATTGTGAAATTGATGTCTTTATATTTGCTATTAGTGTTCTCCAGACTGCAAAATCCTTATGTGTTTACTGAACTGTGTGTGGACCCTGATACGGGACGCATAATTTTGCCTGTAAATAGGGGACGATTCTGTATTTCAGAGGATGGTTGGCAACCCTATTGGGAGTGTTGATGGACTTGATCTACCCCATCTGTGTTTTGCTCATCTTACAGAATCTCAAAATGTTGCTTTTTTATGAAACTTACCCACATTCAAGTGTTGATAAAAAAGAATGCATGCATTTTTTATTAAAAGCAGAGACTCTGTTCTTTCTTTTCATATATTGCATGTTCAGATAGCCTATTCATGCAACAAAATATTCTGGGGGCCATGACATTTTTGTGAAAATTTCCAAAACATACACACACACAAAGAATAAGCTGGTGGGCAAAGAGTTTGTGGGGCAACATATCCTGGGAGACACAACCTTATAAAATCAAAAATATATAAAACATGTCAAATTCCTATGAATTTCTTTTATTCTTAATTCAAGGTGATACAAAAAGTGACTTGAAATGACTTTTTGCTGATCATTTTCTACTTGTTTAAGGGTTAAATTATAAGAGATGATAGATTTATCCATTACTTTATACATCTTATATGTAATAATAATGTTTTTGTGTTTGTTTATTTATGTACTTATTGTAGGCCTATAGTTCTTATCCAGTGATCACAAACCACACATGTAGAATACAGTTTAAAAACCAATACGGATATACACTATATTGCCAAAAGTATTGGGACACCCCTCCAAATCATTTAATTCAAGTGTTCCAATCACTTCCATGGCCATAGAGAGCATCATAGACTGGGATTCCATGGCCGAACAGCTGCATCCAAGCCATACATCAAGTGTAATGCAAAGCGTTGGATGCAGTGGTGTAAAGCATGCGGCTAGTGAACTCAATCTCTTATAATTAAATATGTCCATGACATTTCAAGCACTACTTTTAAAATCCCTGATGCACAAGGTTTCCACAACAGTATGAACCCAGTCTAAATAATTTACAGTTACTAAGATTTTCTAACATCTATTGAAACAAAGGTTAAAAAATCCTTACAAAAGAAATGATAGTTTTTAGGAGACACTGTTAGCACCAGTTTTTGTTTAGCTTTTTTGTAACACATTCACAGTAGTGTAACTGTGTGTGCTGGTTCCTAAAGAACACCCTCTTTGATCACACATACACATCGTCCTTTAATGCATTATAATGCATTAACTTTCCGCACTAGCCATTGCTCCTTTGAACTCCAAACAGCAGCTAAAGCAAGCAGCTGTGGGAACATAATGAGTGGCCGTTATAACTCAAACCTTTTCAATAATTGAAATTCAGTCTGACATGTGATGAAGGCACACACATACTGTTAAAGTGCATAACAACAAAACGGGCTTTGATTAAAGATACATCTATGCCAACTTGGAGATAAATCAGTCTTTATGCTGGAAACAATCCAGTATGTTCATATTCACCCTACACACACAAACATTTGCATACACTATAGTTGGATCGACACCAACATTTTGGCTTCATTACTGTACCAGCCTGTTTCCTCAGAACTGATTCTAAATCAATACTTTATGCAACAAATAAACAGCCTCTGGCAACTGATGAAATTAAACTAGGGCTCCGAATAGATTCAGTCAAAAATAAATAATTCAAGATGAATCTCAGAACTTTTGTAGATATATTACACTCCTCAGTTACTTTTTAAAGAAAGAAAACAAAATGTCCAAGCAATTCATTTGGATGACAGACATATCGGAATATTTCCTCTATTGCATTAACCGGCACAGGGAATTCAAAGGCTTAATGCGAATCTGCAAATAACAACTTTTACCACACTCATGTAACAAAAACGTGTTTTTGCTGCTGCTTCTGTCTTAATGTTTTACAAAAAATATATTTCATACTTCCGAGTGTCAATGATAATCAACTTCCACCATACAAAGAGTGCAAATTACTTCACTTTCCCATCTGGATTTGATTCATATATAAATTACAGAATGAAACAGTGATAATGTCAAATCCGCTAGTGCATAAAAACACATTTAATGGATCTCATGGGTAATCACATTAGCATACGCTTCAACGTCACACTTCCTGCACTGCTGAACTGTGCTGAATAGCAGCACATTGTCATCCGCCTTAGGTGCCGAAATCTGCAAAACGATAATAATCACAGATGATTTTTTGGTACTGCAATACTTTTTACCAATGATACGCCGTGCAACTCCAAGCACACACACATACTCGTATCAAAGCCGTCACATTTGAGTGACTTCTGTTCATATTCCTGTAAAAGTGTTTACTCATTGGTTGAAATGAGAGATTGATTGAAACTTGAAACCACCTACCAAAGAGACACTCAATCAGGCTGAAACATTATTAAAACATCAAACGACCTCAACACTCCTCCCCTCTTATTCAGCTGCACAAAAAGGCAAAACACAATTCATTTTCTGTGTTTCTCTCCCACACACACACTCACATATGCTGACACACACCCACTGCCCCCATCTTCATAGTTAATACATCAAACAGCATTAGCTCACAGTATTGGAAGGCCTCAGACAGACATGTTTCTGACAGACCGTGATCTCTCTCCCTTTCATACACACAAACACACACATATACACAATGTGCTGCCAGTGTGTAGATTGTATCTGTGTTACTAGGCTTGTGTAATATCAAGTTGAAAGTGATGTGCTGTCTTACCTGCCTGTATAAACTGCTGTAGGAAGAGCCAATGAAAAACAAACTGACAAGCATCACGATTTTTACTTCAAACTTTTGAAAGCTTATATAAATCTATAAGGCTTCATTATTATCTCTTATAATCACTGTCCATCAGGGACGGAGAGAAATGCGTCAGTGTTCATAAAAGCCCTCATTATCAGGGTTTACATATATGGCTAACACATCCATATTCATGAGTGTATCTTTTATCCGTTTGTAATGAAGGTTTGGATTAGAATGCTCCTGAACAAGCTTTATTGGCTCTTAAACCCATAAAGGCCTTTGGCGTCTAATGAAATGACCAGGTGGTCCATTAGATTTCCCCTAAAAAAAGACATTAATTAGTTCATGAGCTGAATAAAACTCCATGTAATTAACACTGATGGACGGAGCTCTCGTCCATTTTCCCTTTTCATGGAAAATAGCGCGTGGTGTCCGTCCTCTTTTATTTCATCAGCGCCGTAATTATGCTATTGATATTCATTATTAGTTTTCAAACAAGCCTTTGTAAACGCTGCAGGGTTGTTAAATCTAGTAGCCAAAAATAAACAAGCCCCATTGTGGACCCGCTTCCACGCTCCACCCAAGTCTGGCCTCGCTTTCTTACTTTTTCAGTGTCGATTTGCTACGTTCGACTTCACATGCAAGAATAAAGGAGATGTTTGCTGTGTTCCGCCTCAGCCTTAGCTCTCAGTAGGCATTAGAAAGGAATACCGGTGCTCTATGAAGTCCTAAATGCGCCCTGACAATCTGAGACCCACTTGTTATGCCAACTTGGTATTAGCACTGACACGGTACTATTTGGAAGTTGAAGTGGTGTTATCTTCAATTACCTGATCATTCTCTGAGTGAGCAGGTAATCCATGGAAGAGCGCGTTTGGCTTTAAGGATAGAGAATGTCTCGACAACGTCTCTATTTTTTCCCCGCCGTCCTCAGCGGACACGTTTCATTAGCCTAAACCAGCTGCAGTAGGAAACTCATTGCAGTGACGCTTAGTAGATGGATTTCTCGTGTTTGAGAGCCATCTAGAGAGTTCCTTCGGCCTTGAACGTGGGAGTGTTTTGGAGTGTAAATGCATAAATGCGCCGGTCGTTTCTGGAAAGCGGGGACCACGCAATCACATCACATGACTGCACTTTGGTGTCTCTGGAGCATCTGAAAAAGAAATGAGTGTGGGCCATTATCTTTAATCCTCCAACAGTGCAGACACAACATCTTCGCGAATATAACCCGTCGAAGTCCTTCCCCCAAGACCGCGTTCAATAACGCCGCTCCTAACATCAGATTAATGAGGCCTGCCTGGCATGTGCACCAAACTCGCTCTTAATAACAGCACGTTTTTTGTGCTCTGCAGAACAACGCAGACCAATTTAGCAGAACTGAAGCTGCCTGAATTCTCCATAAATCTCCTCCGTCATTTGGGCTGCCGCCGTGGTATCTTTACGGGGATGGCGAGATAGCCCGGCGAATCTCCCCGGACCTATTTGCGATCTACTCGGCTGACTAAAGGTGTTTTCAAGGAGCATGTGCGTGTCTGACAAGGCAGCACGCTCGCCTGCTTGTCTCTCCTCATTGCCGCCCACAAGGAAATGTGAGGCTTGATTTAATTTCCACTTTGTTTTCGGTGATCTGTGTCATTCCAGTTAAAGATGTCACATGTCTGCGGACCCATCTCACCTCCGGCGGCTCGGTGACATTTTCAGAGCTGCTTTCATCAGTGTCTATCTGACAGGCTTTCTTTTCTCTATGCTCTCCATAAATATAAACGGAAAATAAATGAAAAGACAAAGCCCCTTGCGCGTAACCAGAGTTCTTATCAAGTAACCCCACATTAAGTAAAAATAAATAATGTATTGAATTTAAATAAAAAGGCATGGCAGTGCTTTGATCCACTTCATCAAATATAGAGCGTGCCGTTCCCCCTCTTCCACTTTCCCTTGCGTTCTGTCGGTCTATATTGAGCTTGTGCTTTCTGCATTGTTTAAATGGCAATCCTGGAAATAAAAAAGGTTTCCAAAACCGATAAAGAAAGAAAGGCTTTCTCCCCCTGAATCTGGCTCTGTATTTTTTTTTTTTTTTTCATTTGAATGTACGTCTGATATGGGGATAAGTCACATGAAAGGCTGTGGCATTTTCAGGTGAGGTAGATAATGAAGAGTATGTGAAGAAGGGCTGCAACTGCCAGCATCTTCCCGCTATGAATGGCGGTCCGGTGAATAATGCTTCCATTTCCCTGCTGGCATTTTAGTGGCATTTTGATGTGAGTGCGTGAAGGGTCCCAGGAGAGAGGGGAGTAGAAATCCAATAGAGATAAAACTCCCTCTTCTCTGTGTGCATTTATAGTTATGCCAAACATCAAAGATCAATATCAACGCTTGATCTTCAGTTGGCTGATGAGGGAGAAAGAACGCAAAAAAAGAATTCTAAGAAGAGCTGATCGATTGTGACGTACGAGGTTCCATTTGCACTCTTTGTACCTACCTTAATGTTTTCTGATTGTGTGTGAAAATAAAACGGGGGCTAATTATTCGGTAGGTTCTCTTACGATGCTCTTCGGGCCTCTGCGAAGGGTTTTTGCTGGGCTTGTTTTCAATGGTTACGTAATGGGGATCAAACAATGCCTTGTGACTTAGGAAGAGAGAGAGGAAGAAGAGAGAGAGAGAGAGAGAGAGAGGGAGAGAGAGAGAGAGTGAGTTAAAGAGACAGAGGTTTCCTTCCTCCCCTCTTGCTTTATTTATGAGGGCTGCTGGTGCTCTCATGGCTCTGATTCATGAATGGAAGGGAGAGAGGAGAGGAGTATACAGCGTGAGCCACTCCGGAAACTACTTCCCAGCTCATTGCTCGCACTCCATTTCCCTTTACTACACACAGCCAATTCAGGTATGAGAGTTTGCTCACCTGATGATGCTTTGGGCTTTTTGGTTGGCATGAAAGCCACTTTCTGAATTAAATACTTGGCATAATAGTGCAGCTATCTAGCCTGGATGCCAGCCGAACTTAGCCCCGCCCACAATTTTTTTAGGTCGACAATTCGGTTTGGCCTTGCTCCATAGAGGAGTAATTATCCCCGAACAGAAACTGTTCGGACCAATGAAATCATCAGGGTGGGCTTTAGACGATGACGGACAGATGATAAACAGTAACGTAGTCATCCACGTCATCAAAGGGGCTTGGACTTGGATTATATTTGTTCGAATCCTAAACGGAGAGCTTGTTTGTATATGCATTCACCATCACAATTTCTCTCAGAAATGATGATCATGTTGGGTAAGTACTCTGTGTATCATTACATTATTTTACAACACTGGCAAAGATTGTGTATTCCAGCCTGATTTCAGCGTGCGTGCAGGGTTGCCAAGTTTTTACAACAAAACGCGCCAACTACTAGCCCTAATAGCTTCTCGGGGGGTTCTCCGGGGAAAAAATGGCGTTTGGGGGGTAAAATGTGTGTTATTTTGGCAAGGTTGCCTGCTAAAATTCGCACTCATGGGTCTATATATCACATAATAGTCGCTTCAACCCGCGGACATAGAAAAGAACCCGCGGAAAAAACGCGGACTTGGCAACACAGTGCAGTTGAACTCTGTTGACATTTGACAATGCGTCACTTCGTTGCATTGATTGGTTGTTGGTCTATCCAATTGATGTCTTTCTTGGTTCGGTTGAAACATGCCTCATAATCACAGCCCAATGGAGCCGTATCAGACTCATATTCTGACTAGAATTGAGTATGACCACGTCAGGCTAGCAGCTATCAACTGAAATGGGGGAACACCAAAATCTTCCACATTTTTCAAGACTGTGTTTCAAGAATATATTTCAAAACGACAATAAAATCTGACAACAATAGTATCATAGATCTCTGTCTCAAATCACGCTAAAAGAGGTATTGTTCAGGTTGGTACAGTTAATGTGCATGCACACTCTACAGTAAACAAACTCCATCAAAAAATGCCAGAGTGCAACAGTCGGGTTCTGGAAATAAATATCACCTTCATTTTCTCAATAAAGAAACTGATTTTCTGTATAAGCCTTTCAAGGTTTAGACCCACCTTGAGCTTCAAGGTTATTAATTGATGGTATATGTTTCTGTCGAAGCCATCAGTTAAAGGGTTAGTTCAACCAAAAAATGAAAATTCTGTCTTTAATTCCTCACCCGCATGATGTAACTAAACCTGTAAGACCTTCATTCATCTTCAGGACACAAATGAAGATATTTTTGATGAAATCTGTGCTCTTTGATCCCTCCATAGACAACAATTTAATTACCACTTTCAAGGCCCAGAAAGGTAGTAAATACAGTGGTTAAAACTCAGTTTTATGAAGCGATGAGTATACTTTTTGTACGCAAAAAAAAAATTAAATAAAAATGACAACTTTATTCAACAATTTCTCCTAGACTGTCTCAGACTCTTGCCCTGTTGGCGCAGTGTAAATAGTGCAGCGCTAGAAAGCCGGTTTACCATTGGCCGACACTGTTCACCTGAGCACCATGACGCATGCCACCAGTCGTTCTGCCATAGAACTAGGACCATTCTTTTTGTTATAATACTTCACACTATAGATTTGGTGTGGTGTCTACATTGAAATGTGGTAGTATGCTTACTGAGTGTTTTGGAATGAAATATCAATTCAGAATTTTTTTCACCCCTCTCCATTTCTCTTTATCACAAATCCTGCTTGTGACAGCTGTTTTTGGATCCATTTTTTTTGTAATCCAAGTGTATCTGGTGCTTACTACACAGATGGACTTCTTTGTCGTACGATAAATGGGACCGCTTCCAAAGTGGGCGCCGCCGGGGAGGCCGAAGGGACTCGTAAGGTTTGTCTTATTTCTCCTTCGGCCTGCTTAGCAAAATGACAACCCTGACTGAAACTATGTCCATGCAGCCTTGTGGCAACGAGCTAGCCGAACACTCTCTTCCCTCATCATGACATCTTCATCTCAACAGCCTCTCAAAGAGAAGAGTGACTTGTCTTTCACTCTCTTTGACTCACTTCCTTCCTCCAAGTGTGTATCTCTCTTTCCTTCTCTCTTGGCTCTGCAGTGTGCCTGTCACTCATTGTCGGCTGGGTGGAAGCTCATGTCTGACATGCTTCCATTAGTAGAAAGACTGTTCAATTACCTCAGCTCACGATGTTTAAACCCTGCCAATTACTGATACATCTTCCATCTAAATTATGCATACACAGGGCTGGGCTGCCGCGTGTAATGATTTTCCCCTTTTGACACCGTGCTGTGTCGAGACCAGCGCGCCTGCAGTCGGAGGGAAGGTTTATCCAGATGCCTGTGCTTGCTGGTGTGCCGGTAGATCCCAGTTTAGCATCTCGCTTTGGTGTATCTTGTGCTCGTTTAGTCCGATGCCTTCACAACGGCAGCTTTCTGAAATCACTGGCACAAAGCTTGCCGTCTTCAAACTGGCACACTATCTCTCTGTATGTGCTCGGCACATCTCTTCTCATCCCACTGTCTCCTAGCAACCTCGGCTGTCTCCGGCCCATGAGGCTCCCTCGTTTCTTCAGTCGGCATGACTTATCCCCCTTTATTCTACCCTCCACCCCCTCCGCTAGTTGACCTCTATTCAGCGTTTGGGATGTGACCCCATCTCTTGCATGAGTACTCTCTCTGTACCATCTCAATCCAAGGCTACTCTAACCTGTCTTTTCAGTTTGCTTGTTTCTTTCGTGCACCGTCTCACTCCATCTCCGGCTATTACTCCTCCTAAGGCACCCTATAGTTAATCTCTGATCTTGGAACCACCACATGTATACAGACCCCAGTTTTCCTTTAAAAGACAACATGAACAACATTCAAGATGCATTTAACTTCTGTAACATGGCATTTCTGAGTAAAACAGGACATTGGGTGAGGGAATAAAGTAGGTTTTGGTTTAAAGTTAGGTTTTCCAATTGATTGGATTGTGAAAAACTGGCGTTACATGCCGGTAAGGCACCAAATCTGAATGCAAATACCTTTCAATGTCTTGATAATAATATAGCTACTGGTTAACATTATCCAGAAGCCCAAAAGGGTGAAAAAGCAAGCTGTTTCAGAGTTTGATGAAGGCACTATGAAGACTTTCATAGTCTTTGGAACAATATGCAATGATTCATTTATTTCTACCAGAAATGTTAATTAAGAAAATAAATAAGGTCAATTTGGTTGACTTTAAAGATATGAAATGGCATTCACACTGCATTTACCACTCATAATGCGACATATTTGTGAGTGAGGTACAATTGAGAAGGAAATAATGCAGGGCAAGATTTGTTTTTATCCATCAGGATTCGATTGGACCGTGATCCCTAGGCTGCTATAATAATGGTTATTTTTCCCATCGGCACAGCCGTAGTTAAATGAGCAGAAAAAGCTTATTAAATTTTGATGAAAGCAAATGTTTATGAAAATAAACATTTTTCTTCAGAATAGCATTAACCAATCACATATAATTAGACCAGTATAAAGTCACATATAATAAGACCAGTAACATTTATTAAGCAAGTACAAAAGGTTGATTTCACATTGACTCTAAAGCAACCCTGTAGGGTCACTGTGATTTTGCCAATATTCTTATCCTATCCCAATCCAATGTCTATCCCTAAACCTAACCATACCCATAAATAGAGGTCGACCGATTCATCGGATTTGCCGATTAATCGGCACCGACAGCTGATTGGTGGAACAATCGGTTATCGGCAAAAATCAATACCGATAGTTTTTTCGGTTTGCGTCCGTTGCGGGAGCTCCTACAAGAGCTCTGAGAAGGGTCTATTGGCATTATATAGTGCGAAAGCGGCCTCTAGAGGCCAAATGAAAAGCTATCACTGATTGTTTACATTAACACGTGAGGCTCCGCGCTTCACAGCTCACGCTACACAGAGCGCGCTGACACATCTGATGCACGTTTAAAACACCAACAGAGAAACGGTATGAATACAGAACACTTCAGTGTATGTTGCCAAATCATTATAAAGTAATTGATTTGTTGACTAGATGCTTTAGCAGGGGAAGAACAGTAGTATATGTACTTTGTCGTCGAGGCTGACAGGACGCTAATATTAGCAGCAACGGTTACCTCAAGCATTTAAAACAATGTAACTGAGAAATTTTTTTTGATGTGAGAAACTGTATCATGCATCCAACAGAAATATAAATGCATTAGATGTCAATACATGTTGTTATTTTGATAAGAAAACCGTTGTGTTCTAAAAAAGCTAACTGTTTGGATTTATATGAAATGATAACAATTAATATAATACATAATGTTACAAAGTATTTAATTTGTAACATTAAGTAAGGTTAATAAATGCTGTAGAAGTATTATTCATTGTTAGTTTTATCTGTTAATCTTTTTATGCACTATGAACTAACATGAATGATTAAGGTACAATTGTATTGCTCGAATATTAAAACATGCTGTAAAATGTACATTACATAATGCATTTAGTTCATGTAAGCTAAATAAATACATCCTTGTTAACAAATGGGATTTGCAGTCTGTTACCTGACATTTACATACATGTTTCTAGGTTATAGCTTAAGAAACATTTATTTGTAATATTTTAATGTTTTAGTTATTTTCTGTAGAATTTTGTTTCTGTTAGAACTTCTCATTTTAATATTTTCATATTTACGTATGAAATTTAACACATTTTCATGGTTCAGTACTTTTTTATTTCTTGTAATAAATTTCAGCACTGCTTTTTTAACCTGTTATTTTATGTATTATTATTATATTTTAATCTAGTATCGGTCGATTAATCGGTTGTCAGCAAGTGTGGTCCAGCTAGCTATCTCTAAAACCAGAGGGAAATGACAGACACTGATGTAGAAACACCTAACTCTGGTTGCAATCCTACACTTAAACTGTGATATCATCCCTGAAATCTGATTGGACTGTTTTTCCATGACCAAAAGAGATGTTGATCCAGGAATATGTTCTAAGACCACGGTTGCGGTCTTATAGGAAGACTGCAACCGTGGTCCACTTTTCTTGAATGCATTTGTAAGATCGACTGGAATCAAGAAGAATAAACTGAATTACTTTCAAATCAAAGTTCCCCATAAGTAATTGTTTCTGAGTCAGTGATCACGGGCATCAGGGGTGGGGGGTCTGCAAGGGATGGCCTGCCTGCCAGCAAGCAAATAAGCCTGCAGCAGTGCTTGCAAGTGCATACTGCCCTATTATGGACAAATGCACAAAGAGCTCGCATTAAATTGCATTAAATTCAGACAGACTTCATCACACAGCACCCCTACACACAGCTAAAACAGGCCATATCAAATGAGTTCTGAATCACTTCCAAATCAGCACTCTGATTAAATACACTTGCTCTATCAATAAGCAGCCGCCTTGAATCTAACACAAATGCGCATTGTGCTGAGACTAAAGAAACAGACTTCAAGGAAAAGATCACCCAAATACCAAAAGCGAAAAATCAAAAGAACTGGTTTAAATAAAGACAATAAAATAAAGAAACTCCGAAAATAATTACAGAACTCAGGAATTAGGGGTGTAACAACACATTGTTAATTTATATATCACAATATAAAAATACAACAATATGCGTTGTTGATGTAAACTATGATTTGTGCTATAAAATTGTTTTATCCAAGGCTTAACTTGCTGTATTTCTAAGATATAGTTCACCCAAAATTTTTAATTCTGTCATCATGTACTCACTCTCATGTCATTTCGTTTAACTTTCAAACACAAATAAAGATAATTTTTTATGAAAACTGAGATTTCACATTTAGTTTTAGTAGTATGATTAGTTAGTTTATTAGATTATTATTATTATTCTTATATGTACAGTGCATTAATAGCAGGAGAGGTAGGACATGGCAAGCTCCGGGAGAGTCTGTGTGCGGCTTAAGAGATCAAATGCCTACATTGAAAACGTGAGTAATGCAGCAATTTCAGTGACATTACTACATTAATGATAATATGATTTTATTTTAAAAAAAGGAAAAAATAAAATAAATAAAAAACCTTTATTTTGTCTTAAAGGTGCAGTGTGTGAATTTTAGTGGCATCTAGAGGTGAGGTTGTAAATTGTAAAAATCCCCCACTGCTCACCCCTCCCTTTCGAAGCACATAAAGAAGCTACAGGGGCCGACACAGGACACATATGCCGTCGTCGGAAAGAGCAGGGAGTAACTATCGCACTGACGAGAAGTTTGTCCGTTTAGGGCTACTGTAGAAACATGGCGACGCAAAATGGAGATTTCACTGTAAGGGGAACCGTGGTGTATGTAGATAGAAATGGCTCATTCTAAGGTGAAAAAGACTTAATGGTACATTATGTAAGGTCTTTCCACACCACTGAAAACATAGTTATGTATATTATATTGCATTTCTGTCAATAGACCCTCAAATACTACACACTCCACCTTTTAAATATTTAAATATCGTATTGTGATTTATATCGAAATCACAATACGATATTTAGTTGGAATTATTATAAAACCTAGGCTGAACTTTAAAAGCACAGAGCCAAGAGTAAGGTTTTTTTTTTTTTTTTGAGAAAATAATAAATCCAATCAAATAATCTTAAACTCATATTATGTCATTCAGAAAAAAACACAAACTGTGGTATAATTTTCATAGACATTCAGTCCATTACTGAACACCAATTACCCATTTACTGAAATCGCATTGGGATATTCAATTTTGTGGGGTAAGTTGATGCAACAATTCGCTTACAGACTATAAAGAACAAATGGTGGTTGAGGGTAAAAAAAAAAAAAATCATATAGCATGAATCTTCTCACATGCATATATATGAGTAAAAATGGCAAAAGTTGGATGATTTAACTTTTTGTTTTTGCTATGACAAATACATTTACAAATTTTTCAATTTCATTTACACATTGACTGATGTATCATCACCTTGGACATGCTAAACTTGTATTTCTTAGATATTGAAAAAGCAGGTTGTTCGTATAAGCACAAACTCTGAGACTGGCATGAGAAAGATTGAAACTACAATCCAATTATAATAACGTAATGCATTGCAATGTATTGCATCGCAATATACTTATTGCAAAGTGTTCTGTATTATGAAGTGGTCTAAACTACCCAGCTCTAATTCCAACCACGCCTATGAGTATTGAAACATACCAGTATCACTTTGAAAAAGTAAAGAAAAACAACAGTCGCAAATAAAGATTTTTCCTCCATGAGCAGCACTTTAAAGATTAAGAAGGAAAGCTCATTTCATATGCTGTGTGTTGAGGTTCTCAGTCACAGTCAATTCAGGCGGATTGCCCTAAGACTTGTGGAGGCTCAAGCTGTGATGCTCTGGCAGAGGTGGTATAGGGGGCTGTATCCCTCCCCAGCTGTGCTTCCATGGAGATGGGGAATGTAGAACACAGCCAGGGCAGACTGGTTTGAATCCCAGCTGTGCTGCAATGACAACAATCAAATGCAGGACAAAAGTGGTTCATACTTCATTTGGATCCCAGCTGGGTACCAGGGCGATGCCGGAAAACAGGACAGCTCAGCACACACCCTTGTGAAACCCCAGCTGTGATGGAGAAATAAAGCCGAGGGGTAATACAGATGTGTCCCCCATCCTTGTACACCAAGCTGAAATGGAGGGCATAGGGTTCCCCTACACCGGAACTGATCCGTGCCTCCATAATGATGATATCTTGAACAACAAAGCTTGTATACAGAAAAGTGGGGCAGAGCAGTGTTCTGTCAATATATCACTGATATGCTACTTTTCCCTCTTCACACAAGCCACAAAAACTGACACAGACAGGGTTTTAGAAAACACGGCCAAAGCGATCCAATGAGTTGAAGATAATAATTAGCTTTATCACACAATGACATGGGTCGTCTAAGAGGCCGAAACTCCCTCTTTGGTGAACAATAGCAGACAATATGTTCCAGCTCAGGGGAAATCTCCAGCTGGGATTGCCTGCTTCATATAATACTTGTCAAATCCCGGTTGACACTTCATATGGACTGCTAATCAGAGACAATCCATCCCTGGGTGAGACCCTGCAGCTTCCGCAAATCTTTTTGTTGCGAGCACAAAAACCCACAGAGCTGCTGCTCGGACTTCACATTTCTGGTCTTTTGTTTATTCTGACATTAATCCAAAAGGGAAACGTGGGGGTGGGTGCTGTATGAATTTCTAAACAGGTATTCAGTGCGAAGAAAGCTAAATGACTGCTGAAAGACTCGGTGATTGCAAACAAGGATAACGAGAGTACGAAAAACTGGTAAATAAAACAAATGGAAATAGACTGTCTATTTTCAGGACTGGTGCTCTGGAGACTCGTGCCTCCGCGTCGCTTTCTCTAGTCTGATATTTTTAGATGGAAATTGGAGTGCGGGTATGTTATTGTTTCGCATACCTAACAATTACGCCTTAGGAAGTTTGCCACCCAGTTGAGGTGTGAGTAGATCCTCATCTTCTGGTAAGACTTTGAAAAAGTCAGACTTGGGGAACAAATAATGTATGTGCTGCGCAAGTTTTGACATGACAATGTTTTGTGTACCGCTGGTCCACAAAATAGAATAGCTTGTTCTGTACAATGGTGTTTTGTAAATATGAACGGGGTAGCAGCTGAAGATTAAGGTAAGGGTAAAAGTTTGATTAGAGATTATGCTTTTCTCTTGTGACTGGCATTACAAGAAACCAGTCATCTGCTTTTAGAACGTGATTAAATAAGTATAGCAATTCAGACCAATTTTGTCTCAAGTGTTCATGTATTAGCAAAGTAATGAAAACATCTGCCTCTCCAACGTCTTTAAGGGCTGCAATAAATGCTGAAGAACCATGATAGTCTTACAAACAATCTAACACATAATTGCACGCCACAGTGAACACTAGATAATTTTAAATGCTTGCTGAAACCCCTCTCAAAGGGGCAGAATCCAATCTCCAAAACTCTCCCATTTCATGCTATACTGCATTTTGGTATTGTTAATTACCTTCTATCAAACTGTTGAAAACAGGCAATATTTTTTTTTCCAATCTTGTCGATACCAGAGGCTATCTTTAGCCTCCACTCAAATTGGTGCTTTTATTGTAGTAGTCTACGCTATTGTGTCAGGGTCCTGTCACTCCGGTTGGTCTTTTTCTTGGTTTGGTGACAGAACCCTGACACTAATGTATTGTCTTGTCCTTGTATGAGCATGTGGTTCCAAATGTTTGAGCTTCTCAATGTTTTGTCTTTTGTTGTGAGCATACGAGTTGAGTGTTCATTCCCCCACTGTGTGCTCTGCTCAGGTCTTGTGTTTTTATAGAGTACCTGAATTGATGACAGTTTTATTGGCAGAGTATTCTTGTTTTGTGTAGCATTCGGCTTGTGATGTTTTGGGATGTGTCATGATTAGTGTGAGCACATGGCTTATGTCATGTTTATTGTGCCATGTGCCCTCCTGTCTTGACCCCACCCTCCTTGTTATCTGATTATTAGTTAATTTACCCACGCTGTCCTCCTTCGTTATCCTCCTCATTTGCTTCCTTATTTATTATCCCAGCATTCTCTGCCTCGTGCTAGATGTTGTTAAATGTCCCTGGTGTTTCCTTATCGTGTCCTGCCTTGCTGTGTTGGTGGATCTTGTGTTTTCACCTACAGAGTGTTTTTTGTTTGTTGTATTGCTATTTAAATAAAGTCCAACATTTCCTGTGTTTGAGACCTGGCCTCCTCCCTTACAGCAAACCTGACAATTTGGAGCAGATACTGGTGTGCTGCTAAGCGAAGTGGTTGAGCTGTGTGACGCGGTCGTGTGTTCCTGGTTATGAAGTGTAGAGGCTTTAGCGGACTGGCCCATCGCATTAGCGTTAGCACACTGAGCATGGAGAGGGGGAGATAGGCAGGCTCAGTGAGCATCAGGGTGGCCCTGCTCTTCTCTTCTTATCAGCCTGCAGTGCTTGCCATCCGAAAAAAAAATGCAAAGAAGGGAGGGAAAAGCATAAAGTGCAAGAGAGAGATAGAGAGAGAGAGCGAGAGAAAACAAGTGCAGATGTATCCAAGCAATTAATAGTCGCCTTGTCTGGCATTTCAATTCAAAACTCAAGCAAAAATATCTATTATAAGGATGGTAATTATAGATAGAAAAGAGCTTCCTCGCCAGGGCTTAAAAACTGAAAAAAATGGGGAAAAAAACACGGTTCACTCTGAGCAGAGTCAATATTTTTACAATTCTTTTCATGCATTCCTTCTGTAACATTACTGTTTGATTATTAAAATAAATATATTGTTTTTGTTTGTACCTATATTTTATACCAAAGCTTGAATTGGACTTTATACTAAAGCTTGTGACTAAACCTTGTAACACAATTGGATACTCAAACACGCTCAACACACCTGAATCGTAAATTAAGTCCTGCATGCATTTGGAAGACAGTCTCCGCTTGTCTTTAGTGCAAGGGTAAATTAAAAAAAGGAAAGCATTTTCTTTACCCAAAACACAATGTGTGCAATGTTTTATGTATTTGAGGAGCAGAGAAGCATGTCTTAGTCTGGTATTTGCCATCTAGTCATAGCCGATACAGCCTGTGCATAACACTTTGTCTTTTATAACACAAGCTTTTTGCCAAACATATGAAATGAGCGTAGCTTAGAAATTTAGAAGCACCCTAGCAGCGGCAAATCAAATTTCCAGCCAGTGTAATCTAACAACTCTCCATAGACTTGCGAGCTGGAAAAACCAAACTCTGGTGAGGCCAATCACATCGTGTATAGAGTCGGCGTGCTTAACAGAATGACGGCAAAGTTGCAGAGGTTCCGCGTGCTTCTTGTAAACAAAAAAGCTTGCGAACAGCGGTCTTTCGAATTGGCTTTGGGTGCGACTCTGGAAGACTTGGAGTTAAGATCTTCTTTGAGAAAAGAACAAAGAACGGCACTGAAATCATTCTTAAGAAGGGAAGATCAGAGTTTTGCTGACCGGATAAGGGGAAAGTTTAATCTGTCAACTCGCTCCGCTTCACGTTGCTCTGGTTGGTTGTAGTGCTATCCCTTTGTGTGCAGAGGGAGTTTGAAAGACAACCATTTATCTCGCCCCTTGGATTGAGCCCTGTCAATGGTGAGTTCCCAGACCAAACATCTTGATGTGGGTCTGGCCTTTCAGGCTAAAACGAGCGGCCACAGCTAAAATAATTTTTGTAGCCTTTAAGTTTATAAAAACTTAAAGGGATAGTGCATCCAAAATATGAAGATGTAAAGTTTATCTGCTTACCCCCAGGGCATCCAAGATGTAGGTGTGTTTGTTTCTTCAGTAGAACACAAATTAAGATTTTTAACTCCAGCCATTGCACATATAATGCATGTCAATGGGGTGTATTTCTATGAGAGCAACTATTAGAGTAAAAAACACATAGACATACTAATCCATATTAAACCATGAGGCTCGTGGCGACACATTGATGTCTTAAGACACATATAAGACACATGTCTTAAGACATATCTTCTGAAACAGTACAGAATCTCCAGCTCAAAACACTAAGAAACGAAGAAGCAGCAGAAACAAGAAACAAGCTATATCATATGTAATGATATGCATATGTAAAATAACACAAGCATCAACATTAAACAGCATATGAATAAAAAGCACCTAATGTTACTGAATGAAATGTTGACCTAGGATGAGCTACATGACTGAACATTAGCATTAGAGGTGTTGATAAACTTGATTTACTCCTTCTGTGTTTTGGTCATCGTTCTGAATCTGATCCAGATGTAGTCTTTGACAAAAACATGATTTTCTTAGCTTCATCTCAAAATGCTGCTTTTTTATGAAACTTACCCTTATTGTTGATAAAAAAGAATGCATGAAACTAAATGTTTTTATTTTAATTGTATTATTATTATTTAAAAGCAAAGGCCCTGTTCTTCCTTTTGAGACAATTTTATATGATTTGCATGTTCAGATATTCATTCAACAACATATTCTGGGGGCCATAAAATGATTGTGAAAATGATAATACAAAAAAAAAAAAAAAAAACATTTGCGGTAGCTGGCATTATTAATAAAAAAAAGCATCTTAATTCAATTCAGAAGAGCACACAACCCTGAATCAAGCCTATTTCTGAATTAAGTGTTTAGTGTTACTCGTGCCACACATTGAGACCTTGCCTTGGGCCATTTCTTCAGAGACACGCTGAACACAAAGACATTTCAAAAGAAGCAGACAAAGAAAATATAAGCAGGAGACAGAGGCAAAAGAGTAAGAGAGGAAGAAGAGGGGGTTAATGGGTGACAGTACTTGGAGGAGAAAAGGTTACGGTTCATTTGTCACTGTCCGATTGGTTTGCCTTTTCCTCATAACAGCAAGCATAGATCCTTCCCCTAAAACCCCCTTCAACGTCCCCCCCTACTGACACACACACACACACAGCCCGAGGAAGAGCTTTATCGGATATCCTCTATCCTGTTCAGAGCTTTATAACTATCCTTTTGATTGTCTTTATCCTGGCCGAAAAGTTTCTTTAATGGCGATAAAACAGAAAAGATCTTTGTTTTACATGGAGGTCAAACCTCTTAATCTCACAAATACTGAGCTGGACAGCTGACCCTGCTGTGCTGTAACCGGAGTACAGGATTAGGGATGAGCCACGACCGTCTAGATTTTTATACAAGTTGTTAATATATTTAAACATTTAATTTATTTCTGAACTAGCAAATCTAAATTGTCAGCATCATTACTCCAGTCTTCAGTGTCACATGATACTCATATCATTAAGGTCCTGAAACAACATTAACTTATATTAGAAGACATTCATAACATTGTAATATATATATATATATATATATATATATATATATATATATATATATATATATATATATATATATATATATATATATATATATATATATATATATATATATATATATATATATATATATATATACATACATTTTTTTTTACTATATTAATACTTCTTTAGGCAAAACTTTTGAACCGTATTGTAAATATCTGTAAGAAATGTCTGATTAGGGGTCAGGTGAACCCAACATCAGCTTATGGACAACCATGGACAAAAAAACACAGCTAAGTCACTAGTGTAGGGGTTGGGACTGAGCCCATGAGCAAAGATGGCAGATTTCAAACTGGGTACTTTAAGGGGGTCCCGTGCCAGGTGCAACTGAGATGAACGGGACTGCTAACAGATATCTTTCTCCAGGTGTTATAGACATCTTTGGTTCAAGCAACTGATAGAGTTGATTTTAAAACATTTACAGCATACAAGCCTGGGTATTTCTTTCCCTATGAAACAGGTGTGGTAACAACACACTTTTTTTTCTTTCTATCTCACTATTTTTCTCTATCCTGCTGGGACTGATATGGCTGTGGGATGTGAGGAAGGCCACAGCAGAGGTAGCAGTCCAGCATGCGCAAACACGTTCATTGGTACCGTGTGTCCACTCAAAGAGCATCACTGTGTAATAAATGGCAGAGCACAGCTACTGCAATAAACTCTCTCTTTCTCTCTGTGTGTGTCTTTCAAATTCCCTTCCAATGGAGCATTAATGATGTGACTGTCCAAACTACAATATTACCGATGCAATGTAGAGCACAATCCTTTCTTCCTCTCTTTCATGGTGCACGGTCAAGCAGGTGACCCGCTGGCTGCCGGTTCAATCCCAACTGGGAACGAATAGGGTGTTTTCCAGCAGCTAGATAATTAACCTGAATTCTTCTGTGTATCCAAGCGCATAATGGACAACTGAGAGCCATGTCAGCGACTGCAGATAAGGGCATCTGCTCTGCATTCTGATTACAGTCATAGAAATAACGCTGATAATGATGTGTTATTATCATCAATTATCTTCTCATATTATGGAAACAGAAAAACATGAGTAAAAGAGATTGGATGTTTGTCTAATCTGTGCTGACAGTGCAGCAATTGCGTGCCTGTGTTGTATCGCCGAGGTTGGTGGCTTGAGAAAGCGAGGGCAAGAAAATCTCGCACAAAACATGTCCGCCAGGGTCCGAGACGACAGAGCTAATGATGACACCCCTCCTTTCCCTAAAGGACCACCATCTGTGCATCGACTCTGTGGTTTTATCCCATTGTCTTTAAAAAAAAGCCCTTTAATTGGTTTTCATCATCCTGACAAGTGCTTTTGGCCAGATAATTATCACTGGTGCATTGTCCAATGCTATCTCTGCCTCTCTTCTCAGTGGCCTTTGTGTTTAAACATGCCTTCTATCCAGATAAGAGTGTGAGACCGCCATGCAAATAATCATCTCTGAACGTGCTTTAGAGCACTCACCCGAAGAATCTCTTACCACGGGAAATAAAGGATTAGACTGCAGTGGACGCTCTCTCTGCGAGTCTCTTTTCGTTTTCTCACTTGCTCTCTTTCACACCAGTGCATAGTTATTAGTCAGACAAGGGATTCCAACATGGTGGAAAATATTGGATCTGGATCAAGTGTAGCCATGTTATTCAACACCAGTGACCATTTCTATAGGGGGTGAGGGAAAAGCTTCCGAAATCAATGATGTAAGAAATATCCTCCATTTAAATAGAAATCAACACCACGTACACAGACCAATATACAATTACAAATGTACCATTCCTTGATCCCAAGGGGATTTGAGCATGTTTTGCCACATCGTCAAGTTGAACCTAAAAAGTTAGAGCCAGCTTGTGTCTGAACACATTCAATGCTCATCCTGGAATATATTCAGGTTGACGCTGTTGCTTTTGAGACTAATACAAGGAGGCGAATCAGAACAATTCACAATGTCAGAAGCTCTTCTTTCTCACCCCATTTTATATACTTATGCAATTAAGCCTTGTTCTTTTTACTGCCAACAAGAAACAGCGGTGAACATAATTTCTGCCACTGCCAAAAAGCCAGAGAGAGCTCAATATTCATGAAATATTCTAATATCATACCTTCCCTGTAGGGTGAGAGAAATAATGATCACTGCTCATGTCTGCCAGCAAAAGCAAGAGAGAGAATTATGCAACGGCATATTTCCTCTGCACTTTTTTTGTGGTTTGGCACTTTTTTTTTTTTTACTGGTAAGTGGATTATTCTCCAATCCAGGACACAAGAAAATTAATGTTTTCCATCATGACTATGCATAGTTTTGAAGCCTCGGATATTAAACTAGGCCTTAAACGCGCTTGCCGCTGAAGATGTGGGTTGAACAATTTCAACATAATTGGTTTGCTGGTTTCTCCAAAACTGCACTATGTAGCAGTTTTCTTCAGGCGTGGAGATAAAGAGCAGAAATTCTTATTAGGACTTGTATTTTGACGGGGTCAGGAGTCGAGTCTGCTCGTTGACATCTCAGTACGAGCGAGGCCGTCTTGGGGCTGTCGAGGGGCTTGACTGACAAGCCTCTGACTATGAACGCTGGATTTGAAGAATTGATTTAGTTGTATCTTCTTGTTTGTTTGTGCAAGGGTGTGATGCATGATTGAGTCACTGACAGCTCAGAACCAGAGAATTAGAGCACCACGTCATGGCTGCTGGACTGATTCTTCATTTCCTGCCATTTTTTCCTCTACACATAGATTGTCCTTTTGATTTTCAATGCAAATTGTGATTATGATAATAACATGCTTGCAGTAATTGATATTAGCAGTAGGTTTATAAAAGTAAAGCTCTACCAAGTCTGCCCCCAGGCATCTTTTCTGCAGTAACACGCATCACGGCAAAATATGAAACCGCATTTTCTCTTGGTAGTTTGTAACTTGCATTATGTATGAATGAAGCATCTGAATAATGAAACTTGATTGTATGTGTAACAAGACACCACTGCAAGGCTGTTAAGGTGTGAATGTGTGTGTGAATGTATACCTCTCTAATGGAACTTAATGGATGTGTTCAGATCTCTACCACTTTTAATGGGGTGAGATGTCTGAGAGGCCTTTGTCCTCATTTCACTCTTTGCAATTGAAACTTTCCCACTGACCCACAGGTAAGACTAAGGCCAGTTCCCATTAAACTGATTCCTGTTGGATTTAGAGAGTCAAAAGCAAGTTGTTTTTTGAAAATGCAGTAAAATGGCTGCCATTTGGGGGGGTTCCTTCTTTCTGACAAAACCAGCTCAGACTGGCATGACTCTTCAGGCTGGCTCATGCTGGTTTTGTGCTACTCTACCTGGTAAATTTATCTGGTCAAGCTAGTTATGAAGCCTGGTGGGAAGGTCAACTTCCAAAACACATATTATCAGTGATCCTGGTGGTTTCCTTTTGCTTGCTGAAATTAATTATTGTTAGCGAGATGGAAAAGCAAGATCTCAGTCTGTCAAATATGAAAATCACATTAAAGAAATGAAAATATATGAGACCCAGGGAATCTCCCGTCTTCGGGAGACTGTTTGCCTTTTTATTTACAGTGTCTTCAATTTTAATATCATCAATACTTCCAAATAAGCCTCAGCAAATGCAGAGCTGCTGCCAATCTCTCCATGGCAACGCCGAAGAGAAATATGTGCTTCATAGTTATCATGCAAAGCCCATGACGAGACAATTACATCATGCAAAGTTGATTTTTCATCACACTGAGAGAATGAGTCACTTCATTACTGACACCTCAGAAATCTGATTGGCCTCTTTGGCCTTTGAATGAGCAAAATAACTTATATTTGCATAGTGAAAGATAAAGTGAGACAAAGGCAGGGAGACAGAACACAAAAGACAGAATGGAATACTGATGCGAGAGTACACTGTAAAAAGTAATTATATTTTATCTATACATTGCTTCGAGTCACATACTTTCTTTGAATCTACATCAAAACACTGACAATATTCCCTCAAATAATGCCCTAACTGCCCTAATAAAGTTGCATTCACAAAGAGATGATACATTTAAATGCACATTAGAAATGTTTCTCTAAAACAAGTCTAAATAATACTGTAATACTATACAGCTACAAAACACCAAATTATAGTTAGCACTGTGACTCATCACAACATTTGGAGTTATATAGTTTTTAGTTTTATATAAAGTACACACAGAGATATGTAGCGATTTATGGATGTACTTATTTCTTAAAGAAATATGGACTGTTTATTTCATTTAATCAAATGAACAAAATTAATGCAGCATTATTTTTTTCCTAATATATCCCCCTCCCTTTAACTTGAAATTTTACTTAGTTTTCATGAAAATTAAATGGTACATACAGCATAAGAACATTTTAATATATTGACTTAATTTCTACTTTATTAACTGCAAGTTGTCCTCAATTTATTAGTTTCATTTAATGAACAGATTGTTCTAAACCTGTATAAATTGCTTTCTTCTGCTCAATACAAAAGAAAATATTTTAAAGAATTGGAGTATACAAACAGTCTATTGGCCACACTGACCTTCCATCGTATAGAAAAAAAAAAAAAACTGTGGAAGTCAGTGGGCCCATTAACTTTTTGCTTACCAACATTCTTCAAAATATCCTTTGTGTCCAGCAGAAGAAATTCAAGCTTGGAACCCCATGTGGGTGAGTAAATGAAGACCTTTTAGGTGAACTCTCCTTTTCTAAAGAAAAAATTAAAGGGATAGTACACCCAAAAAGCCATCCTAAGTGTACATTACATTTTTCTTTCAGACGAACACAATTGGAGTTGATTTAAAAAAAATGTCCTAGCTAATCCAAGCATTATAATGGCAGTCCAAAATTCAAAGCCCAAAAAAGTGCATCCACCCATTATCCGCTCCGGGGGGTTAATAAAGGCCTTCTGAAGTGAATCAATGGGCTTGTGTAAGAAAAATATTCATTTTAAAAACTTTATAAGGTAAAATATCTAGCTTTTAGGACCGCCTTCCGTATTCAACTTATGAAGAATGTTTTGGGCTGCCATTTACTGCCATTATAATGCTTGGAAGAGCCAGGACATTTTGTAATATCAACTCCAATTGTGCTTGTCTGAAAGAAGAATGTCATATACACCTAGGATGGCTTGATGGTGAGTAAATCACTGGGTAAATTTCCTTTTTAGGTGAACTATCCCTTTAAGACAGATATCGAGAGAACCTAAAAAAAACTTTAAAAAAAAAAAAAACTTTTCTCACCAATTGCTCTTTACAGTGTACATCTACCAATGTAAATGGAAAACAAGTAAAACCACTCAGACAGGATAGAGGAAGACCGAAAAAAATAGAAGCATCTAAGAGTTACAGCGGCAGGAGGGAAATGGCATAGAACATTATTGAGAGAAGCACTGGTGCTAAGCTGCTTATTGATAAAAGCACTAATCTGCCTGGTGGAAGGTAAAGGAGGCTGGAATGAGTAGTGATAAAATATTTGAGCTAAAGGCAATGCCATCAGGAAGCTGAGCCTCTACATAGCTTTACCTAAAGGCTTTACCTAAAGGAGCTTCTCATATTTTATTAAGTGCGATTCTGACCATTGGTGGCTCACAGAACGCATTTCTGTCAGCAGTGAAATGAAACGGGGCACAGAATACAACAGCCACTGCCTTTCATCTGCTCAGGCAAACATCTAGAGAGATGGAGAGAGAATGTACTGTCTATAAGCCTGTCACGATTATTACATAATTAGCTGATTGTGATTGCTGTGCACTTTACATTTCAATCACACATTACCATCCAAATTTATAATAATCCAATGTGGGAATGCTATGAAATGTCTTTATACTGTTCATCAATATATCACTATAACATATTATTCAAGATGGCTGGCTTCCACTGTTAATGAAAAATGGACTATAATGATTGCTATTATTTGTATGACAATTATTCATAATTGTGTCAGCCCGCCCTATCTATATTCATCCTTATCGTAGCTTTCTTTTCTCATATCATAAGCAAGAATGCAATATGATGAAATCAGAGATGCTGTGCCTCTGGCGCAGTGAAAAAAAATGACATTGCTTCGTAAACACCCATGTAGAAAAATGCTTCTTAGACAACATTCGCATAAATCAAGCTCCTTGTGGTTGTGTGCAGAAATATATTTGGGAGGAAATGAATCTGACTGTGAACACTTGCATATTACCATAATCATTATCATTATTGTCATCCTCGTCTTCGACGACACTATCATTAGTCGCACATCTGTGTGCTGCTGTGGTGCGCTGTGATTCGCTGTCGAGCAGCTCAACAACATCAGCCATCTCCTTCGGTGATAGAAAAACGGTCTTCTGCAAGTGAAGCACCTCCTGGGTTGGGGCTGTAATCCCTTTTAACAGATAATCGTTGGGAAGTTAGATTGAAATCGCCAACGGAGCGTATAAGGACTGGACCAGGGGCGTGAAGATTTACGTAGGCCTTTCCACTACTCAAATCTCAAGTTTCTAAAAGAGCTTGTGTCCTTTTGAAATGAAGGGAGAGAGATGATCCAATCCTACTGCGTCAGTTCTGCAGGGCCCATCCCACTGTGCTTGTCAAGATCATGAGAATCGATTAGCCCGAACTCAAAATGTCATGTCGGTCTCATTTATTTGAAGTAAAGATCCAACAGAGTGGTGATATCTATCTGAATCATTTTGGCAGAAGAACCAGCTTGAACATACTAAAATTGGTTGTTGGCCAAAATGTGGTTCGACTACAAAATGTCTAAAAAAGAACTGTAAAGAACTTTGTGGTTATACAGTCTTATCACTACTAGACAAGATTACTTATTTGGAATATGTCTGCCCAGTGCACTAAATCCCTGAGCACTTGTCCAGGTCAATCGATTCTGAAGTGTCAGCCAAGACCAGTCAGTTCATAAGTGCCTGCAGAGACTTTGTTAGTCCCAGAGAGACCCTCTAGCGAGACTCTGTACAAACAAGAATGCATATCTGACCCTCCCTGTTGTCTAGTTGGCATCTGTTGACACAAGTGCACCAGCTGTAGGTGAAATGGAATTGCCTTATTGTGCTAATTTCCCTCAGTATGGGTGATCTCTGTAGAATATCATTGCAAAGTATTTCTTTATAATTGCTTAGTTGTTTGCTCTTGCAGGCTGGGGGGAAGGGAGTGTGTCTTGAAATCCCGAATTCCTGTAAGTGCAGCAGTTGTCTTCACGCCGAGCGTGAGCCTGTGAGGCCTTCGCACCTGACAGTAGATTGGTCCACCGAGAGGGAGCTGAGTGCCGGCAGTATTGTGCTCTAATGAGGAGCAGTCTGAGGGTATTATGGGCTGTATTCACTGAGGGGAGATCTGAGAGGGTGGGCGCCAGGTTTGAGGTTTACGGCTGCATTCTGCTATGGATATTAGCCAGAGCTGGGTTGAGCAGATGCTCAAGATGTGGGATTCTGGGAAGGGCCTTGAGGCAGCCTCCATAAAGGCAGGGCTGCCTCACACAGAGAATATATGAGTAGAAGAAGAGCCATACAAAGAGCAGGGGACTCTAAAGGTACTGAATCTTGGTGCCATGGCTGATTTATGGCCACGTTGGATTCGTTATATAGGGTGCATAATTTACTAATGTGAAAAGAAAGAGAGAGAGAGAGAGAGAGAAAAAAAACATGGAAGAATGCTCAGTAGAAACATTTTTGATGGCAGATCCTCTTATCTTAAAGCTTTGCTTGCCAGAGAATACGAGACGTGTGTGGTAGATATGAAGATAGAGAGATGGAGTGGAGATAGCAGGAAAAGGCTTGGCTTGGAGCTATTTTTCAGCTACAATTCTTTGCTATCCTTCACTTCATTGCTTTTCCTTTGCTTTTACCATCCAGGGGATGGGAAGAATGTCTTGACAGAGTAAGGGTGAGCTGAATCTTATAAATGTTATATAGTTAGTGTTGGGAATCGAAATCACGTCCAAATCTGGAATTGAATATTTAAGGTAATTCCACTTATCGATTCCTTTGTGTGCACTTTAATATGACTTTAAACCATTCAAGTGCTAGCACACACATCCAAAGCATGCTCACAGAAAAACAATTATTTAAAGTGATTTTAAACCATAGACTCCTGCTGTTTTCTGTGCTAAGTACACATTCAAAATGACGTGCACAAATCCGCTCATACTGAAAAGTAAGCAATACTGAACCGAGTGCTCTTCCGCATTTCTTTGCACTTGAACCGACAAAAAAATACAAAAATGTCAAAATTTTCCCGTTAACCCATTTGGTTATGTCTTAACCCTCTAGGCATCACGGTCGAGTTTACTCGACAAGATGCGGCACTGAATAAAACAGCCGATTTTGTCAAATAGGGTGTCAAATTTCATTCAACCTCCCCTCCAATAGATGGCAGACATGTCGTACTTCATCCCGACTCATAAAAACATCATGATTCTATACAAAATCTTCGAGCAAGAGCGCATTGAATCAGTGCAAACAAAAGCGGAGCAGGTGTGCGAGTGAGTCGTTTAATAAAACTTAACCGCAATGAAGTGTTGGGTCTTCTATTCGCAGACCCTGATTCTGAAGGGAAATATCAGATGATGGTGATTCTGAAAGTGAAACTAACCCTAACATTACACTAAGCACAAACAGTGAATCCTTTGCCCAATGTAGATGGCTCTTTGCCCAATGTCAGTGGTGGGAACAATGTTTCCCGGGGTTGGAGTGTTTTTCGTGAAGTTAGCAGGTGTGTTAGTGTTGGGAACGAGACGGCCGCGGGAGATTTTTTACCACGCTCGCCATGAAGCGCACGTCTTCTGACCGTGCCTCTCCACGATCGCGGCGACAGTATTGTGGTGGAGACTTTTTCTAATGCCACTGGGTATGTTAGACGAGGTCGAAGTATTCATAGGATAGTTCGGGGGCAACGTGGAGGCAGGGTGGGAGTCAAAATGACAATGACAGGCGGCACGCATGCTGGACGCGCTGTTCGTAGTAGGAGCACAAGGGGCTGGGGCTATTATGCATAATTATAATATATATGTGCCCCATAAATGGAATCAGAGTGCCTAGCAAAAGGCAAACCACTACATGCATTCGGTTTATTTCTACCATTTATTAGTAATGATTTACACAGTTTGTTTACTATTTACCATTTACCATTGAACATTTAGTATTGTGCAATATAGCACACATAAGGTGAGGGACATTTTGGTGGGAAAGAAGTGCTGCATTTTATCATTTAAACATGTTTTCTTTTCATGAAAATTCTACAATCCAAGATTGATAATGATGTCATAATATGCAAATTAGATGGGAAAATGCAATCCTTACATAAACTTTGGATCATCCTTAATATTTCTCTAATTTACAGAAAGTTTCTATCTTTTATCACTTTTAAGATATAGCTTTTTGAAATTAAGATGTCAAAATCGAACGTTTTAGGAAAAAACCTCTGGCGCTTAAAGGGTTAAGTAAACATAGCAGTTGACAAAAAAAAAAAAAATGCAGACAAAGCTGTTCTTGACTGAATAACTTTTATATATTTGTAATGTATACTGTATTCATAAAGTACAGTGCTATTTTACATTTGATAAGTTTCTGTATACCAGAATCTTAAAACATTGTTTATTTCAATCATATCTTTGTTCAGTTGTAATTATTTGTGTTATTGAGTAATTTAAAAATAATAAATAAAATGTATATTAGGCTAGTTGTTTTTGCTATAGTATATTTAAACCAAAGTTCTTTTTGTAAGTGTTCTTTAGCCTGTTGTTTTTTTCCCATAGTATTCAGCCACAATGTCTTTCAGTTAGACTTCAAATAACTGCGAATTATATGTTGTTGATGTTGTCGAACCTTGTTGGAGTCGAAACTAGGAAACAATAAGCGTTGAAATCGATAAGTAAAATTAGAATCATTCAAAATTCAAATGATACCCAACCCTAATCATAATATGAGAAATGTTTATAACATGCTATCTGTATTGTCGGAGGTATCACAATACTTTGCTGGGAAATCAAGTAAAAAATGGATTAGTGGATTAAAGGTGAAGTGTGATATTTCCGCTCCATTAGCTGCAGCTGGCCTGGATATAATAACAATAACAATGAACTAATACATTTGGGACAGAAGTAGCCTGATTGTCCAACCATTGGGGAAGTGTTTTAAACTTAAACTTATAGTAGCAAACATTATTTTTTGGAGTTCTAACAAAATGAATAAATTCTTAACATTCACATTATGTAATGCGTGTATTCACATCAATAATGCCTGTGATTGCCCTACTTGAGCTGTGTGAGCTCAAGCTGGCCTGTGATTGAATATCGATAAACTGAAGTGCTTTGTTAGAGAATTATTTAACTCAAAACCAAAAGCATCATACACATTTTATTAATCAGATATATACACAATATGAATAGAATAGTACAGCTACTGTAAAATCTGCATTAGCGTTCACTGAATAATTGAACATCACAATGTTTGATTAGAAAGCTTAGTGTTATGTAGCAGATGAGGAATTGATTTAAAAAAAAAAAGTTATTTACATTGACATTTAAAAAAGAAAAAAAGTACAACACTGTGACTGCATCTAACTCAATTCTACTGGAAAGCTGTGACACACATAGGAAAACAAACAATTAAATTGTGTTTCACACGGCACCCTTTTATAACAACTTTGTCCTCATCAGTAAAAACAAAGCAGTCATGCCTACTAATAAGTATGGATGAAAAATCTTTGCCAGATGAAACATTACTACCATCTCACAAAATATACCATTACCTGCCCAGTCTCAGTATGAAGGTGTTCTTCCAACACACAGGCTCTTTCAAGGTTAAGAGATGTGTTTCACTAATTAAAGCACACCTCAAAATCCAACCTGAATCCCTGCCTCCCAATCCTCCTCCCTCTAGTTAGAGATGAAGGGCAGACCATGCTAAAGTGAGGGGGATACTGAGTGTTATCTCCTTCTAATAAGGCATTTTAATTGTATGGATTTAATTTAAGCACAGATTTACAGCCTCACAAGCTCTCATCCCGCACACTTAAAAATAACTGGGAAGGTCTCTCCCTTGATCCCGACTGTGCGCTAATGTCTCTCACTCAAGGCTGTTCCAGAGACAGAGAGAAAGAGAGGAACACGTCACTAAAAAGGTGTTAGATCTTTGCCATGACCAAGCTAATTAACAGCACTGTACTTGACGAATCCATGCAGTCCCCTTGGTAACTGTCACACAGTCTAACACATTTGTAGGTTATAGGGAGAACGTTTTGGGAAGATCCATGAACTGTGAAAGACACGCACAAACACACGATGCAGCAACACATTTAAACAAATCTCTCCTCACGGAGTCAGGCCATGCCACTGTGAATTGAGCATTGAGGTTTTTTTTCACACCTCAGGATAAGTCTTTCCGAACAAACAAACTCCTCTTAATGAGTTTTTTTACAGACCAGGAAGGAAAGCAGTGAAGCCAGTCACCACGCTCAATCCTCACTGGCAATAAACGGCAAACAAGGCCACCGTGTTTACACTCATCAGAGCTTAAACTGGGAGAGCTTGAGCCAAGGCTGTCACACGCACCTGAGCACATTGCCACACGCACTGAGTCATCGGTGAGCGTATTACCATTCGCTCTGTCATGCTTCCCTCTCCACATCTGTCACTCAGTTTGGCTGAGATTTTAATTTTTTATTTTGGTCAATCTGTTAAGCCTGATGTGGGATTCGGATGGGATGGAGGGGGTTCCCTCACGAGTTCACATCTGCCAAGAGATGTCACAAGAGTCAACATCTGTCCCTTGTTTATATGCCTATCAGTCAACTCTCAGAGATACAAATACCCATTTATGTAGCGCATGTTGTCAAGCGAGAATCTGATCAGATAGGCTGACTTGCTGAAACCAGTCCACACACAGGAAGCTCAGCCCACATTCACACAAACAGATTACATGAGTGCATGCAGAAACCTAGAAGTACACACACACACAAACAATACACACCAAGGCTGCACACTCTCCATAGCTGGAGTCTATTGTCACTTCCATGCCATATGCTGTCCATCACGGTGTGGGAGCTGCCGTGGGTAACTGTTCTCCCCAGTCAGTGAGACTGCAAGGCCTGCATTCACCCTGACTGTCATCTAGCATCTGCTGGCTTTATCAAACACCAGACTGGTACTGACGGAGTCAGGACCCATGTGCCCTTGCTTTCCGTCTCAAGCCTCTGCCCAGTAAACTTACCAATCTCACTGGAGATTATACTCAATTCGAAATTTCTTACATTTCCCCACGATACACATCATAGAACCAATTGCTTTATGCTTTTCCCCTTGGATTTAATCTGAAATTAACATGTTGAATGGGTCAGATTGCAATTCCATCTGAGCCAAAGAAAATTACTTTGGACTTGTTCAATAGCAGCACTTCAGATGGGCACCACTCACTGGGTAGATCAGATTACAATCCGAGAAAGCAAGCGCTCTAGCAAATATGCACATTTGACTCTCCACCACACTACAAAAATTCAATGAAATCATTTCATGACTGGACCATTGTAATTGTCTATTCAGAAAGTAAATTGAAGTGTACTGTATTTTCAGACAGTGAATTGGTGTCTAGAGTATATATACAGGGAGCATGATGTAATAAAGGAGCCATTTTTGACATCTTTGCAACACACAAATTCTATTATGCCAAGATGGTCTTTTAACATTATACACTGGGAATTCAGCCACAACACACTTATTAAAGTGAGGAGAATAATATTAAGCATGTATTTAGTAAAATATTCATATATCAACACCCACTATTTTAGCACAAGTACCATTTTAAACAAAGTTGGAATGACCCATATTAGTAACTGTAAGCAAAACCCATTTTTATATAATCACAGCATTATACATATAAAAGCAGAAATAAAGATTGGTACCGTTTTTGTGCTGTATTTTGGCTGATTGGTCTTGTAGCTGTAATCCGAGTACTGGTCTGAGCCGGTGGAGTTGTCATCGCCGCCTGTTCCCACAAAGGTGTTGGCAGCAGGGAGCTCCTGGACAGCCTGATGCTTTTGGGAGGCAGATGGGGACTGGGCCTGGAGCTGGATGGAGGGCAATGGGGAATTGGAACGGTAATGCCTGCCTAGGTCAGGGCTTCCAGGCGGATATGTCAGAGGCAAATGGATCCTGGGGCTGTCGTTGACCCCATCAAGGTTAAATTTCAGACTCTTTTGAAGGCTGACTTCCTCATCCTCTCCAAGAGGTTTAGGTGACTTTGGTGGCTTACCTTTTTTACCCTTTCTCCCCTTGCCACTTTTTGGCCCTTGCTTGGGGGCGTACAAATCTTTGGTCTCCTTCTTACCAGCCTGATAACCACTCTTAGCTTCTCTTTGAAGGCGATGCCTAATGAAGACCACCACAACGATCACAGTGACCACTCCCGCCACTCCAGCTAAACTGCCATATACAATGTTGCTTCTCTGGGCAGCCAATCCATAATCTGGGTCACCCGCTATGTCCATGTCAAGTGGGGTGTACAAGCTATGTCCCACAAGTGCCTCCACATGACTTACATTTGCAATGGTATCATTTACGTAAATGTGTACCAAGCAAATAGCATGGCGAGATGGTTTGCCCCTGTCACTCACTTTTACCACCAGTCGATGGAGACCACTATGTTTTCGAGTTAGTTCCTTGGTTAATGTGATCTCGCCATTTGAAGGAGATATGTAAAAAAGGTCATGTGGATTTCCCCCAGCAATGCTGTATACTAGCTCAGCATTGGAACCAGAATCAATGTCCTCCGCTTCGACCACTTCTACAACACTGTCTGGAGCAGCCATGGGAGACAGATGCATAAAGGATGAGTTAGATGGTTTGGTGACCACAGGTGCATTATCATTCTCATCAAGGACATTGATGGTCACTCCAACGTAGGATGACCTGGGTGGGTCCCCTCCATCTACAGCTTTCAACCGAAATGTATAACTGCTCTCCTTCTCTCTGTCAAATGAGATACTGGACAGAATAGTGCCAGTACCATTCTGGATCATAAATTTGCCCACATCTGGTTCCACAGAAAGTTGCACTTGAGCATTCTCACCCTCATCCATGTCCTGTACTGTTACCATGCCAACAGGGCTAAGAGGTGGCATGTTCTCCAAGACTGAGAAGCTGTAGCCACTCAGCATGAACTTAGGATCATTGTCATTCCGATCAAGTACTTTGATTACAACCGTGGCAGTACCCCTGTGACTGGGAACCCCTTTATCAGCTGCAGTAACACGGAACTCATAGCGCTCCTTGTGCTCACGATCAAGAGGGCTTCGAGCACGTACTTCGCCTGAGCTGGGGTCAATCTCAAAAAGCCCCCTTGTTGAAGAGTCCGCAATAATGCTGTAGACAAGCTCTGCATTAGTGCCACTGTCTGCATCTGAGGCGACTACATCAACCACCTTTTCTCCTGGTTGGTTCTCTTCAGAAAACTCTACTTCAAACAGGGTTGGTGAGAAAATGGGGGAATTGTCATTTGTGTCAGTCACTTGGACTTTCAGTGAGTTAGTGCTGGACAGAGCTGGATTGCCTGAATCCACTGCCACTATCTCCACCCTGTAGTCCTTAACTCTTTCATAGTCCAGGGGTGTTGTGGTCTGTAGAAAGTACTTCCTTTTGTTGTCAACTGATGAATCACTGGCTGGCCGAAGCTGGAAAGGAACATCACCTGCAACCACACAGGTCACCACGGCATTCTCTCCCTCATCCTTGTCTGAAACCTGTACCAATGCCACTGCAGTGCCAACTGGCATATCCTCTGAAATGTTTGCTACACCATCACTATGGGTAACAAGACCAATGCCTCGAATCTCCACTGCTGGTGCATTGTCATTCTGGTCCGTCACATCAATAGAAACATACGTTTTAGAACTTTTTGGTGAGGGGCCTTTGTCTCGTGCAACGACATAAAATTTCAAATTGTTGATCTCCTCGCGATCCAACGGGCCTTTGACATATATGATGCCTGATGAGCGGTCTATCCGGAGCAGTTTTGGAACAGGATCAATAGCCTGATGTAATGTGTATTCAATTTCGCCATTAGGCCCCATGTCTGAATCATTAGCCTTCACCTGCAATTGAAAATATGAAATAAATTGGTCTTTTTTTATATATGTAAAACACTAAATAATAACAAAATGGATTATACACATACAAAAATAGGACAAGACTGCAAAGCAACATTCATTAGACATTGGCCATTAAATATTGGGTATTCGAATACAGGGAAACTATTTATAGAACAAACTGGGAAGAAAGTCAAAGTATTGCATAACAGGATTTCTGGGGCATAGGCTATCTATAGAGAGAGGGGTTCCTTAAAAACAAATTAAACAGATCATCACAATAACTTATTTTAAATGAATCTACAAATTTATAGTAATTTATCTACTTCTTTATTACTTAACCAAACGAGTGTGCATTGTGGGAATCGAAATGGATTATTCTAATAATTTAAGAAAGTGAATGTGGTAAGTCAGGCCCTGCTCCACTGATGTAACGCATCAAAGAGAAGAACAGACAGCTGGGAGGTTGGGACAGCAGTGCTCATTAACATTTCACACTCAGACATGATGCAATAGACCATTTATCTTGCCTTGTTTAGATCTAAAGGTTAACTTGGCATGCTTGCCATTTTACCTGTAACACAGAGTGTCCGACTGGGCTGTTCTCTGCAACCTCTGCTTCATAGGAGGATTTTTCAAATGTGGGTGCATTGTCGTTGGCATCAGCAATGACAACCCTCAGCAAGGCACTGCTGTAGCGAGGTGGATTGCCTCCATCTACAGCTTTGATGGTGAGGTCATAGGAGTCTTTCAGCTCTCGATCAAGACTTCCTAAAACAATGAGTTGAGGCAATTTTTCACCTCTGTCTTCTGCAACTTGCAGACCAAAGAGTGCTACAGCCTCTGGTCCTGCCGTTAAGGTGTAGTCAGCTACTCCATTCCTCTCTGTATCTTTGTCAGTGGCCAGTGGAATTGAAAAGAGTGACCCCATGTGGGTGTTCTCTGGAACTGAGAGGGTAAGGACAGGTGAGGGGAATTGTGGTGTGTTATCATTGATATCCTGCACTTCAATCCTTCCCTCTATCAGCCGTGGACTCTGATTTTGAATAAGGTCTGTGACAGACACCTCAAACTCCAGAAAGCAGGGCTTGCCTTTATTACGACAATCCTTCAGTGTCTCTCTGTCTATGGGGATCTCAGTGGTAAAGATATCTCCAGTTTTGCCATCCACCCGCAGATATGGAGCGCCCACTTCCAGTTTGTACAGATGTCCAGTGTCTGGTAGCCCCTGGTCAGCCGCAAGGCTGCCAATCAGTGTGCTCGGAGGCTGTTCCTCATGTACGCGGTACAAAATGCCACCCACAGCACCACTCAGCAAGTCCAGTAACAGTCCCCACAGCAGAAACAACACCACAGGGAGATCCATGGGCCCTCGGAGAGGTAACACCTCAGTCTGCAAAACAGTGTGAAAAATATGTTAAACCATAAACAAGTGTGTCATGTGGTACTCTTTTGAATAAACATAGAAAAACAAACTTCCCTTTTCTTTCTTTTTTTAACTTACTTTACTGTTGATGGACTACCCAAGGGTGAAACAGAATTCACACAGCACACATTGTTTTGTGTAAACTTTGTAAGCTCTAAATCCAAGGATAAGGAGTTATAAAAGCTCTCCGGAAAATGCCTCTTCCCCCGACACCACTAAAAGCCTCCTCTCTCATTATCTTACATTATTTATCATCCTTATTTTTGAGCAGACAATTACTTGTATGTAAAGGAAGGAAAAGAAGGTCTATTGTACACATGTCTTTCATAAAGGTGTTTGAAACTACGTTTTCAACCTCAGCCAATGATTTAGTAGCTGAACTGCTACAACAATGCTTCTTTGCTTAAATCTGGAAGTTAAATCATCCCTATTAATACCACACAGGAAAATGTTAATTAGCACTCTTTTGAGTGCCTGTCCAAGCTAAGCTGCTTTTGAAAATTAATGATTTAGAACACGTAATAAGACACTTCTTAATGGGCTTTTTAATAAGAAGGTATGGGTTACTGTTAGGCTCAAAACAACAGCTCAGCAAGCTTTGTACTATTTACAACATAAATAAAACCATCTTATATGCAGTTTATAATGCACTTTCCTCAACATACCCTTAATCCAATACATATTCACAGCCAGTGATGGGGCTATTATTTTGGATGACTTCCCTTTAATGAAGGTTACACTCATTTGATTGGCCCATAACGTAAAATAGGCAGTTTCTCAATGCAAAGTGCTGAGGAGACAAAAGGTACGGAGAAGACTGCTAACACAGCAAAGGAAACATTCAGCATCACAGAATGTAGGCTGAAAGACTCCCCTCCGTGAAACACTGGTATATTAAGACGCTGCACTCCCAGGTCACAGAGCACCTGAAGGCCAGCCCTTATCTCAAAGTACAGATTTACTCAAGACAGACAAAAAAATATCTGTCCTATCAAGGCTCAGAAGTTTCAGGCTAATTTACACACTGTAATGCTCATGTTTGATTTTCAACCTGCTAGGCCTCCTCATTAATCACTTTTCTCTATTTTAGCATCTGCTTTGATCTGAATCCCCTTGGATCCAGGTTTCTCCTTTTTAAGCACTGAATGGTTTAAGAGTTTAATACTTTTCTAAGTGAACAGATGTTGTGCCTTGAAAGGACAGTGGACAGTTTATTGAGCTGTGGCACTTAATGCTATCATATTTAAAGACCCTGTATGTTTATATACAAAAAACATCCATGTAACGTCTAAAATTGAGCATGAGTCAAACCAGAATCAATACAGGCTTTGCAAGCATCCAAGATCCAAAGGAAAGTAAATAAGTGTTATACAAAATAGCTAAACACAAGAATGTATAGAAATCCAATCAGAAATCCAATTCCTCCGTATCTGTTAAGATTGGGAGTGCAGCGTATTGATGCACTAATTGCCCAGGTATTGATGTGTCCTCTTTTTGCATTTTCAGGGCAGCCTCCTGTCGATTTAGCTGTGCTGATAGTGTATAGGGTAAAAACATGATTAGGGACTGTGGCATAAAGCAAAGCCTCTGAAGGCCCAGGCAATAACTTGCACTCATGGCAGTGGGAAGGTGGACCCTAGTAATGTGGTAAGACTGGAACATTGAATCTACTGCAAGAGATGTGTGCAAATACTCATAACGGTTATATGTTGGCCCATGCGTTATGTCCTAGTGGAGAAATTGCCATTTTGTGGCTTTTTGGTGCATTATGCTTTTTTATTTTTTTATAAACCTAGAGTAGATGGCTTTAAGTGGGCTGCTGCAAATCACTGGCTAGGGTATGTAATTATTTGCAACCACACAATTTAAACTGAATAGAAATCAACTGATGCAGCACTGCCCTACAAAGACAAGACACAATAACTACACATTTTATCAAAAGTGGGTTACGACTGAAATTGGGTCTCAGTCTATGATCTGTCCTCTAACAGACAGGTTTGGCTAAACTATCCTCAGATTCAGAGAAAACAGAGTATAAAAATCAATCGAAAAACTTTGAAGCTATTTCCTCAGTTCCGACATTGACTTAGTTATTGCATTTTGCCTTTGTAGGATGGTGGTTCACAAGGAAGTGAGAACATTTTGTTGAAAGGGGGAGGTTCACTTGCTTTCATTGCAATTTTTTCTCCCCCAACAGCCACAACAAATTGACAAAGATTCATTCATGAATCCAGAAAATCATAAAAATAATATTTAAAAAATGTAAAACAGTGCAACACTCTTTACATAAGAGACTCTTCAAACACCCCAAGAGCATAAGCACATAATCTCCTCTTGATAAGAGTCTACAAACACTCAACAAACTATTTAAGGGCTGTTGATTTTCAACTATTCAGAGTGCCTCACGAACAAAAGGTTACTATAATAGCTCTGACTCAAGTGTAAGTGCCGGAAAACGTGGTTGAAAACATTAAATACACTGTCTGTTTCAGAGACATCGCTGTTGGAGATGCAATGAACAGAACATATGCTCACTATGGACTGACTGCCTCCCCAGTGAACGCTGGTACACCTAGACAATCTAAACGAACCAGCCACGTTAAAGCCAGTGTATCAATCCAACACAGAGCTGAGAATATTCAGCGGTCTGTTGAAATTACAGCACAAGCACTTTCAGACAGAACCCTCGGTTGTAATTCCAAGCCTTGCTTGCACTGCACAAGATGCCTGCAACAATTTAAGAAATTAACTTGAGTGAAAATCCACCCTAAAGAAGCTCTGATGTCATTTCTGCTCTGCTCTTGAGACAGTTCATGCAGACATTTCATTTTTTCCTGAAATATTGTGACCTTTTATTTTCCTGCAGTGCTGTAAATCATCTGTTATCACATTCATTCAGGTTCAACAGGTTTACCATTTCAGCTTAGTCCAATTGAATCAGTTACCCATATTTGTCCACCCTATGGACAAATGTGATTTTACATGCAAATTTAAACAATTTTACTTCTTTTCTTTTCTTTTTTTAATATCCTTTGCGTAGTGTCATAGTATAATTTATTATATGATAACAGCATTTTTGTGTTATTTATGTGTGGTAATACATAATTATTATCATGATCTTCTTTGGGCTACAAAACTGGATTCCATATTTACAATTATTTTGTATTTTAAACCCCATTTTGTAGATGCACATCCTCTCCTTTGAGCTCAGAGAGGGCTGTGGGTGGAGATGGTGGAAGGGGGAATCCTGTAATCAGCCTTACAGGGATTTGACCAAACATTGATCCTGCTGTTGACCCAGCCAACCCAGGTGGGCGCTCCACTGCGATTTCCTTTATATCTGCAGCCCCTTTGAATAAAATCTAACCCTGCGCGGCTAGATGGCGAGTGCTTAACGATAATAATGCTATACATGACTTGCAGTTGCGCGAGGCAAACAGTAGTTTGCATTCAACTGGTCGTTCGTCAACTATCTTTATTGCAGCTGGATAAGGAATAAATTGTATGCACCTTAAAATGCATAGCAAAATATCTGCAAACCGTTTACTGCGGTAATAAATAAAATTCAGGAATTCGCGTCGCGCTAAATAGGTTAATAAAGCGGCAACAAACAAGTGGCATTTGGTAATATGTAGCCCGATTGATTCTGGAAAACATACGCGACATCCATGTGGTCAGAATGTCGAAATAATAAGGGCTCCCACACAAATCACTGACATCAATACGTAATCTTTCAAACCCAATATAGTTTCTGCAATGGCATACCGCCGAGTGTCTAATATTTAAATGTGACCCATCGACATATCGAACCTTCCCCTCAGCCTTATTAATTTTCCAGTGGCGACAATAAAGTTCGTTGCCTACCTTCGTCGATCACTTTTTCCTGCCAAGACCGAAGCTTCTCGTCTGAGGATCAAATGATGCTTCCTTCGAGCTTACACGCACCCCTAAACACCTGATTTAAAGAATCCAGACATCAAGAAAACATAAAATCCTTCCGTTGGAAAACAATCCATAAGTAGCCGCGCTATTTTCCACGCCATTCCCACGACTCCGCGGCAGTTTGATAACGTCGGCACTCATTTAAGTGTTAATGAACGAGAAATTACGGCTGATGATGGCTGTTCAAATGTCTTTGCTGTTGTTTCTCAGCACAGAAACGGTTCTAAAACGAGCAGCTTCCCTCGTTTCAGTCCATAAATCCTCAAGCACTCATTTTAGGAGAGTACAGCTTCTCACAGAATTTGATAGTGCTCCTCGTTATTCTTTACGGAGTGATACCATAATCTACCGGAAATAATGTCAAAATGTAACAGTACATTGCAGAACGTATGGATTCGGGTTTTCCCCCTTCGCTTTCCTCAGAAGTAGACTATCAACGTAGTTTTGGCACAAGGATCTTCTCCGCACAGGGTTAATCCTGCATTTCTATGCATGTGAGAGAGTGAGTGGAGAGATTTCTCAGCACCGCGCGCTGTTCCCTCTAGAAGCGCGCAGGCGGACGCGCAAAGCGCGAGGAGGTGGGGCTCTCGCGCGCCACAGGCTGTTTGATGAAAAAGGCACATTTAGGTTATGAAAATAGTACAATTGTTAATAGCCTAATATATATAGCTCATATCTGTTGTTATTGTGTTTCACAACTTCCTATTTTTTTATTTTTGAGTCGGAATATGTCAAAGGTTCACAAAAATAGAATCTGACTGAATCTGTCCAGTCCACGAGTCATTGAACTTTGAACCAGCATTTCTCTTACGAACCGATGAATCATTTGGTCCGATTCATGTGGGCTTTGGACTAAACTGAAGATTTGACTGAAGGGCCTAATTAAAGTAAGTTGCTGAAAATAAAAATATTATTTTACTGAAGAAAAAAAAAGCCAAATTCCTTTGTGTTGTACATTTATTTTAGCTGTGATGGTTGTAAGAAACTGAACTTGTACACATATAGAATGAAACATACATTTTAATAAGATAAAAAAAATGTGGTGTTCTAAAGAACATATCAGGAACGTTATAGCATCGCTTTTGAATCGGTTAGGGGGAAATCGATTCAGGGATGAGTCGGATCACTATTTCTTTTAGCAAACGTCTGTATCTGTTTTTCATTTAATGAGTTATTAGTTTTAAAGGGGTGGCTTCACAGTCTTTACGCAGCATCAGACCCGTTCAAGGGTCACCCACGGAGCCCTGCTCGTTGTGTCATTACTTTCTCGAGCTTGGATCATAATCCTGAGCAATTGGGTCGTAAAATGTGATGAGTATTGATCGAGTTGGAATCGCATCCAATGAACAAATACAGTTTGATGCATTCAACAGTTAAGAGCTCAGCGCTCTTTGCTCTTTTGGCGCCACCCACGGGCGTTTGAATGTACACACGGCTGGCAAAGCATGTTCACGTTGCCTCTAATCTACCCCATAAATCCACTCCCCCATCGCCCACACACACACACACGCGCACGCACGCACGCACACACACACACACACACACACACACACACACACACACACACACACACACGCAAACACAGACAGACAGAGTCGCTGTTGTTTTCTCATGCAGAAAACAGGATGCTAGATTGTCTAACAGTTTGTGTGAAGAGAAAGACTAGACCACATCCATGAACATAGCTTACTGTATAAAAATGGGAACATAGGCTACATGAATGGAGATGTATTTGGTTCAGTGGTATGAATGAATGAAGACCCTGCATCTACATACTGTAGGCCTATGTTTATTTGTTAAATTGGGGTGAGTGGGTGAGGAGAGTTGCAGATTATTCATTTGGATGTAAATGGGTGGTGTAGACCTGAAATAATCTGATGGGGGGCTATTGTGCTTCTTTATGTTTGCCTTTCTTCATACAAACTGGTAAGTGGAGGAGGCAAGGCAATATTTTTCAAACACACTTTTTATCATTCTGGTTGAAACTCGTCATATCCTGATAGCAGGTAATAATATAACTTGTCTAAATGTTTTAAAATGTATATGTATCATCTATGGAAGTCTCAGGACCAAACATGTTTGACCAATTATTTGGTCCAAATGCAATAATATTATGTCCTTCTTGCTATTTGCATACATACACGCAGACATCCCATGTTATCAGTGTGGTTATGAGTCTATGCAGACACACAAGTAGTATGTCCAAATTAACAGTATTCATAAAACAGTAGGTGAAAGCAGCCGGGTGACATACTACTTTTGACGAGATTCTGAAGTGTGCATTCGATAGACACTTCACTGTGGCCCTGTTCCAAAAGGCACCCTAAACACTAGCAGTCTTCCTACGAGTCTGCACTTTCATGACGTAACACTGCTTTGAATGTAAGCCTGCTGCAAAGCTCCCTTCACTTCAGTTCGGCAAAAGTGTGCATCGAGGGCACATATCGAACACAAAGTGGGTGCCCAGGAGCACACTCCTGAAACAATCATGTGCGTGCGGCAGCCGTTGTAAGTCCACAAGACCGTGAGTGCATATGAAGTGTGCCATATGGGACAGGGCCTATCCACAGGATCTATATAAATGACTGGATTGCTCATTGCGTTAAACTGCCATCAGACGGTGAAGCCACCGGAAGTGTTCGAGCGGCCATCTTATTATTCCCTACTGACAGAGGGCATCATTGACGTACAGCCAAAGCATTGACCTAAAAATCACACGATTTGTAGCATATCAGTCTCATAGGATTAGCTTTACGATATATGTATGTCAGTTAATAGTTACTTCAGATGTTATCTGTAATATTTATGGTTCGGAGAGGATAAGTCTTATATTGAAATTGTTGATGTGGGTGGGTCTACTGCACACTGCCGACACAGGTTATGTAACTGAACAGCACAAAATATATTTCTTGTAATTATGGAGGATATTAGCAGCAGAAGTTGATTTGAATAGCTCATACAATCAATAATAATACAAGCCATATTGCACTATATTGTATTACAATTCAAAGTTTGCAGAAAGCTGTGTATTTTATTTCCTGATTGAGCAAATATATTTTAGACTAAAAAAGACAGCACATATTAATGTTACGTACCATGTTGTTGAATTAATCTTTTTTTTAATCACCGTTTATATCATTAACTGCTTTGAAATGCATGCGGTTAACAAACACATTGTTGAAATATTTGCAGTTAGCCTTCTGTGTGAATACATACGCTGTGTACTTGTCAGCCCACCGAGCTGATGTTCACTACTGTAATGAATATGAACTTTTTAATAAGCAGGGAAAATTCCATTTACATGCATAAGGAAGTTTATGCTGTAAGAATGTACAGGGAGACTTCAGATATAAACACGGTGTCTCTTTAGGCAATGTTTTTTTCAGTAAATTCATATAATTTCCTATTAATTCAATGAAACTTGTGAGCTTATTAAGCAATACCAATATGGTGGCTCGGAGGCTTCACTTTTTATGACGTCATTAGCAATCCTGTTCTTTATATAGATCAGTGCTATCCCATGAGGCCACGGAATTTATGCTCCAAGCTGTTCATATCGTCAGACTCAGATTTCTCTTTAGATGTGCCATAAAAAAAACAAATAAAATAAAATAAAATAAAAAAACAAACGCAATTATACAATTAAAGAAGCTCTGGTTAAATTATTAAAACAACGCAATTATACAATTAAAGAAGCTCTGGTTAAATTATTATGATGGACTGTGAATTGAATTCTAAAGTTTAGGGTTTATATAAACCCTATATTTATATAGGTGTTTATATATATATATATATATATATATATATATATATATATATATATATATATATATATATATATATATATATATATATATATATATATATATATATATATATATATATATATATATATATATATATATGATCTAAAATCAGATCTGAATTGTAAATGAGGAATATCCTCAAATTCCGACAAAGGAAAATTAATTAATATCATCACCAGTCAGTTCCCACCTCCACACACACACAATTTTAAATCAGCCACATCCACAGCCAAACATTTTCCCCTCACATCTTCTACAAGCCATCTCCCCTACACTCTTACCAGCACTCACACATATCATCAACACATCTCTCTGCACCGGCATCTTCCCCACCACATTCAAGCTGGCTCGGGTAATCCCACTGCTTAAAAAACCCACATTAGACACATCACTTGTAGAGAACTACAGACCTGTTTCTCTCCTACCATTCATAGCGAAAACACTTGAAAGAGTTGTTTTCAACCAGGTCTCATCTTTCCTCTCGCAGTCTAATCAACTGGATATAAACCAGTCAGGTTTCAAAAAGGGCCACTCAACTGAGACGGCATTATTGTCCGTTACTGAAGCCCTGCGGATGGGAAAAGCTGCTTCCTCATCCTCCTTGATCTGCCTCTGCCTTTGACACTGTGAATCATCAGATTCTTCTGTCCACCCTCTCATCACTGGGCATCACAGGGACTCCACTGGTTTGAGTCTTATCTCACAGGTAGGCCTTTTATGGTTGCCTGGAGAGGAGAGGTATCCAAAACACATCAACTGACCACGGGGGTTCCTCAGGGCTCAGAGCTTGGACCTCTCCTCTTCTCCACTTACACTACATCACTGGGACCCATCATTCAGGCACATGGCCTCTCATATCATAGTTATGCTGATGACACACAGCTCTACCTCTCATTTCAACCAGATGATCCGACAGTAGCTGCACAAATCTCAAGCTGTCTGGCGGACTTCTCGGCATGGATGAAAAAACATCACCTGCAGCTCAACTTAGCAAAGACTGAGCTGTTCCTCTTCCCTGCTAATCCGACCATACAACGCGTTTTTACCATCCAGCTAGGTTCATCTTTGATTACCCCTTCAGGGTCGTCAGAGATCTTGGAGTAATCTTTGATGACCAGCTGTCCTTTAAAGACCACATTTCAAAGACAGCTCGGTCATGCAGGTTTGCGTTGCACAACATGAGGAAAATCAGACCGTTCGAGAGCATGCAACACAGCTTCTTGTCCAAGCCCTGGTAATTTCTAGACTTGACTATTGCAATGCGCTTCTGGCTGGACTTCCATCATGTACAATCAAACCGCTGCAAATGACCACCACTCACTGCCCGGATCAAATTCAAAGCTCTGACTCTTGCTTAGGATCTTCCACAAGCTCAGCACCCGCAAACTTCGCCTCACTCCTACGAGTCTACACCTACACCAGAAGCCTTTGCTCAGCTAATGAGCTAACTCCAGAACTTTTTCATTCATTGTTCCTGGTTGGTGGAACGATCTTCCGTCCACCATACGCATGACAGAACCACTAGCTTTTAAAAAGATAAAGGTAAAAACTCATCTCTTTCATGAGCACTTAATCTTATCATAAAAAAAAGACCCTCTAAACTCTTCCTCCACGACTGTTTCTTTTTTCCTTCCCTTTTTCTGTTTTTTGCTACTCTGATTAGTATAAAAATTTTGGTATTTAGGGCTCCTGTACTCCTGAGTTGTAAGTCGCTTTGGATAAAAAGCGTCTGCTAAATGCACAAATGTAAATGTACTGTAATCATACCTACCACAGACAAGGCTTAAGCTAGTCCCCAACTAAAATGCTTGTTTTAACTGTTTTAACTGAAAGCAACTTGCACTGACATCTCATACAAAATATGTCAGAGCCATTGTTTTATTTCAAGATGTACACCAGTAATGTTTTTTTAAAGGGATAGTTCACCCAAAAAATAGCCCATGATTTACTCACCCTCAAGTCAACCTAGGTGTATATGACATTCTTCTTTCAGACAAATACAATTATATTAAAAAATGTCATGGCTAATCCAAGCATTATGGCAGTTTCTCGTTTATGAAGTCCATAAAAGTACATCCATCCATCATATAACTGCTCCACACGGCTCCGGGAGTTAATAAAGGCCTTCTAAGACAAATTTCCATATTTATAACTAAAAATAACTAACTTCCAGCGGATTGCCGTATGATTTGCTGCAAAAGAGTAACCCTTAACGCATGTGTGTTGACAAACTTAGAAGCGCAGAGGATAAAGCAAAACAAAACACGGGTCATGAAGAGTCTAAAACGAGAATTTTAAACATGGAAAAGGATTTCGATATAAGAGAAGATGGGCTTGAGTTTGTTGCCCAGCCCTATCTGCGAGAGGTGTCAAAGCTTGCGATGCCTTTATACATTGCTTCAGGGGTTACTCTTTTGCTGTAAGTCAAATTGTGTACGGCTTTCCGCCGGAAGTTAGTTATTTTAGTCTTAAAAAAAGACGTTTTTCTTACACAAACGTGCCACTTCGCTTCAAAAGGCCTTTATTAACCCACCGGAGCCATGCAGAGTAGTTATATGATGGATAGATGCACTTTTATGGACAGCAATTCACTGGCATTATAATGCTTGGATTAGCGAGGACTTTAAAAAAATATATAACTCCATCATATACACTTAGGATGCCTTGAGGGTGAGTAAATCATGGGCTAATATTCATTTTGGTTGAACTAACCCTTTAAGGCATGTTTATAAAAAAGCTACTTAAATGTCCTAATTGAAATAAGGCCTAATCCTGGCTTAATTTAAGACCTGTCTGTAAAACCAGGCCCCGGTGTCTGAAACTCTTTGTTACCATCAGTGATATATTGTAAAAGCCATAAAAGTAAAAGATTGTCATGCAAAATACTAGTGATTTGCTTGCATGCTGCAATTTAGTTCTCTCATTTTAGTTATAAATTACATTTTGTCAGGAGCATATCCATTTAATCCTTCAATCACAATGGAAGATCGCTGCATACCTGTATTTATATTATAGATTCTGTATTTAGGCACTAGGCAGTCAGGAGGACAATTTTGGAGCTTGAATAATGTTTCATGCTCAACCCCTTCATTACAGACAGCAAGCCAAGATATCATTCAAGCATTAGGATCCTAACTCTCGTTAATCCTTTGTCTGTATTTCATTTATAGTTATCATTCACCTAAAACTGAACATTTACCGACTCTTGTGTCTTTTTAAAGCTTTCACATAACACAAAAAGAGTTAGGCTGTTTATAGCAGAATTTCCAAGTTGCTCTTTTCCACACAAAATAACTAAAGCCGTCAAGCAAGATATCACACAAAGCGACGATATCAGAATTTTATTTTTTTTGGAGCAATTTATGGTGCCTTTTGTTTTTATTGCAGCTCAACAGCTCCCCATCCACTTTCACTGTACAGACGAAAGCAGCTCAGACATTTTGCGAAACATCTTCCTTGGTGTTTCAAACAGCACAAGGGGGAGAAAACAGTGACAGAATATCCCATTTTTGCAGAGCTATCCCATTAAGTACCCAGTCTGCCAAGGCCTTTATTGATTGTCATGAGACCAGCGGAGTAGAAAGTAGAACCTGCTATGCTTAATTCAGTGTTTACATTGCAAAACTGAGGATTCAACTCGATATTTTTAGCCCTGTATGTTATCAACGCGGTAGATGTTTCCTGCACTGGGTGTAACAGCATGCCACCTGATGCTGTCTGTTAAAATCACGCAGCTCCCACCAGCCGAGGGGAGGTCTGTATGAAAGAAAGACAGCATGCAGTTTGTCCTTCTGAAAGAGTGCAACAGATGTTTAAGATTTTTTTTTTGTGGAAACTACACGTTTAATTATTTCCACCATGCTGCGGGGGGTTTATAAAAGCTCAGAGGGGAAGAACAATCGAAGTTGGATTCTGTATAGATAAAAATGAGCCAATAACATCCACCTCACTTTATTGTCTGATCTAAATGCTAAAAATGGTTCATCATTGTTTCATAAACTTGTCTTTATATAGTCATCTTTTATGAAAGATCAATACAATCTTGTTAAATCTAATTATCACAGACACGGCGAAGCTTTGTCGAGCCACATCTCCCTGGTCTCTGTGCAAACATCAAATCCGATCCATGGTGAACAGCGGTGACCGAACCCAGGAGCTTCCAGAACGGCTCACTGCAACAGACCCCCGAGCCCGGCCCTCAGGGAGAGGTAGGACTTCTTCTTTTCTGCCAGGCGCTCTGAAGGCAGCCTCTTTCAAAGAGTTCCAGTGTGTGAGCCTTTCTCTCTCCTCTACCAGTCTCTCATTAGCAGCAAACAAACAGCTGTCGGGTTACCTCTCTTGGGCTCTCATTAAGCGCTGCCAATCATTCGCAAGCCTGTCGCCAGCCAATCAAAGCGAGGCTTCTACCCGCGCTGTGCCCGCCTTCATGCAACAGGGAGGAGTTCAGAGGTCATCTGCTTAAGTCTATGAAGCATAGACTGTAAAAAAAAAAATGGACATATTTTTTCGGCGACATCACTCATAGGATTCCGATAAGCTGTTCTGAAATGTAAAGTAGAAACAAGCTGTTGCCATCTTGCCAGTGTGTCATGCCTGGATAACAAAAAAATGGCGAGATGTGGACAAAGCTTCGGTGTCGCAATGACTAGACAGCGGATAAATGGCTATCCACCTGTCACTCAAAGTAACCACGCCCTTAAAGGTCAACTCCGCCAAATTTTTACGTTTATCTTGATCGTTATATCTTTGTGAGTACAGTCTATAGAAAAAAAATGAACCGGATTGGTGCTTGCAACACAAAGTTATTACAGTTGATGCCCAGAGCCCCCCCTCAGCTAAAACGGCGCTTTGGGGGCATAAACGTAAAGGGTGTCTTTGTGCCTCTTAACAGACTTAAAATGCAATTAAAATGTCTTTCCAAAATGAACATGTCCCTTACATGACAACGAGATGCATTTAGCCATTGTTTAAATTCACCTAAAAAGTGTGTTAGAAGGCTAGCTGTGTCTCACGCTGATGTCCCGTGGGAAATAAGCGGTAGCCGAAAAAAAGGCAGTCCAGTTGGGTAGAGCGTTGTGTGTGTAATGCACGATTATTTTATTACTGTACATCTTTCCTCAAGCCGTGTGTGCCCAAATGGAAGGATAAATAAAGTTTACATTACCTCCACAGTGGTTGCACCCGTCTTTAACCACGGAATGGCATTTTTCTTCAACGGCTGTGTTGTGTCTGTGTAAGTTAGTCAAGTGTTCGCTGCAAGTTTTCACAATTCGGAAAGGCACAAACACGAGCCATTTCTTCTTCACTTGTGAGCCCGATCGGATCATCACTCTAGAGATGTCCGGTTCACGAACTAATCGTTCTTTTTAACCGGTTGTTTTTAGTGAACTGGGCGAACCAGTTCACCAAATCGGACTGAATCGTTCTAAACGGTTTACGTCTCAAATCAGCGCTGACCACGCAAGTTACTTTAGTTACTTTCTGACAGGATTGACAGTCCCTCCGAATAGAAATAAACAAATGTCTTGAATTATATGTTGCAACCCCAACCGTTCATTGAACCGTTCATCTATTCTCTCAGTTTTGCTGAGAGAAACGATGAACTCACGAGCCGCTGATACTGAGCATGCGCGAGTAACTGAACGAGCAGTGGTCCTCATCGAATCAGTAGGACAGAATCGAAAACAGTTTCTCTCGGACATGTTCAATACTGAGAACCGACGAGCCGATGAGCAGAGCCTCTTCATACAAACGATGCTCTTTCCAACTTTTTCCGGCTACAACGGAGTTCCCATGGGACTTTAGCGCAAGACACAGCTAGCTGGCAAAAACAGGTGAATTTAAACAATGGCTAAGGGGCTAAAAGCAAGTAATGCAATATGCAAGTATATCCGGTTACTTTTTTCAAGAGACTTGTCAAGTATTACTTTTAAATTTACAATAAAATATCTGAGTTAAGTAATGCAAGTTACTTTTTTAAATTAATTTATTGATTGATACCTTTCCTGTCCCAATGTTAAGAGAAATCAGCATTTGCAAAAAAAAAAAAAAATCAATATTGTAACACATTACTTTTAAAAGTAACTTTCCCAGCACTCACAATAGGCGATCGGAACTGTGCCCAAGCACATCTGACCCCCAGAGTCTGGTTTGTTTGACTAGTGTGACTTGTTTGACTAGTGTTTGTTTGTTTGAAGCTGCTTTGACACAATCGTGATTTTAAAAGCGCTATATAAATAAAGTTGATTGATAGTGTGATCACTCCGTACTGTGCCCAGGTGCGGTTCGCTGAACTAGGCCCTGGCCCTGAACCGCTTGAAGAGGCGGGCTTGGGCACAATTCGATTGGGCTTGGGAGCAAGTCGACGGTACGCATATAGTGTGATCGCTAACGGCACCAGAGCACAGAACAGCTACTACTCTTGTGTGCACTGCTACTGTTACTACTTGAATGGTACACTTTTCAATTAATTCAACTATATTTCTGTTTATAACAGGTCTGGTTATCACCTTATTGATGAACAGGAATTGTAGTTTTGCAAGCTGCAAATGTATTCATCAAAAAGCCAGCTGCCTCTATAATAATATTCTGATACATGCAGCACAATCAAGTGAGAATCACTGCACTGCATAAATGATAAATCTTTTAGCAGTCTATTAGTGAAAGCACCTTTCCCCTAGCCTGACAAGCCAGACCAACATCAAGATGTTTGGTCTGGAAACTCACCATAGACAGGGCTCAATCCGAGGGGCGGGATAAACGGTTGTCTTTCAAACTCTCTCTGCACGCGATAGGATAGCGCTACACCAACCAGAGCAACGAAGGTGAAACAGAGCTTGTTGATAGATTAAACATTCGCCGTATCCGTTCAGCAAAACTGCGAACACATCTTCTCTTTTTAAGAATGACTTCAGTGCCATTCATTTCTCAGAGAAAAGCTAAACTCCAAGTCTTCCAGAGTCGCGATCAGAGCTGATTCGAAAGACCGCCGTTCGCCAGTTTCTGTGTTTACTAGAAGCACGCAAACGCAACTCAGCCGTCGTCATTATGGCCCCGCCCACTGACTCTATACACGATGTGATTGGCCCGGCAAGAGTTAGAGGAATACAGCCCAGAAGGGTATTGAGAGTTGCTAGACGACACTCGCGGGCAGATTAAATTTGCTGCCGCTAGGGTGCGTCTAGATTTCTAGGCTACCTTTCCCCCTGTTTTCTTCGAAACAAAAAGCTGTATCGTAAATGACGTAAGCGTGCTCTGGGCCGGAACACTAAGGCCAAAGTATAGATCACTTTTTACGCGGACGAGATTGTCAGTGTACAGTGCATACATGATCTTTTTTTTTTTTTCTTGTTTTTTTTTTTTGTAGGTGAAAATGTGCAGATCTACAAACAAGAACAGCAATCCTTTTTTGAAAGCACTTTTGGAAAATGGCAATTCATTGTTCCCCTCAAATCATGCAGCCCTACTTACAAGCATTACAAACAAACAAAAAAGTTAACAAAAGGCATGTTTAATTGTTAGTTGTTGATGTTTTAGCATTCAAAACCAAAAAAGTAGTAAACACATTATTATTTTTTACAGAATTCCTTTAATACTCCAAACAAAAGTAGCTTGTCTCACAAAAGAAAGCCCACATCCAGGTTTTGTATAGCCTGAAACCTGTTCTAATGAAAGGTGAGAGACTTTAAAATCACCCGTCTTTTGTTCTTTGATTGTGTAATAGCGGTGACTCATTCTTCACACAGTTTGCGATAATGACACCCCCTACTGTCAATCAGTATATTCAGAAATATTCAAAGGGGATAAAACTGCATAATGGCATAGAGAACTCAGAGGGGGGTGCAGAGGAGTTGCTTTGGTTAGTGCTGTATTTCACAAGCAAAGCAGTTTGATTATTCCTCTCTTTAGAGCATGAGATGGTTTTGACATTTCCACACAGTCACTTCACAGAATATGCATGCTAATGACATGCACATTGTTCTTCTGCAGCTAAAACTATCTTTTTCACTGTTTTTCTGTCTCCAACAATCATGCTGATGAATTAAGTAATGAATGGAAAACCATAATGTGTGTGGGCTTTTTTTTTTTTTTTTTTCTCCAGAAACCGACATTTACACATTAAAACGACTCAGAGAAACTCATGTGAATTAATGCTTCAGCCTCGAGGCTGACTCACGTGACAAGACCGCAGGGAACAATTAACTGGGCTTAGGAACAAAACCAGGCAGGAACCATTTCTACAGATTTCAGGGTCAACAGCTTTATGACAGCATAGAGCCGGTGCATGAAGAACAAGACATTCCCACCAAAGGAACCTGCTAAAGTTGCACCTTTCAAACGAAGTGGTGGATCCAGCCTTGAACACGGTACAAGAGAGTAATGTTAAGAGAGGGCCAAACACTTTTAGCTGACTGAATATCTGAATGTAAGAGCACATTGATATTCAGAGGGTTTGTTGACCTTATGTAAAAGCTATATTTCGGATGACCCACCACTTTCAGCTCTGCCGGCCCCTAAAGAACACCACTTAATGCCCCATTCACACTGACAGTGATATTGTTGGAGGTTACTGGGTCACTATACTGTTGGTTGCTACTTTCTGCTATCTATCTATCTATCTATCTATTAGGGCTGTAACGATACACCAAACCCACGATTCGGTTCGTATCACGATTTTTGACCCACGGTACGATACAAACCTCGATATGGGGGGGACAAAACAGTTTTATTCTGTACAGTATTCTGTAGCCTATTTTGCCGTCAATACCATATATCTGTATGGTCAATAGGCTACTGCCAACGTTTTCTTTGCGATACCAATAGGCAATATATATTTAACATGAAGTATAGGGCCTCCTGTACATCAATACCAACAGAAGCGCCGCGTCAGACACGCTTCTGGTGTGCAAAGAAAGAGAAAACACCACGCAGCCGCCCCGCGGATGACACGCAACAGAAACGCCACGCTCACAAAACGTTGCCAGCCGGTTGGGGAAGCTTCTTGAAACACTTACGACAAATTGTGTGGGTCTTGTCAACTACACGATTGCCATCCTTGTTCTCCACCGGGTGGCTGAAATGTTGCCATACTGCTGACTTAAAAGTTGGACCTGGACAGGAAGGATAATTCTGGGAGTTGGAAGGGGTGTGTCGCGATTCTGCCTTCTCAGATCGCGATACAGGTTCGTGGACCTGCGTATTGCGATTTCGATTTCATATTGCATATCGTTACAGCCCTACTATCTATCTATCTATCTATCTATCTATCTATCTATCTATCTATCTATCTATCTATCTATCTATCTATCTATCTATCTATCTATCTATCTATCTATCTATCTGTCTATCTGTCTATCTGTCTGTCTGTCTGTCTGTCTGTCTGTCTGTCTGTCTGTCTGTCTGTCTGTCTGTCTGTCTGTCTGTCTTTCAATTTTTCTTTGTATTGTTCTCTTTGTCCAAAAAGCCTTACAAATTTAAACTTTTTTTTTTGAAAATTGAATACAATTTCTATGCCTATAATAAATCTCAGAATCTTTTTACTTTCATTCAAAGTTGAATTGCAATTGGAATTATTTTCTGGATTTAAAAAGGCAATCCCAGTTCAATTCTGAACTGAAGCTAAGCTTTTGAAATGTATATATATATATATATATATATATATATATATATATATATATATATATATATATATATATATATATATATATATATATATATATATATATATATATATATATATATATATATATATATATATATATTCTACTATTATTCAATTTAAAAGCTGATTCAAAACTATCTGCTTGCCTTAGCTCGATTTACAACAGTAAGCTTTTAATAATGTTTTTAATACTGGTGGATTTGCGCGGTATTAAAATTCAAGCATATTTTTGCATCATTACATCACATCAGTACAAATAAATAATGTGTCCCGACTAGTAGGCTATATTGTGAGGATGTTGGAGGTGGAGCTTTATAGCCTTTTCTCACAGCACTTGATATAATTAAACTTATCAATTTGATGGTGGATCCAGAAAGATTCAAACGACAATCGCCAGTGAAAACTGGAGATTCCCCCATTGTAAAATGCAAAAGACTTCAGACTTTCGGAGTGGCTATAGAAAAACCGGGCCCATGCGAAAACAAGGATAAAAAGGCTTTTGAAATCTGGCGTGAACTCCGTGTTTTGAAGGGGTTCAAAATGGAAGCAGAGACTGCTTTTTTTCTGCTGGACAGGTTGGCCAAAGACATTTCAATGGTTCAATTGTAACAGTAGCACATTTGTTTGCTAAATTCATACAGTTATGGAGTTTGCTTTGTTGTGCCTTTCACGTTCTGCTATGTGTATTAAATATACATTTTGTGCTAGCTATGAGTGGGAGCAATTCACCTCTACTCCAAATTAATTTGCTGGTATAGGACGATTAGAAATTAGACTGCACAGAAATGGAAACTGAACAACAGGTAGCCCTAATACGCATTAAATAAAGTCACGCAATGCTGGTGTTGTTAACATTTAACAATTTGAAAACAAAGTATTTGCACGGTTTTACGTGAAATGATAAGCAATCGTTAGATTAATCATCATGATTAATTGCAATGCTAATTTCCCTTAGTTGGACAGACTGTTGGTCATACCTTCAAACAGTAAAATCGGTGATTCCGAATGACAGTATCCACACTGGCATGGTGACCAACAGCTGCGCATTCTCCTCAAAACATTGGATTCAACTCCACGCTGTAGAGTAAAAACTACGGACTGCAGCTTTGACTGAAATCAGTTTTTAACTAAAATCTGCTCAAAATTCATTCTGGAGAGGAAAGTGTTGGTATATAAATTACAGCAGTGCATAATTCATCATCTAATGAACAAGATGAACAATTATCAATGCATGAATCAAACTCAATGCTGACACTTCATGATACAGTTTCCATGCATAATTATATCATGCCATGCGAGCATGCTAAGACAAATCATATGGAACAATAAAATGTCTTAATCTCTCATATAAAGACGGATAAGCTCCATTACTTTCAGACCTATTGGTAGTTGCTGCATCGAGTTTCTGCTCATTTGAATAAAGTTAAACTTTTATCACTTTTGTCACATCGCTAGGCACGCCCACAATTGCCGCTGTCACTCACACTGACAGAAATCACCAACTCTCGTCGAAAATTAATGACTTCTGGTTGCTTCGTCTCTGCAAATCACTGTCACTGCGAAGGTCCCTTTACTGACTGCAGATGTTGTGCTACGAAAATAAATAATAAACACTCTGCGGAATACATACACTCTGTAAGGTTTTATTAGACTTCTACAGAGCACACAGTGAGTTGTCATGACTGCTAAAGCTCTGATCTTCACCTGAAAGATCTGAATAAAACAGAGCAGGCATAATGATAAAAAAACTCAGCAAGTTTGCTTTTCAAGCTGACTGACTTTATGGAAGGAAGCTTCACATGGTTCAGATAAAAATTCCTACAGAATACCCTATCATCTGAAGCCTTGAAAGTATAGAGATCATGTAACATTAGAAAAATCACTGACATTGGCTGTTTCTCTGTGCGGGCTTGATGGCTTCACTGTGTGCTGAACAGTCTTATGCCACATACAGCAGACAAAAATCACTAACAGCAATGCAAAAATACTATAAACGTATGAGCAAGTTTTAAAGGGGACCTATTATGCCACTTTTTTAAAGATGTAAAATGAGTCTCTAAAGTTCCTCTGAGTGTGTATGTGAAGGTTTAGCTTAAAAAACCCCACAGGTATTTTTTTCATAGCATTGCCACTTTTTTAAGGTTAGCAAAAAGTAGCAGTGTTTGTGTGTGTCCCTTTAAATGTAAATGAGCCCATTTCAAGAAGAGGGCGGAGCTTTAAGAGCTCATGCTCCGGTGTCGGGACAATCTCACGCACAGATGTGTCAGAAACTGTCAATACAGTTCGAGCCGGAGACAAGAGCAGGAGAATAAATGCGGCATGGAGATAGACACAAATTACATAAAACGCTTGGCAGAAAATGGATGATGGGTGGGCTTCTAAGACCGAATTTACACTGCACGTCTTAATGCACAATTCTGATTTGGTGACTATATCCGATTTGTTTGAGGACCCGTTTACATCATCTTTTAAAAGTGAGCCATATCCGATATTTGAATTTGCACTGTACACTGGCGACATGGGTGCTATTAGTGTTGCAGAAACGAAATACTTAACCTGTGAGTGGCCACACTGTGAAAAAATGAAAACAAACACAAAGTAGGAGAGAGATCCAACCCGATTCCTGATGACAACTATATCACAAAGAGAAATCACAATGTCTGCGTCCTGTATCGACAACCTGAAATTGCTATGTGTCTTATGTTGTTTATCAATATTACATGCAAATATTGCATAGCCATGCCATGGCGGGCCAGACTAAAATCTTACCCATGGCTTACCTTCTATGGCTGATGTCTGTTCTAAACAAGTCAGAGTTGGCTGGGTTTTAAATTGAAGATGTTGATAATATCGTCATAATCCTAATAATATGTTAGTTCACTTTCAAACGACAAACGTTTTATGGCTTCCTGTCATCTTTTTCAAGATTTGTTTCTTTATAACATGTGTCATAGATAGCAGTTAAGCCATTTTTGTGATAACATAAAAAGTGAGCTGCTAGTTGGAATCAAATCCGGATAATAACGCAAAGAAGATAATAACATTAATACTGGCATGATGTAACTGAAGAGACAAATTAGTATTATTAATATTAGAATAGAGTTTTAATGCATGGCAAAATAAATCACATTTAAATTAATTATTTAAGAATTGTTAAACGTTTAAAAAATTGTATCATTAAAAAAAATGTATTTAACTGGATCTGACAGGATGGGAAAGCTGTCAATCTCCCGCAGCTAGTGGCTGGATCCTGAACAGTTGGTGCGGATCCAGCCTTGTGTAACATCCTTGTGTTTTGTATTGTCCCTTTGTATTGACCCTCGCTCACAAAGCAGTCTGGTGTAAAATGATTTGCACAGACATAAATGAATTTAGGTATGTGGGGGCGCATTCTCTTCAAAAACAAATCCACTGCTTCTTCAGCGGCTCTGATGTCGGGAGTACATAAAGACTGTTATGTTCACTCTTACATCCAACAACAATTGCTTTCAAGACAACTCATCTATGCTAATACGGCAGAGTCTGTGAAGGGGGAAAAATAACAGCATTTCGATGGCATGGCAACAACACTCAACTACAGCAAATCTTCCTCTTCTCCAAAGCATCCCAACATGGACTCACCCCCTTTGATGTGTGTTCCCCTGGGGCTGGGTTTATAAAAATCGTACACTCTAAAAAATGCTGGGTTAAAAACAACCCAAGTTGGGTTGAAAATGCACCCACCCAACAATTGGGTTGTTTTTACCCAATGGTTGAGTTGTTCTTACCCAGCAATTGGGTTGTCTTAAGCAACATTTAACCCCACCACTGGGTTAAAACAACTCAACCACTGGGTTAAAACAACTCAACCACTGGGTTAAAACAACTCAACCATTGGGTTAAAACAACTCAATTGTTGGGTTGGTGCATTTTCAACCCAACTTGGGTTGTTTTTAACCCAGCATTTTTTAGAGTGTAGGGTTTGTGATGTCCTCAACCCGGTTGGAAGCTTGTTGTAGTCCCTACCAGCTGTTTGCTGTAGTCCTTAAAATGTGTAAATCTGTCTTTGCATTGAACTTTAAAGGTGCACTATGTAAAAAAAAAAATCAGTTAAAATATCCAAAAACTACTAGGCCACTGTTATATATTGTGTTCAATTGAGTACTTACAATATCCCAAATGTTTCCAACTATTTGTAAATTAAGAGAAAATTGCTATTTTAACCAATGAACCAGGACGTTTGAGGGAGTCGCCTGCATCATATCTGTGTTACCCTACTTTTCCCGTTTAATTTTTTTTGTTTTGCAGAAAAGCTTTACTCTTATTGCAGTGTACAAGTGTCACAGCAGCCGCCGAAGAAAACGTATAGAGTAACGTCATAACATCATTTTCAACTGCATAACCTCGCACTCATGACCGGAAAAGCGGAAATGGCGCCGGCGACTGTGGCATAATAAAAGTCCCTCTGCTCGCTAGGTGTGTGTTGCGTTCATCTTATTAATATTCAACTCCCACAACACTCGGTCCTGCTCTGCTTCACATTACAGTAACGTTAATAATCATATCCATGTACTTGATTTCTGCCCGAGTCCTATCCCGATTCTTTTCCACCGGCTGTGAGATTAAGACCACATGTCTCAAAATTCTGGGCTCAAACTTGGCGTCATCAAACTACACCTTTGTTTTTAATAGGCGACCTACAGCGGACGGAAGAGTTACATAGTGCACTTTTAAGCATTGTAACTTTGCTGATGTTGTTTATGCTCAAACAGCAACATTACACACTAACTGAAGTTAAAAAAGTGAAATCATAATCAAGGACCCCTTTCAACTTACATGAGCTGCATACCTGAAATGGAACCTCAAGTGACTAATTTAGGCAGCAACTCGCTGCGCCACACTAATAATGAACCGCAAGTGTCAACACACACTTGATGGCTTTAAATTGAAAATTTTGCATGAAAGGAAAGACTTTAATTAGCATATCACATACAGGACAATTGGGTTTAAAATCTTTTTTTAAACTATTTTTTTAAGCTATACATTTCAGAATAACTTAAAATATTTGTTTATAATCAGCTTTGTTCATTGTTGTGCTTTCTGGGATTACTTTCTCTGTGAAGGATACATACGATGCTGCCTTTCAATTTGGGCAAAAGAAAGTGTCTTAGGAGCCAGCATAATTAAGTTTAAGTTTAATAAATTACATTTTGGAACAGTATATCTGTGATGCTTAAAAATCTGAACCTCACTAGATTTTGGAACAGAGCTGATATCTTGGCTATACCTCAGTGGAGGGCTAATTTTCACAGTAGCTTGAAAAATGTAAATGAATAAATAGTAATGATGATTATAAACCTTTAGCTTTGTTAAATGCAAAGACAAGGATTAATGTGTGTGGCGTTCATCCAAAGGAACATTAGCCAACACAATGTAAAATTGCATATTCCCGCTTAGAGAACAAGCTAAAAGAATTATTTTTCATTAGAGTGCCTCAGACAATGCTGCTTGGAAAAGAAACTGCACTGGTTGCATTATGTTTCTACTGGTGGTTAGCATTATTATTAAACAAATATGTCTCTCTCCTTTCAGCATTTCTTCTCTTCTCTAGCTAATATAGTTCCTTAATAAGCTTTTAAAAAAAATAAAATAAAATAATGCTGTATTTCAGATGCACAGATATCCTTTGTTGTAGAATAAAACAATTATCTATTTGATTGATCTCTTCTGTAAGTCGCTTTGGATAAAAGCATCTACTAAATGCATAAATGTAAATGTTCCCAGTTGCCCTTATCATGATGCCTACATAGGATGCCCTTTCCTGTGCTAGACACAATAATGTCTCATTCTTCAATATCATTCACTCTTAAGAATAAAAGAGGTTTTTAGCATTGATGCAATAGAATAAAAATTTTGGGTTCCCACATAACCTAAGGACTTTCAGTGAACAGTTCTTAAAGCAACACTGGGTAACTTTTGCTCTCGGGGTCCCCCTACAGCTGGGAAAAAATAATGTCCTCAACTACTGTCGTAAGCTCAGTCATCCTACAACAGGGGATGCCATCGCGCGTGCATTTGTTGACATGACAGCCCTGAACTAGTGATGCGCGGGTCGCCTTATAACCCGCGGACCCCGTATGTCTATTTAATGGTCGCGGGTGCGGGGCGGGTTGTAAAAATATATACAGTGGTGCTGGGCGGGCCAAATAATTTCATAAAAGAGGCCCCGCGGGTTGGTGCAGCACTAACAGTTACCCTGAACACTGCAGGAGGAGTTCAAATGCAGGTGTTCTTCTGGTGTCGTGTGTGAAATGTCTTCATCCCAGGTACAGTCAGTGGCATATGTTTCAGCATGTCATATAAATATAATTTTATGGGTTTTATTTTTTTCGAACGTCAAATAATCGCGATGCTCACGTTTACAAGCCAGCGTCATTATAGTAGTCTATTGGTTACCGTTTTACAGAATCTATATGATACTTCAATTCAATGTTTGAGTGGTAGGTAATCACCGTAACAGCATCGGTCGGGCACGCCTCCTTCAGCTCACGCCAACGAGCAAACTCTGGTCACATGTTGATCCTCGTCCTGCCTTTAATCCCATCACTTTTTCGTTTCCTCTTATTGCTTTCCTCCAACAAAACCTTTTCTTTCTTATTTGTCTCTGCTGCTTCGGACATGACTATATTATCCAACAAACAAAGTTGGGCTCGCATGTCCGGATTAAAGGATGTGTGGGTGTTGGTGGAAGTGACGTATATGCCGCAAAGCAGTTGAAATTTGTAGTTTATATATATATATATATATATATATATATATATATATATATATATATATATGAAGAACCTTTTGTGCATTGAACATTTTCCATGGATGTTATAGGTTCTTTGTTGAACCACAGATGCCAATAAAGAACTTTTATTTTTAAGAGTGCTGGAAGATATCTGCATATTTAAATTTTTCTGTGATCTCAATAAGGTGATTCAAATATTTCATATTATTGCTGATATTTAAAGTGGTTATATTTAGTCTAAATACGGAAAAAACTAAAACTAATTGTTTTAAATGCTACAAATGAATTTAGACACAACATTATACAATATGAATAATAGATATCCATTTTGAGGTAAGTGTAACCTTATGTAATTATTAATGTTTTTAAATATTAAGAATTGGATGATGACAAATGTAATCAAAATGTAAATATCCAAAATGTTCTCATTTTGGTTAATATCTGTACTGTAATGGTACTGGTATATCCTTAAACGTTTAGTTCCCCCCCCCCAAAAAAAAAAAAAAAATCTCATTAATTACTTACCCTCATGACGCTCCAAACATGTAAGACTTTCGTTCATCTTCGGAAAACAAAGCTTTTTACAGTTTCCTACAATCGCTAGGACATATTTTTCATTTCTTAGGTAAATACATCTTCTAAAACTCTTCACACAGTTCTCCTAACCAACCTTCATCTTCATCGACACAGCAGTTACATAATTTCACATTCAAAATGTTTTAAATCTACCTAAACACTTCATACATGTCTCAAATCAACTCATTCTTTCATAACACTAGCAAATGTTTTCAACCAACAAACACACTTTGTCAATCCTAAAACTCAGACATAAACGCTAACATCAAGTAGCATTATACGTTTTCTGTTGTAAAATTTCTTTACAAAACAAGAATGATTCGTTTCTCCTTTTGAATGGATTGTAATGAAAGACTAATGTTTGTGTAGGTGTTCAGTTGCATCTAATTGTTTATCTTCAGAATATATTTTTAATTACAATATTACTTTAGAAAACATGTCTCAAATATAAGCTTGTTACACCAATCACTGGCAACAAATTCCAATTTCAGTAAACACACACACCTAAAAAACACTAGCAATAGGGAGCATTACATAAATGATGACCTTTTAATTTTAAAGTTTGAATGATTTTCTACATGCGTATAATGAGAATGAATCAAAAATTATTTGTTTTCTTTGAATATGGTACAACCCCATTCCAAAAAAGTTAGGACACTGTACAAATTGTGAATAAAAAAGGAATGCAATAATTTACAAATCTCTTATATTTAATTCACAATAGAATATAGATAACATATCAAATGTTGAAATTGAGACATGTCATGTCAAGCCAATTACTGGTTCCTTTTGGATTACATGAGAGCTACACATTCCAAAAAAGTTGTACATATAAGGTACAGCTGGAGGACCAATTTGCAATTTATTAGGTCAATTGGCAACATAATTGGGTATACAAAGAGCTGAGGTGGACAGTAACTAAGTACATTTACTTGAGTACTGTACTTAAGTACACTTTTTGAGTATCTGTACTTTACTTGAGTATTATTTTTAGTGGAAACGTATGACTTTTACTTCACTACATTTGAAAGACAAATATCGTACTTCCCTTTCGGGGAACTCGAGCTGCGTCGAAACGCTGTGAGAACGCCTCTGCGTAAATGCGTCGTGAAGCGCGTGTAGAACCAATCCATCGGGAGATCGATCGTCGCCGACGTGATGACGTCATCGACCGGAGACTATAAAAGGTCCGCGAACACAAACAGGAACTAGCTTCTGTGCCTTCAGTAAGCGATCTGTGTGAACCTGTCTGTCTATTTGGTGTTTTTGTCTGTCCATTAGAGAGAATTTTCCACCTTTGTTAAATATATCTGATATATATTTTATAACATAAAGAGAAAAAGGAGATTATGGCGAGTGAACAGCATTTCACAGTGTGTTCATCCCTGCCCTCAAAATATATATATTGCGTGTGGGAAACACACTCATTGTGTATGGCTGTTTGGGAGCGCAGCACGCTCAGGCAGCCCTTGAGGGGGCCGCTTGCGAGCATTTTTTGAGCGGCTTCCGTTAAGAATGCTGCGCTCCCGCCGGGCACTCTTCGAGGAGGGTGCTTCGGCTCATGTTCCCCGCGGCTCGGTCCCGCTGCTGCCGAGGCAGAGCGGTGGCTTCAGTCGTGGGGTTCACACATGGACTTTACAGAGGGGTTTGAGACGGGCCCAGCCTTATCTCAGCCCTCACCTGTATCGTCCAGTGTCTCGTCTCGGGGTTTGGAAGCCCGCTCTGCGGTCTCTTCCTCCCCGGGCGGGGCGCCGGTGCTCCAACTATCCAGCTCTGAGGAGGTGGACGTTGAGAGCATCGCGACTGAAGACTCGCCACTTCAGTCACCCGCTAGTGAGTTGAGGTTCTCACGAGAGCTGTGGCCAGGTTAAATATAAAAATAAGAAACGACTGGCTGGCTGAAATATCTGAATCCCATCGAAATCAGAGAAAACGAAATTAGATGAGCGATTCCTGCCCTCTCATGCAAAGCATCAACGTCCTGCCGTTCTTCCCTGACCTGCACACCGAGGTGTCTAGGTCATGGAGGAAACCGGTATCATATAGAGTGTTCAGCCTACATACATCTGCATATAGTAATATATTTGGGCTGAGACACTATGGTTATGGGGCGATGCCGAAGATCGAAGAGACGCTTGCAAGCTATCTCTCGCCTTCAGCTGCATCGTCCCTGGCATTTCCCCTCCGAAGGAAATCGGTGCTTACTTCAGCACACGGTACCCGTCTTCCTTCGGTGCCCACAGGGGGCCGCGCTGCTAACCCCGCCGCAATGTCAGGGCGCAGAGGGTCTCCGCGGGCCACCTGAGGGTGGTCCGCCCCCTCCTCGGAGGGCATGCGAGCAGTCAGGTCAGGTGTTCCCTGCCGGTTCGCCGTTTCAGGGCACTGCACTCGCTGCTCAAATTACACCAGAGGCCAGCCTCGAGAGGCTGGTTCCCTTAGTTTCCCCTCCGTGGGAAGACGGTGCTTACCTCAGCATACGGTACCCGTCTTCCTTCGGTACCCTCAAGGGGCCGCGCTGCCAACCCCGCCGCAATGTCGGGGCGCAGAGGGTCTCCGCGGGCCACCTGAGGGTGGTCCGCCCCCTCCTCGGAGGGCAGGGGAAACAAAAGGACGCTGAGGGTAGTCCCCTCCGAAGGGAAACGGTGTTTACCTCTGCCTATGGTACCCGTTGTCCTGCAGCGCCCTCTGGGGGCCGCGCTGCCAACCCCGCCGCAATGCCGGGGCGCAGACGGTCCCCGCGGGCCACTCGAGGGTGGTCCGCTCCCCCTTCGGGGGGCTCCCGAGCAGTCAAGTCAGTCGTTCCCTGCCGGTCCGCCGCTTCAGGGCACTGTGCTTGCTGTTCAAAGTACACCAGAGGCCAGCCTCGAGAGGCTGGTTCCCTTAGTAGATTTTCTAGACTAATGGAAACGTCTATTAAATATATCTCGTTGGGTCCTGCAGATAATCGAAAGGGGGTATGCCATTCAATTTAAAGGGCGGCCACCTCCTTTCAGCAGTGTCCTACCTACAGAGGTGGGCCCAGAGCAGGCTCTGGTGAGGGCACAGGAAGTAGAGACACTCCTGCGAAAGGGGGCTATAGAAAGGGTTCCTCCTCCCGGCAGGGAGTCTGGGTTTTATAGCCGTTACTTCATCGTGCCAAAGAAGGATTGGGGCTTACGCCCGATATTAGATCTGCATCTCTTAAATCGCTCAGTGGCCAAGCTCAAGTTCAAGATGCTCACACTCAGACAGATTGTGTCGCAGATCAAATCGGAGGATTGGTTTGTCACCATAGACCTCAAAAATGCGTATTTTGTCTCCATCCTTCCACATCACAGGAAGTTCCGGAGGTTTGCCTTCGGGGGAGAGGCATACCAATATCGTGTACTTCCTTTCGGTCTAGCTCTGTCACCCCGCACATTCACCAAGTGTGTGGATGCAGCTGGCGCCGTTGCGTCTGCAGGGCATCCACATACTGAATTATATCGACGACTGGCTGATTCTGGCGAATACAGAACAGATGGCGGTTCAGCATCGAGATGCTGTTCTCGCACACATGTCGAAATTGGGGTTGAGGCTGAACGCCAAGAAGAGTGTGCTTTCTCCGGCTCAGAGAACCACTTTTTTAGGCGTGGACTGGGATTCGGTAATTATGCGGGCGCAATTATCGCCAACACGCATAGCATCGATCCTGGCAGCAGTCAAAGAGCAGAAGCTAGACCGGGCCGTCACTGTGAAGCAGTTCTAGAAACTGTTAGGTCTCATGGCAGCAGCGTCCAACGTAATACCTCTTGGCCTACTGTACATGAGGCCACTGTAGTGGTGGCTCAAAACAAAAGGGTTCTCCCCGAGGGGAAATCCGCTCTGCACGATCAAAGTCACGCGGCGATGCCTACGTGCTCTGGTCATGTGGAAAAACCCGGGGTTTTTATCTCAGGGTCCCGTGTTAGGGGCTCATGTTCGTCGCGTAACGCTAACGACAGATGCCTCTCTCACGGGCTGGGGGGCGACCATGAGTGGTCGCTCATCCCAGGGTCTATGACAGGAACATCAGCGGCACTGGCACATAAATCGGCTAGAGATGCTCGCAGTGTTTCTTGCATTGAAACAGTTCCTGCCCGACCTCAGGGGCCACCATGTGCTAGTCAACACGTCGGTGGTCGCCTATATAAATCACCAGGGGGGTCTGAGGTCCCGTCCATTGGACAAATTGGCACATCGGATCCTCCTGTGGGCCCAAGGGAAATTGCTGTCAATCAGAGCAGTATATATCCCGGGGGTCCTGAATCATGAAGCAGACAGCCTGTCGAGGCAGGGGCCGAGGCCCGGGGAATGGAGACTCCACCCAGAGGTGGTGGAGCTCCTATGGAAGGTATATGGGAGAGCAGAAATAGACCTATTTGCTTCGGCGGAGAATTCTCACTGCCCGCAGTGGTTTTCTCTGACCCATCCAGCCCCGCTGGGGTTGGATGCCATGGTACAGGAGTGGCCGAGGCTACCTCTGTACGCCTTCCCCCCGATTGTCTTGCTTCCAGGAGTTCTGGAGAGGGTACGCCGGGACGGGGCCCAGGTACTTCTAGTGGCTCCGTACTGGCCGACCCGAGTATGGTTTTCGGACCTGATATCTCTCCTGGGAGGCTCTCCGATGGAGATTCCGACCAGGAGGGATCTACTCTCTCAGGCGGGCGGGAGATTCCTGCACCCACGCCCGGAGATGTGGAAACTGTGGGCCTGGCCTCTGAGGGGGCTAGGCTCATAGAGGAAGGTCTCTCGGCCGAGGTCGTAGAGACCATTCTTCACTCCAGAGCTCCATCCAGGAAGCTGTACGCTCTGAAATGGAAACTTTTCTCAGCATGGTGCAGAGAACGCCAGTGGGACTCAGTTAACTGCCCGGTTGGTACAGTGCTGGAGTTCCTGCAGGCAAGGTTCTCGGCAGGGTTGACCCCCTCCACAATAAAGGTGTACGTGGCGGCCTTGGGTGCCTTCCACGTCCCTTTCGGTGGAGTGTCTTTGGGAAGACACCCTCTAATTACACGCTTCCTCCGTGGCACTTTGAGGTTGAGGCAGGCTATGCACTCGAGGGTCCCAGCATGGGACTTGGCCATTGTCTTGAGGGGCTTGTCTGGGCCACCGTTCGAACCTTTAGAGGAGGTTTCGGACAAGTTCCTCACCCTAAAAACCATCTTTCTTTTGGCCATTTCATCTCTCAAAAGAATAGGAGATATTCAGTCCCTGTCTGTAGCACCCTCATGTTTAGAGTTTGCGCCTGGGATGGTGAAAGCCTTTCTGCATCCCAGGCCGGGTTATGTCCCCAAGGTTCCTACGAGCCCACGGGGCCCCATCACTCTCCAATCCTTCTGTCCTCCTCCGTTCTCGACGTCAGACCAGGAAAGATTAAATCTGCTGTGCCCTGTTAGGGCGTTGGATACATATGTCCACAGAGCTGCCCTGTGGAGAAAGACTGATCAGTTATTTGTCTGTTTCGGGCCCCCTAAGAAGGGGGCCCCTGTATCTAAGCAGAGGATGAGCAAGTGGGTGGTCGAGGCCATTTCACTTGCTTATGAGGCGGCCGGGCAGCCGTCTCCACTGGCTGTCCGGGCGCATTCTACCAGGGGTATGGCTGCTTCGAAAGCACTTTTGTCGGGGGCTTCCCTCCATGATATTTGCAACGCGGCCGGATGGTCGTCTTCATTAACCTTCGTCAGGTTCTACGAACTAGACCTGGCATCTACTGTTGGGGCACAGGTACTCTCGTAACCGTGTGCGCTTCGGCTTCACACATACGAGACACTTGGTCCTATGGCGATGTGGGTATAAGCGTTCTCACAGCGTTTCGACGCAGCTCGAGTTCCCCGAAAGGGAACGTCTCAGGTTACGTATGTAACCCTAGTTCCCTGAGGGAACGAGACGCTGCGTCGCCCTGCCATACTCCCGGCGTGCCCGTGATCACTTACTTCAGGCTTTATCAGAAGCTAGTTCCTGTTTGTGTTCGCGGACCTTTTATAGTCTCCGGTCGATGACGTCATCACGTCGGCGACGTCATCACGTCGGCGACGATCGATCTCCCGATGGATTGGTTCTACACGCGCTTCACGACGCATTTACGCAGAGGCGTTCTCACAGCGTTTCGACGCAGCGTCTCGTTCCCTCAGGGAACTAGGGTTACATATGTAACCTGAGACGTTTTTACTCCACTACATTTCTATCTAGGTCGAAAGTCGTTTCTGTTGCAGCTCTGAAAGTCGGTGGATGATTTTTTCCATCTTTAAAAGGTTTTTTGTTGTTGTTTTTGCAGACAGTCTACCAAGAATCACTCTTACAGTCATATACATTTCCCCAACTTTTTTTGAACACTGATCAGTTCATAGCAAAATGGAAGCAGACGGTTCTTAGGCACAAGTGCAGCCATAGCCATACTTTGAAAGTATGTTTCAGTTTAAAAAACATCAAGATTAGTTTAGTTTGCATACACTTGGTGCATGTCCTATAAAATATTAAAAATATAAACGTCTGGGAGAAAGAGAAGAGTAAAGTTGGGAGAATATCAGATGTGTATTAGTGTATTGGATCCAAGCATTCGGCCTTAAAGTGACAGCAGTTTTGTAAAGAGCTTTGTAACTTATATACAAGTATTTAAACGAGTTTAAGTTAGTCGTATGCTAGTACGTCAAATGGAGCATTACTGAATGACTTAAACCATGATGACAGTGTGCATTTATACAACAATAATAAAATAATGCATTGGCATAAAAAAGGAAATTTACTTTGATACTTAAGTACTTTTGAAAACAAATACTTCTGTACTTTTACTTGAGTAAAAATCTGTTTATACAACTTTCACTTGTAACAGTGTAATATTTGACCAGTAGGACTTTTACTTTTACTCAAGTAATACAGTTGTGTACTTTGTCCACCTCTGACAAAGAGCTTCTCAGAGTGGCAGTGTCTCTCAGAAGTCAAGATGGACAGATGATCACCAATTCCCCCAGATAGATACGACCACAACGCAACCCTGAAGTGTTAGCAGAGACTGTGTTAACTAGACTCTCCCTTTTGATGGCCTCCTTCACTTCACTTTCCCTCGGTACAGATGAATACGTTGTCGAAATTATCGGAAACAACTGAAAACGCTTTATTATGCAATGTGGACAAGTAATTGGACAAGCACATATTCAAACATGCTTGCCTACAGACTAAAGACTTAATGTTTATGCATGCCGCCATCGTTCTCACAGATTCTCACGGGTTTGCGTTCTCTAGCCACCGGGTGCTGTTGCCTTGCGGATGAGAGGCTGGAACACATTAGTGTTAGAGAGGCTGGAGTTTTCTATTTTTGCGTTGCAAGTAACCCCAAAGTAAATAACTAATGGTTATTTACAACAGAATTTCATCAATCAAAAACTTACTTTAGCTGGACAATACATTTTTCTAGAGCTGATGTACAGCCCAAACAACCTCTTTTCCAATAATTTCATATTATCATTGTTCAAAGCTGCTTTGAAACAATCTATATTGTGAAAAGCGTTATATAAATGGAGGTGATGACTTGACTAGACTTAATTACACACAACAAGTATCATCTTCCAGACAATTCCTCCTCCCTTTCCCACATAAACAAAAGATTAAATCAGCTTCAGGGCTTGGATTGAATACGTTTGTGTACATAATACATTTTTATGTAACAGTTTGGAAGTCTCCATCTTCTCCAATGGCAAGTGTGCAATTTAAATTTGCCAGTTTCGCCAGAGGCCAGTATTTATCCTCACTTAAGCTGAGCTTTGTCCAATAAGAGTTCTGGCGACATGAACAGGTGGCATAATCCCCTCGACTCTATATTTTTGAGGTCTAACCGCCACTTTTCTGTAATCTCCCCCTCCGAGACACAGAAATTCCAAAAGCAAACACTAAAACCGTATGTGGCCATCGAACGGGCTTGAAGACTCCATAACGCCTCACTCTCTCTAATGAGAGGTCTCTTAACGCGATCCCCCGCAGGTCTCTTTCAGCTCAGACTGACCAGCCGCTGCACAAACAGGTCTAAATGAAGTCCTTCATCAAAGGTCTGTCACACCTCAATGCTCTGAGGCGGCACACACCCCCACAGATTGTGACAGAAGTGGATGGCGTGGAGGCCTTTTGTCGTATTATAGTGTTCAATATGGTATAATAACCCCCATATATCACAGAGTAATTATAACTGGCTTCTATGTCCATTGTAAATCAGTGGGCAACAATCTGTAATGGGAACGATTAGAAATTTCACAGTAACAATGGTGTAATGGAGATGAGTGATTATGCGTCTATTCTTGTAGCAAAAATACCAGAAGAGAAATTGATGGAACAACATGCATTATTGTCATCATCATCTTTGTTTCGGTCACAACGGGATCTTGAAAACAGAAGAGCTCATTTGCATTGCAAGTGCTACTGATTGCATCTAAAGTGTCTTATAGTTGATACGTCCAAACAATAAAATTGAATGTTGGAAGAGTACCAAGAACATGTTCAGATAATGGGCAAATCAGATAATGTCTTTTATTGTGTTGTCATGCTTGCAGATGCATTCTTGATGACTTCATAATCCACAATGGTAAGGTGTTGGGGGTGATTACTAGGCCATTTCTAATGCATGTGGTTGCTAAGGTGTTCCATGTAGCTGTTATATATATGAGCAATATCACAGCATATCAGTAGCAGTACGATATGGCTGTATATAAGCATGGCTGTGATTCGGCCATAGGCAAGAGTCCGCAGGTAATCACAGCGTGCTGATATACAGCCATATCGCATGGCTGCGAGTATTGCATTTATACAACAGTCCAATGGCACAAGTCTGTAACTAAATAAGAAACAACAACAGACTACCTTTAAAAGCTCTCATTTTTAAACTTTTCCAAGTCATCTCAATGGCAAAAAAGTGACCCTGAATTCACCCCTACTTCCGCCACTTTGAGTTGACAGTTTAACAGTTGTGACCAAGCCTCCGTTACTAATTCTAAAATGTCACTTTAAAAGTAGTTATGAGGGAACGTTGAGTCGTTCCATTGGAGGTTATTGTATTATAGTGTATCATGGTGTTATGAGAGTTGCAGACCTGCAGTTAATATAGCATTCATTCTTCAGGTCGATGTCCATAATATCATATCCATTATAATAAAAAATCAGTTTGAATGTCCACTGAGGAAAGCAATTGTTTTCAACTTCCTTGTTCTGACCAGAGACTCACTTATAAAGACAGTCAATACCCTAAATATACATATCTCATGTCTTACAACTATCTACATATGAGGCAAATTTCCAAATTTCTGGCTGAGATGAAGCTGTTCTCTGTGTGTGTATGAGCACTGAACGGCTGCTGACGGCCTGGAGCTGGAGTCTAAGTTTATCGTATCGTAAAAGAGGCACTATGTCTATATATGACTATGAGTAACTACATTCTCGCCTAAAAAAACTACAACATTTGGAAAAGAACATGGTGGATTTGCTCGGCTGCTATGACAGTCATCACAAGCGGAGTGAAACGGCCCCAGTGCTGATACTGCGAGAATATCTCATGGCTGGAAAAGGTTCTCAGCCAATCAGATTCGAGAACCAGAAAGAACTGTTACACACAATAGTATATAAAATGTCAATGTGAAAAGATACAATGTTTATTTTGCAGTGAGGACGTATTTTTGTAGGCCAATGCGAATTGGTCACCTCATCAAGAACCCAATAGGGTTTTTCCATTGGTTTTTGGATTATTGCAGAAGACAGCTAAATGAACAGCAAAATGAACACAACTTTTATTAATTTTGAAGTCTAAATACAATCAGCAGAGGATAAAAGCAAAATGTAGTCTTTAAATGAACTACACCATGGTCTAAAGACTTTACCATTGAAAGTTTGAGTTAGAATAGTTCACGAGAGTGCAGTTATAAACACAATGAGGCTGTGAAAGGCAGACTGGCGAGTAGATTAGTTTACCTAATCGCCGTGATGTTTAAAGTCCAAAGCCACTCTTCATTAGCCACTTTTTTCAAGGAAAGTATAGGCTTTTTTATTTTTTAATAATGCTGTATTACAGATGTATTTTGTTGTGGAATAAAACATGAAAATATCTTGAGCATGTTTTCACCAAAGAGTTTTAAAGTAATAGTTCACCCTTAAATTATCCCATGATTTACTCACCCTAGTAAGTGTATATCTATCTTTTTTCAGACGAACACAATCTGAGTTATATAAAAAATATAATTGCTCTTCAAAGCTTTATAATGGTACTGAACAGCAGCCCATTTTGAAGTCCAAAAATGCTTCCATCCATCATAAAAGTAAACCATACAATTACAGGGGTTTAATAAATGCCTACTGAGGCGAAGCGATGGGTTTTTCTAAGTAAAATATCCAAATTTAAAACTTTAAATATGGTAGACGGGCTATGCAAGTCGACTTACACCAAAAGAGTAACCCCTGACGTGACGTATGACGTAGGATGTATAGGAGTAGCGTAAGCTTTGACAGTTCTCGTGGTTTAAACAAATTAGGGCTGGGCAACAAACTAAAGCTCTGGCTCCTCTTATATCGAAATCCTCAGCCATATCTCTTAAAAAAATGTTTTAGACTAATTCTTGACAGTTTTTTGTTTTGTTTTTGTTTTCTTCAATCTGTTATGCATCTGGCCAGGGGTTACGTTTTTTGACCGCACTGTAAACCCTAATGCCCTGATGAAGGACAAACCTAAATTAAACAAAATAGTTCAGGCAAATAAAATTGTATGAGTGTTTGGCACTTTCTTTTCCTTTCAAGTTCACATAACTGATATATTTTAAGTAAACTTAACTGTTTCATTATTTTGAGTTTTATGAAATTATTTATTTCAATTCAGACTGAAACTGGGCTGGGACTTTTTCCCAGCATGCTTTGCCCATTGCACTAAATACTACATGTGGTATAATGTTTGTTGTTGTTGTTGTTTGTGCAAGACTAATGTTAAAGTTCCCGTTCTTCGCGATTCTATCTTTCAAACTTTAGTTAGTATGTAATGTTGCTGTTAGAGCACAAATAATACCTGTAAAATTATAAAGCTCAAAGTTCAATGCCAAGCGAGATAATTTATTTAACAGAAGTTCCCTTTCAAAGCCTACAGAGAACGGCCGGTTTGGACTACAGCAGGAAGTGCAGGGATGTAATGACGTCACTAGAACCGTTTGTTGACTAACCCTCCGCCCACAAGAACACGCAAAAAAAGGGGGCGTGGTCTTGTTGCTCTCCCACGTAGAGAAGAGCGCGCATTCAGCTTGCATCTCCCCGTTATGGTAAGAGGCGGGACCTTTCCGGGCAAAGTGTGCTAAGCTACTGTCCAATCACAACACAGGAAGCGCTGGCCCAATCAGAACTCTTTACTTATTTCTGAAGGAGGGACTTCATAGAGCAAGGAAGTCATCAGGCCATTTTTAGGACAGAGGAAACAGCGCTGTACAGATAAGTCAATTGTGTGAAAAATACTGTGTTTTTACACACGAAACATGAACTCATGTTATATTGCACACTGTAAACATAATCAAAGCTTCGAAAACACGCAAAAAATGTTAAGTGGGAGATTTAGTGTGATTAATTTTTTGTTATACTAATGTTGAAGAGTTTGTGTTAATGTGGGTTTTTGGAGTTACAATTATGGTGAAAAGTGTTGTGTGTGGCTTGGTTTGAAATCAATTATCTTAAATGCTTTATATGTTATATACCATGCTATTGTTAAGATGTTAGCAAAGTAGTCGTTTTTTCAGCAAGCTTTTTTTTTTTAGCATTTTCTGATTTTGCTTGGTATAGCTAGCTAAGTTAATACTAATATATAATTTCGCATTGAGGTTACGTTAACGTTTTTAGGTAAATGCATGAATTTGTGTACTCAAACAATTCAAGTTAAGAACGATTAAAGTGCACCAAAAAAAAACCTTTTCATATTGCTACTTAAACTTTGAATAAATAAATGCATACAAACTCCTGCCGGAAGCTAGTTTATAAAGTCAACCCCCCACCATTGGTTACTTTAATGTTGGATGGATACACTTTTTGAGGTGTCGGGAACTCAGGAGTGCCATTTACTTATAAAACTTGGAAGAGCAATGCTATTTTTTAATTTTTTTTTAAATATAACTCAGATTGTTTTTGTCTAAAAGGAGCAAGTCATATACACCTGGCTTGAGGGTGAGTAAATCATAGGTAATTTTCATTTTGGTGTGAACTTTCCCTTTAACCAAATGCAAACTTGTTTCCAGGTTTTAGGTATACAAAAATACATCATCTCTGCAAAAAGTATGTAAAAATGTGTAAAGATTCCGTGTTTACTGCACAATCCAAATTACCATGACACCAAGTTATGCGGTATTCTAAAACAGGATGGCGTCAAATAAGGGACACTAGGCAGCAAGCATAATTAAACATTGTAGTTAAAATAAAAACAGCAATCGAAGAAATGAGAACAAGGTAAACAGAGAGTCACAAGGGGGAAAAGACATCCAATACCCTGAACAAAATGAGGCGTTGAGTGCACAATAGACTTTAACAAGAGAAATACAATTAGTGTTCTTAGGAGGCGGGGCAACGTTAGGCCATTGGCTGCGCATGAGCATGACAAAACGTGCAATGTAATCTGGCTTAAAACGAAATACAGTGTAAGATAATTAAAGCTATACAACTCCATAGAGATATGATAAATACATACATTTAGAGATGTTTGTATTACACACATTTCACACTGCATAGATAAGACTTTCATTTGCAAAAAGCCTGTTTAATTGCTCCATTTGTTTCGTTTTTTGTAACCTTATCTCTCATTTTACAGGTGAAACGATAACTTCCGAACGTAAACAAGTTATCAACAAAACCTGCTTCCTTCTGAGGGAAGAAAGTGCAATTTGATTGCATTTCTTCAACATTGTGGGCCATTTGATTTATATATAATTGCTTTCCGTTGGTCAGTCTCCTCTGACATCTATTAGATAGTTGCTCATGTGATTCTGTCAGTTCATATTGTATTTGTTTTCGTGTTGTTGATAATTGTGTTTGGCCTTTACGTCTCAGAGCAGCAAAACTAAAAACGGTGTGTAATTGATTTTCTTCCTGTTTGAGAGACATCAGCATCTTATTTGCTTTGAGATGCTATTTCCACATCGATGGGGCTATTAGCTATCCAATCTGACATCGCAGATAGGTTTGGGAAAGAAGGATGTGTGTGTGTGTGTGTGTGTGTGTGTGTGTGTGTGTGTGTGTGTGTGTGTGTGTGTGTGTGTGTGTGTGTGTGTGTGTGTGTGTGTGTGTGTAAACCTGACTGACAGCTCAAAGAGTCTGGTGTTTTGGCTCACACACAGTGTTATCAACTGATGTCAACCCCCTTATCGCGAGTAGCCTCCACATCTTCACCACCCTTCTTCTCTTTACACATACAGATTTGATTCATAAATCCGTTAAACATCTCGATCTGGGCATGCATCTTCATTTATGTTGCTACTTTCAAACCTTTTAATGTATAGATTTTTTGGCTTCTGCCTGTAGACTTATAAAGATAAAAGTTTTGATCATCTAAACAAGGAGCGGGAACAACATTTAATCATTTCTTGTGTAAAGAAAATGATTATCTGTTATCTCTAAATTGTTGCACCATTTCTTCAACAACAAACAACTCTGTCCACAATAATATTTTTTCAGAAGTTAGTGTACTTTGTTACCATGGAAACAAAACTGTCAGTGGAGAGCCCGCTTGAGAAGAAATATGAGATGTGTAATGTGTGAAGAAAACAAAGGGAAATCAAGGGAAAAATGCACAGTTTTTATTCATTTCCAATCAAGCTGCAATTGTCAAATTACGCAAAAAGTATGAAAATATTTAATTGTTTATTTCAGATGCATAATGTGCTATCTGTGACATTAGCCTTAGGAAGACAAAGGTGTCATTTTTTTCACAAAAATGTTACCTTTTATGCTTTTTTATATGTTCAACTTCTTAAGTGTGTAATGTTGCTGTTTGAGCATGAAAAGGTCTGCAAAGCCCACTGAAAGAGAGTTATTCTCTATATCAGTGCACACTGTTTCTGAACTGCCTGAAATGTGTTCATTTTTTCTTCCAGGTGCGATCATGTCACAGTAGTCCTCCTTTAAATAATTCCTGCCCAAGTGTCAAGGATCAACTATACCATCTAGAATTCCTCAAACAATGCATGGAGGACGTTTAAATGCCAGTTTTTCTTTTTATTTGGTTCTCTTCCAAACCAGTAAAGTGCAGGGTGTTTACATGTACAAAAACATGAAATAAATAAACCCTTGAAAATAACAAACCAAAAAATAACCTTGGATCAGGTACAACAGCAATTCAAAGTAGTACTCCTCAACAGCTCCTGCACTCAGTGAACTTCATTCTAACTGACCGCTTCATTCACTCGAAAAAAAAACACTGGGACCAATTTGGGTTTTTTAAACCAAGGGCTGGGAAAATACACCCGATCAGGCATATCATTATGACTTTCCTATATTGTGTTGGTCCCCCTGACCTGACCTGTCGAGGCAAGAACCCCACTAGACTGAAGGATAATGATAATGCATTATATATGTATGCTGTGATAGACATTATATTCCTATAGTGATCAGCTGATGCGAGCTTGACTAACGGAACCTTCCAGAACTGACGTTACGCTAGATTTAAGTAGACCCCAAAAACCAAACCAAGTATATGGCCTCTTTAACATTTCCACCCTCATCTTATATTAGCACACAATCAAGGCTGTAACCATATCTTAGTGGGCATTGGTCTTATCGGTTTATTTAAAATAATTAAAATATTAAAGGATTAAAAGGGAAATAAGGAAATAAAGAAAAAGAAATAAGAACGGTAAAAGTTCCAGTCCTATTGTTGTTATGCAGCACACTATTTGCAAATAATATATATATATATTATATATTATATATATAATATATATATTAAATATGAAGGCATTTTTATTTTCGTCTGCCTATAATGTAATATGCATCGCTCAATATTACTGTTGGTCGCTGAACATTTTTATCGGAAAACAGTTATCAAATATTAAATGCTTAGCTTCTTGCATCTTACGACGCACTCTTTTACTGCTATAACTAAAGTGTCGCGTTGGAATTCATACTAACAGTAAATTTTTTTGTGAACGTTTTTTTACGTAAACACACAGTCTTGCAAAGTATTCTTCTTTTGACTTGTATGCGCACACAGGGGTTGGACACGTGCAGTTTTGAGCACTCCCTCGCCGATGTAACAACCCATGCAAATAATGCAAAAAATGTTTTAACTCGCATGTGTGACCTGGGTGCAGTTACAAAAATACACCAGTGCACATACAGAACTCGTGCACTCTTCTGATGACAGAATTTGCATAACGTGCACTGTACGCTGACCCTCATATACATATAAGTGAAGTATATTTTGAGATTAAAGGGGCACTATGTTAGCCTGACAAGCCAGACCCACATCAAGATGTTTGGTCTGGAAACTCACCATAGGCAGGGCTCAATCTGAGGGGCGGGATAAACGGTTGTCTTTCAAACTCCCTCTGCACGCGATAGGATAGCGCTACAACCAACCAGAGCAATGAAGGTGAAACAGAGCTTGTTGATAGATTAAACATTCACCGTATCCGGTCGGCTAAACTCCGAACACATCTTCCCTTTTTAAGAATGTCTTCAGTGCCGTTCTTTTTTCTTTTCTCAGAGAAAAGCTTAACTCCAAGTCTTGCAGAGTCGCGGTCAAAGCTGATTCTAAAAACCGCTGCCGTTCGCCAGTTTCTGTGTTTACTAGAAGCATGCAAACGCAACTCGGCCTTGTCATTATGGCCCCGCCCGCCGACTCTATACACCATGTGATTGGCCCGTCCAGATTGTGAGAAATACAGCTCAGAAGGGTATTGAGAGTTCCTAGATGACACTTGCAGGCAGATTAAATTTGCTGCCGCTAGGGTGCGTCTAGATTTCTAGGCTAGCACTATGTTGTTCTTTTGGAGTAAAAATTCAAAAAAACACTATAGGCCAGTTTTTACAATATTCCAAATGTTTCCAACTATTAAATTGTGAGAAATTAGCGTTCGCAGTTAGATTCGCAGGTCAGTTGCGTCATATCTGCGTTACCCTCGGTTTCTGGTTTTATTTGGCAGAAACGCTTTACTTTTAGCAGTGCGCAACAAGTGTCACAGCAGTCACAGAGCGAACGCACAGAGTAATGTCATAACATCATTTTAAACACACTTAAATGAATCTAATATGATAAAAAGAGCTGCGTTACCTCATACTCATGACCGGAAAAGCGGAAAGGGCAGCGGCGACTGTGTCCCGTCATAATAAAAGTCCCGTAGCTCGAAAGGCATGTGTTTGCGTAACAATTGTTCCAGCTTTCTTGCTCAGCTCAACAACACTCGGTCCTGCTCTGCTTCATACTACAGTAACGCTAATAACCGCATCCATGAATGTGATTTCTGCCCGAGTCCTAGCCTGATTCTTTTCCACCGGCTGTGAGGTGAAGACCACCCACCCCAAGATTCTTAGCTCAAACTTGGTGCCATCAAACTACGCCTTTGTTTTAAATTGGCGCCCTCTAGTGGATGTAAAAATTACATATTGCAGCTTTAAGCCCCGTCTTCTTTGATTTTTGATTGGCCATCACACTCATTCTGACATGGACGAGTGCTGTTAGACCGCTGAGCCAGACCAACCTAAAAACATAACATTTTCAGGGCTCGAGGGACAAGTGGATTTTTGAAGGGGCAAGCGAAAGAGATTTTACTTGCTCGACCGGACAAGTAGCCTGATTAAAACATCAAAAACACAAAATCACAAAAATGCAAGAATGGATCTGTATTGATGTGTAAAAGAATGAGTGTAAAAAAATGCTGGGTTAAAAAACAACCCAAGTTGGGTTGAAAATGGACAAACCCAGAAATTGGGTTGTTTAAATGGGTCTATTCAATGGGTTTAAACAAACCAATTTCTGGGTCTGTGCATTTTCAACCCAACTTAGGTTGTTTTTAACCCAGCATTTTTTAGAGTGTATATAATGAATTGACGGTAAGAATGTTGCTCTGTTGAGGCTCAGGCATCCTCTCGGGGAGAAAGCGAAATTTGGCCAGGTCGTGGTTACGGCTTTGCAAACAAAACATAATTTGCGATTATGTTAAGAATGTTCTTCACCCAAAAAAAAATAAATTAATTAATTAATAAATAAAAATTACAAAATTCTCCTAATATCTACTATGACACTTTGTTATTGGACAAGTTCAACTAATGAGAGTGTGAAAAGTTTGTTTTAAGAGACTTTAGACAGGGTCAAAGTGCCCATGGCTGAAGAAACACCTTTCCTTTTAATAGATGAAGTCTCTATATTTTCCTCTTTCTTGACTGCGGTTAAATATACAGCGCTGTCCTTGTCAGTATCATGTACACTGAACTTATGTACACGCTCTATTCTAGTGTCCAGAGGAAGCATCAGCCCGGGAAGTCATGGTCGAGGCAGCTGTGTGTAGGCGATGCTGAAGGCAGCTGGGGAGGAGAGGTGATGAAAGGTTTAGAGAAAATCGCAGCATGCCGAGATGGCTAAAAGAGGAGAGATACTGAGGGGAACGAAACAAGGGAGGCTTTTAAGAAATATCTTGTGCGAGCAGAGCAGTGCAGAACTTTCTCGCTCTGCTTTGTAATATCTATTAAGTAGGTTTCCTCCGGCTGCCGGTGAAGCCTGTACAGCAAGCTGACTACTCCAGCCATTTGTCTTGTTGAGTAACACCATGCCAGCCCAGCCAGATGAGCTTTTAAATGACTGTCACTTCACCCTCTATTTCAAACAGCCTCATGTTATGGCATCCTATAGCAATTTACTTTATTTACGCTTCCTGCCTCTGGGTGCTTTCATTTATGGGCCGGATACAAGTTTGGTCAAAAACAGTGAAGAAGGTTTGGCCTTGTATTTTCTCAGCCATTGTACAGTGCTTATTTAACTCACAGAGGAGGAAAAACAGCCCGCAGGAAAGAAAAAAATCACAAATGGGATCTTAATATCTCAATTGTTTCTCCTAGACAGTTAAGATATTAAATACAAAGTAAATAGAGCCTAAACGAAATAGAGGAATATCTTGGGTTATATAATCTCCAGCATTTCTGGCATAATATTGATCACCACAAAAAATGATTTTCAACTTCTCTTCCTTTTCTTTAAAAATACACAATAGCCACATAACAAACAATAGGCATATTATTAACCTTTTCTAACTGCATGTGTTGGCATGATGTAACACCATAAACACTAAACCTGACTGCAAACGATCATTTTCACATCTTTATATGATGATAGCTTGATGACATAACTTGATGAAAATGTAGCATCTTTCTAAAACTGTCCACCTTCAGGTCACGGTACACTGTGCTGTGAACGTTTTTTGCTGTGAAATCTGTAATGATTTTTTATAGTTAATGTAAGAATAACATTTATATTGTATTTCAAGAACACTTACTGGACTCAAGCAACTTTATCCATTGTCTACATATTATTGTATATATATATATATATATATATATATATATATATATATATATATATATATATATATATATATATATATATATATATATATATATATATATATATAAATGTGAATATTAAAATATCATAAAATACCATAAGTACCATACCATATCATATCATAAGAATACCATCATAATAATGTCATAAAATACATATTATTGGGAGATATGTGACTACTGATATTTTATTTGTATTGATACTTTTTTGTAAGTAGTCGCTATAATGTTAAAAAAGGTTTAATTTACATATGCAATCATAATTACATTTTACTTTTCAGCCATATAAATATCATCAACTGTACCAAATTGCATATTTTTCCTCAGTTACAGGTATAGTTCACTTTAAATTGAAAAGTTTAAAACCAAACAGCTAACTGGAGCCATTGACTTCCAACCATAGTAGGAAAAAAAAATCCTATGGAAGTCAATGGCTCCAGTTAACTGTTTGGTTACTGACATTCTTCAAAATATCTTCCCTTGTGTTCAGCTGAAGAAAGAAATTCATACCGGTTTAAAACAACTTGAGGGTGAGTAAAGGGTGACAGAATTTTCATTTTAAAGTGAACTATCCCTTTAAGGCCTCTGAATAACATCTTTTCCCTCCTCGAGTACTTTGTTCAACTTTTGAAAGTACCAAGAAAAGGGTATGAGTCAAAGTCATGTTTGTGATCATCAACATCATGCCACAAATTCTGTCAAATGAGCTTGTATCAAACACCAAATTCCTTTAAATGTGAAAGAACAAAATTCCTTTAAATGGAATATTAAAATGCACGTTAACTCAGCCAGTTGTGTAGTGACACGGTTATCTTTTTAGTCAAACAATGAGAGTTGGGGGCAAGTATTCAGGTATTATATTTCTCAAAGGAATTATTAAAGAAACATCAATGTTGATACTGAAACATATCTTTAAAGTCTCCTGTGCTATGAAAGACCCTTTGAGCCGTACGGTTTTCCTCTGGGAGGAGAAAATCATCTCCACAGATCTATTCCAGAGGTGATGAGCTGATTAAAAACACATTAAAATTTAATGAGAATGAGGAATTGAGTAAAAGGGAGGGGTTTCTATTATGAGGGGGAGGGGCCAGTAACAGTAGGTTTTAGATGGAGTGGATTAATTTTGAGAAAAAGAGAGATGACTTAATTTAGAGAGAACAAAGAATGAGCTTTTTTTTTTTTGGGCGACAATTACCAACATGAGCCGTCAGCCCCTCCAGAGCACAATAGGTCAAACAGAAGATCCTGTGAGTTAATTAAAGAAGAGCTAGTCTAGATGTAAGCTGGGTAGTCAGAGCATATATGCCGTGTAAAGGTTGGTAAAACATGTCAGTAGAGACAGAGGGCATGCAGAAACAGACAGAGGGGGATTCATTTTTTTCCTCAGACATCTATTCTGACATTTCAGCCTAAACTTTAAGCTCTGAAAACTCAATACAAATTCAAGTCCTTTTATATTATTTATGTCCCACTGTGTGAAATATGCATTACGTCTCTTGTGTTTTGGACTTCAGCTATAAAGCTTTGATGCTCGGGGTGTCAAGCAGAAGCCTGACCCTCCACCGGCTGGACTCAGGACATGACCCACGTTGGTTCACGTCTAGAGGGGCTATCAGGGCAGAAGCTGTTTGTAGGTTGTAGGACAGACAGGAGAGTATCCGACTAGAAAGAGAAGACTTATGAATTCTGTATGGGGTGACTGCGCTTTAGGCATTGGGCAGCTTTGAGAGGAACTTGAGTACGGACCGAATAACCTCGGTTACACTGTGTCCTCAACTTCCAGTGTTGGAGAATGTTACTTTTAATAGTAAAACGTCACATTATTTTTAAACAGCAGCTTGCAGGGTTAGTTTGGATTGAAGTCGTTATTTATTCATTCATTTATTTATTTTATTTGTTTGTTAATATATAAATGTTGTTTATTGATATATTTATATTTTATTTATATATTTTTTTGTATTATCCATAATTTAAATATTACTTACTTTTTATTATTTGGATTTTTATTTTTTATTTTTAGGGAGACTTTTTATTCTGTGTTTAGTTGTTGCTTCTTATTTCAAATCTGATACAATTCTAAAAAACGTGTGTCCACAAAAAGGTTGCAAATAATATCCAAATGCACATAATAAGTCAAATGCAGAGATGGAGATTGTCTGTAGCTTGTCTGGCTTTCCCCAGACCAAGCTCAATTTAAGATTGAACATTGGTCTGGGGAGTCTGCTCTGTATTTTCTACTGCACAGGAGGCGTGATTGATGAGCATAATTCAAATGTTCCGTACGCAATTGGATAGTCCTTCAACCAATCAGACCACAAGAGGCGTGATCAACGGGCAAAGACTAGTGCTGCGTTCCAGTTCGTTTTTATCATGCCCTTCACTCGCAAACTTCCCTCCGTCTCGTTCACTCGGATGTGCGTCATGCCTACGTTGCATGAGTGCCCACTACTGGTGGAAACTCTGCAATGGACTAAACTGGAACGCCCTAAGCCCTTGATCACTTGGAATCCACATATGGAGTTAATATATATTTTATTTTTTACCTTTACGAAATTGTTTAATGCAGCATTATATATGTATATGGATGTGTTTGGGTTGTTTTAAATGTTTTTAAAAATAGTTATAGTTGTTTGTGGTGGGGTAAATTAAACGTGATATGTGGTGACGTCACAATCGCGTTGCATTGTGGTATATGAAGCTTCCTGAAGTGTACATATGAAGTAGACTCGCTCACTCGGTCAAAATCGAGGGAGCAAGGGTCTGTCCATACAAACTTCCCTTGTCCACTTCACGAAGTGGAACGCACTTCAAAATGGTGGCAGGGATTCCCCCAAGGGGAAGTGCTTAGGGAAGTTTGCAAGTGCGTGTCTTAAAGTGGAGTGGAACGCAGCACAGGGCTGTGAATCTTTGGGTAGGCAGCGAATCAATTCAATTCACGTTTCATAGGTTTTCGATTCGATTCAAGAACGATTTTTGCCAATTCAGAACGATTCGATTCAAGACGATTCACATTAAAATTTGATACGATTCGATTAATTCGATCCGATTATGCATTTTCTTATATGCATTCATAGGATTACTAAAATGCTTCCCCTGATGTGTCTTAGTCAGGGTGTGAATTACACAGCGGCCTTCAGAGGTCAGAGAGTGGGCAAAAAATATATAAAAAACACTACACATTTTAAAGTTGCCCTAGAGCGAAAAATTGTATTAACCTTGCCATAGTGAAATAATAAGAATTCAGTACATGGAGATCACATACTGTGAGTCTCAAACATCATTACCTCCTATTTCTTATGTAAATCTTGTGAACTCCACGAAAAAAAAAAAATTGCTTCTCAACATAAACCCAACAGTGACGCAAGCATTGGTGATCATTTATATGCACGCCCCCAACATTTGCATCTGTCCAAACATATGCACTGTCAGGTGGAAATGGAGCAAATCATCAACAAGCTGCTGGCATGGACACACTTCAGGCTGTGCAGGAGACCTGAGGACTTTTTTTCTACAATTCCCACAGATAAAAAATGTCAACAGTCATGGTTGATGTTTATAATCCGATACCACAACGATTCAAGATCGTTCGTTTGTTCGGCCCATTTCAAGCAAGCTTCGCTCAGCGTCTTAAATTGAAGAAAGAGGCGACAATATTCCTGCAAGCAGTAAGTCACGATGTATCCACTTATTGACTGTTTAAACAATTTCTGTTTAAAGCTTAGAGAGACAGCATTGTCTAGATACCTCAAGATGAAACTCCAAGTAGGCTACCATACAAAACGAAATAGTGCGTCGAATGACAAAGGTCAATTTTGTATTACAAAATACAACCATAGATAGGCTACTTTGCTTAGATCGTTCACTCGATCCTTCTAGCAAACGTCATCTTTTCCAGCATATAAGTTAAAACGATAGTCATTTGATAAGGCTATTCATTTTATAAGTTATATATTTATATTTTTGAGAACTGACGTATAGGGTTTTCCTATGATGTTTTTGCACATTTGTATTTCAGATTAGGCTACATCACAGCCACTGCATAAAGTCAGCCTACATTGTGACTAACGTTATACATGCAATATCGTTGACGAAAAAAGACAAGTCTAAAATGTAGGCTGAATGACACACTTTAAGCAGAACATCTCAATGGAGATTGATAAATCTCACTTGTTTATTTGGTGTTTTCAGATTGTCCGTATGCGAGAGAGAGCTCGTGTGCATATGGTTGCCAGATTGGACATGTTTAAGTAAAAAACGGAGAGTGTACGAGTTTCTTTTCACAGAAAAGCTCTGTTTGGAGGATTTAATTACTGAAATCTGGCAACCGCACAAACGCTAGCTCTTTCTCGCGCGCGAATGATCTGAAAACTCCAAATAAACAAGTAAGCTGCATTTGATCAATCGCCATTTGAGATGTTTTGCTTAAAAGTGTCATTTAGTCGGTCTACGTTCTGTCAGGAAGGTCAGGACTCACGAGTTGCTTTACTGAACTGCTGTGATCTGTGAGCTGCTGAAATAAGCCAATCAGAGCAGAGCTCAACATTAATATTCATGACCCTTCCAAATAAGGCAAAAACAGAGCATTACATTCTAGGGACAATTTATAGGGTTGTAAATGGACCTGTAAAACTGTATCTGGAAAGTTTTTCCCTTAAATAAGCCACATAACCTCTATGTAGATATCAGAGAACAATTTAACAAAGTTTCAAATCATTCTAGGGCACCTTTAAATGTTTGCCGGTTCCTCTGCCTCCTTCTTCCCTTATCTATGAACTGTTACAGTATTGTAATCACGCATCAATGCCAACTGGTGAAAACAAGTTTGGTGCACCCGAAACAAACAAAAAAAAAAAACTTTTTTTTTTTGAAAGATGGTGAAAACACCCAAGCCTGACACTATAATCAGTCAGTCTTGTCTTCAGTTGCATATCAAAGTGGTTTGGAAACAAATTAGTCAGCTTACTTCGTTTTGAGTTCAATCTCTCTTCTCGCATTCTCAGAGATATGTTTAATGTCTGTGTACATGCTCCCAGCCACGTTTCACCTCTTTCCCTGCCGTGCTGTTTACTCCTCCAGCAGATGCTTGTTTTCTACCTTCTAGGCTATCTGCCATCGGGTTGTTTAGTGGGATTACATCTGAGTGGATCTGCGGTGGGGCTCTCGTCAAACCGACATGGCCAACAGTGATAGAGCTCTGCTTTAATGTCTATCATGCTCATTTTTTACCCACGCACCAAACGTAGAGAAGACAGCCGGCAAGGAAAACAGCATATTAAGCCTCTTAATGATACAGTGGTCTAATAAAATGGTTTGTCAAAAAGAAGAGAAAAGGAGAGGAAGAGAAAATTGCTTTTGAATCAATATCACAGATTTGAGTGGATTAGCGCAAACGGTGTCTATTTGCACATTTCTCTAGGTTTGGTATCATTTTAAGCTGCTTTTTTCCGTTAGGATTAATTTTGCCCCTTGGAACGCTATTAATTTATGATCTCAGTGCGCGTCTGTAATTAGTTGTTAACAATTGGCTTTCTACAAATCCTCAGCTGTTGATACGTTGTTACACTGTTGTATTTTGCAAATACATCACACCTAGTTTTGCGGATTATCAAGTTTGCGGACGTGTTTTCTTCCGAATCGCATGCCTCTCGCAGTCTCATTTGCCAGCTTATCACACGCACACTCTCAGAAGTAGCTGGATGTCAATCCAGACCAGCTTTGAAGATATCATCCCATTCCACTGCCGGAACATTCTGATAATATACGAATTCACCGGCTCCAACTTTGCGGCATATGTTTATCTCGGACTTATATACGTTATGTGCATATCTGTTCCCAGTTGCGTGTGGCATTTCATAGGCATCTGTGTACATTGTATGTACCGTTGGATGTTTGCATTAATATTCACAAATGCGCTCTGAGAAGTTACATTGTCTTCTGGCTAGGAACAAAGAAAACATTTCCCCAGCAGCCCGAGTGCAGTTTTCCGAGCCGAGGAGAGTGTGAAAACAAAAAAAAAGCACGACTGGCCCTATTTGCAGAGTAAATGCAGGAATACACGGCTTTTGAAAGGAGAGAGGAAGAGGGAGTCAGAGGGTAGAAACATGAAGTCTTCTGCTTTGATGTAATGTGCTCTGTGTTTACATGATCTGTACCTCTTTGATGTTGTAACGGAAAGCGTCTGGAGTGCAGTGTCAGGGTATTATCTGCCGCCGAAGGCATTACCCTCACCTCGCCGTGAGCAGCACCTTAAGAGAAAGGGTATCCTGAACACAAAATTTCACCTGAACTCTATCCACACATTGTATTCACATTAAAATTGATTCAGGTATGCTGCTATTTTGAGCCGTGCTTCAGCAGTGAGGGCACACATTGGCTTGCTTTCGCACAGTTGGTCTTCGGGATTTAAAACTGGTGTAACTCTCAAATCGTCCTATTCATATAATATCCATCTGTATGAACAAATAACCAGTTAAGTCCTTTTCTATTGTCAAGATAAGCATGAATATGACCTGTAACCAATTAAAGGGTATAACGCACACAGTTTCTGCCAGTCTCATGTTTATCTTGACTACCTATAGAGTAGTATTGCATCCTTCATATCTCTTAAGAGTCTTTAGTTTGATCATATTTATTATATATTTACTGTACCAATTTTTTCAGAAAATAGCCGAGCTAGCGCACACACGTTTGTTTTTGTGAAATGTGTGGACATTCCATAGGCACAATGGATTTTATACTGTTCAAACCGTATTTTCTATCCCCTTACACTGCCCCTACCCCTAAACCTACCCATCACAGGAAACATTCAGCGTTTAAAAAAAAAAAAAAAAAAAACTTATTCTGTATGATTTATAAGATATTTTCCTCATGGGGACTAAAAAAAATCCCCAAAAGGACAAGGATTTCAGATATTTTCATCTTCATTTTTGTTGGGACTTATTGTCCCCATAACATAGGGTTTACCAGGCCACACACACACACACACATATGGATATCTTTTGATTCACTCTATGCTAGTGTTAGCACTACACACACTTACGCGCCAGTTGCCAACAAAACAGACATTTGATGCAGTTGAACTCACCGCCTGCGGTTTTGACTCATGAACAATCACACAGTTTCAGAACTCCAGAAAAACTACTTGCTGAAAACTGCATCCACTGTTTCCTTAATGCTGGGTTATTTGGGAAGCTGAACAATGTTATATTTACCTCACAACCAAAAACACACCTCTTTAGTGACGTTTTTTATTTCGTGGTCTAAAATCAAAATGTCAGCGCTGCTGACGGCTCTCGTAACTCGAACGAAGCTCATTGACGGACGTGCTCTTGCTCTCGCTCAGGTCAGTGTACGCCTGGAGAAGTGCCCATAGCCTACAAAGAATTACACACTTTATGACCTCCTACAGGGCCATACAAAAAAATATAAAATGTATTCGTAATCGAGTGTATTTATACTCTCTCATGCATCCAACTCGTTTTTCTTACATTTTGGCCGTGTTTAGCATGAGAATCCAACTCTCTAACAGTGTAAATATGTCAGAGTGCATGAAATAGCATTAGAACCACCCTTTAAAGTAAATACCGAACATAGTCTTATCACAGTTGACGTGATGTTAATTAATAGACGAGTCTAATCGAGGTGCCAGTTCATCTGTCAAATCTTAATTAACCAACAGCGGCTTTGAATGCTATAGAGCAAAACACAAAACTCATCCCGCTGTTTAAATGCAGCCATTGAGCATTGGCATTTATATGGGGAATGTGAGTTTGAATCTGGTTAGCAACATTTCTTAATTTTGTTCTTCCCCTTCATTCTTTTACTCAGCTGTGTTGTGCATGTAGATATCATACTGGGGAAAATACGTTTTAATGAGTTTTTAATTAGTTGTTGTTTTTAAAAAAAAACTTGTTTTCTGGTAAAACAAAATATATCCCAAAATCCTTGAAACAAGATACGTTTACTAGAGAAGCAACTATGCATACGATATTATTGTGTCTACTGTATTGTCTTCCTGCAGTGGTGGACTTTTTCACTTGTTTGTAACTTGTTTAAACTAAAAAATAAAATAAAAAAAGACAAATCTGCAGAGCAGTCAGATAGAATACACTTATTAAAAAACATTATCTGAATGTTGTTTTCCAAGAATTTTTTTTATTTAAAGAAATAACTTGATATAAAAAGATGGCTTAGCATCTTTTAACACATTTCTAACAGAAATTAGCATGTTGTTAAGATGTTTTAGCACATTGGTAGAATGAATTAATGTTTTAACACATTGCTAGCATAAATAAGCATTATGAGTATTAACATGGCATGATCAAAATGTTGTTTCCCAAGTACATTTCTAATTTAAATGAATAACTTGAAATAAAAAGGCGCTATTTCAAGTAAAAATCTTATTTGAATGCAAAACTTATTTGTCCATTTAATGAAAATCAGTGGGATCCAGTGTTGAACATTTTTCATCTTCTTTTGTATTGCACACTTTTACTTTCAAAAAACCAAAGAAAACTGATACTAACATTTCCGTGTCCTCTTCCTCACCTTCCTGCAGCAGTTTCAACCCATGCAGAACATGGCCAGATGTACCCCCACCCCCCTTTATAGTGTCTCCTCAGACACACCCTGCGGCATGAGGGGGATGTTCGCGAAGCAGAATAAGAGGTGGACAGACCTTACGGTGAACTGTGGACATTCTCTTCTGAAGACTTAAAGAGAAAGAGGATGTATACTGTAAATATTCCTCCTGCTTACGGTTAGAGAAAAGGCCATTAAGACTTGGCAGGGGTCGAGGGTCAAGAAAGGCTCGGAGCTGCGAGAACCAAATATGGAAGCATTTTGACATTTAAAGAGAGATTGTTTATAGAGAAAGTATTTGGAGCACATGAAGAAAACAAAGCCGTCACAATTACGTGCAGCAAAAATTAATTGTGCGCCACAACAAACTTAATTCTCAGTGATATTTTGTGAGGAGGACACGTAATTGTATTGTAACTAAAGCATGACATTTTAACAGCAAGTCTTACAGTCGAACAAGCGCCCTTAAAAATGAAGTTTACAAACCCATTGCTGTATTAAACATGATGCAAATGACAGTTTTGTAAAGATTAGATGCTATTTTGACACATGAAGTAACAAAGAGATTTCTATAGATTTGAGATTTGAGCCAGTTTTTGACTCTTAGCGTTTTAATTTTAAACTTTGTCAGACATTTAGCGAGTTTTGTAATTGCTGAGCCATTACAATCCTTTACAAGTAGACCACAGATAACGCCGTTCCATCTAAAGCAAGGTTCAAAATTGCTGGAGCTCATAAAACCCTATAAAACCTTGTATTCATTTCGCCATTGAAAAGAATATTTGACGTGTTGTTTGAATAGATTCATTTTGTGCAAATGGCCTTTAGTGGATCCCTCAAGTCTAAAGTGGCATTATGAAACTTTTCGCTAAAAGCTGTTGATTTTGACAGTGTGTCGAGAACTCGTCAATGGCACTTGTAGAATTTTGTATAATCAGGATCTGCAAAAGGAATTAGTGTCTACAACACTTTACATTATAGATCCCACGTTGCTTATGCTAATTCATTCTTATTAATATGAATAACAACAACAAGTGTAATTACAGACTGTTCTGCAACATAATTACATACATGTAAAAGAGCATGTTGTTCATTATTTTGACTGGACACTTCCATATGCAGTTATACACTGTAAAGCCTGCAGAAGTACTCAGGCTGGCCATGGGCACTCACCACTTATCATTGAAGGACAGGGGAGAATTTTCTCTTTGATGAAGGAGGCTATAAGCCATAGGCCGCAGTGGGAAATTTGTCCAAGTTGCCAGGTTATCACCCTAGCTTTCCTGCAAGAAGTGCCCTGGGAATTTTAATGATGACAGAAAGTCAAGAAAGATTGCTCAAGTTATCTTTGCCCACACTTGCTTAGCCTCGACAGGTGTCGCTACGATCAGGTTGACCGACTAAATGCTTGTAGTCTGATATAGCGGAACAGTTAAGTTCTTGATAAGAAGCCAATGAAGTTTATGCACAAAATGCATGAATAAATTAAAATTTTGCAGAGTAGCTCAATTAAATATATCTTTTGTATTCTTTGATGTTTAAAGAAATGAAGTGTAATTTCATTATTTGACTGGAAAGAGAATATCAAACCTTAGAGAGAGCGTTTTCATGAATCTCATTTTATAAATAATTTGAGAGCTGTCAAAAGACACTTCAAAATGCCAAACTTTAAACTGAAGAAATGTTATGTCATTAGAAGTGTTATTTCTGCATGCCTGCAGTAACCTTTTTTCTCAAAGAAGAGTTTTGATTTATGAGCACTTGTTGGTGATTCAAGAGAACAAATCGAGTTTGGAAGCACTTTTATGGACTTTTAAAACTTTTTACATGTAATGAGGACTCAACACCACTAATGCGTTCCACCTGGAAAATTCACTATATCACTGTCATCACATCAAAAATAGCCTGCAGAAGAGCTAGATAAAAAAATAAAAAATACATTTGAATACAGACCCAGAACTGCAATACTGCAGCCACTTTGGTACTATATGCTGTCTGTTTATATACACCTGTTCAAAGGTTTGTGGTTATTGTGGTTGACTAGTTACAATACATTGGTCCAGATGACCAATTAGAGCATATTACAATTTACGGTAGGATGAGCTTAAATACTGTATATATACACACAAGTCCTGGGTTAAGATATTCCAGACTAAAATTCATGTTTGAGCTGTTTTAACTGAAAGCAACGTGCACTAATAAATCTTAAAACATGTCAATGCCATTGTTGAGTCTCAAGATGCTCACCAGTAATGTTTTATTTTATTTTTTTAAATCTTTGGTAACACTTTAGGATTCAATTCTTGCTATTGCTTATTAGACTGCATATTATAGGATATTTGCTGATTATTAGACTTATGAAGCACATTCAAACCGATTCCAAAAAGTTGGGACACAGTACAAATTGTAAATAAAAACGGCATGCAATGATGGGGAAGTTTAAAATTTCAATATTTTATTCAGAATACAACATAGATGACACATCAAATGTTTAAACTGAGAAAATGTAAAACTTCAAGGTAAACAAATAAGTTGATTTAAAATTTCATGGCATCAACATATCTCAAAAAAGGTGGGCAAGTTTAACATGTTTACCACTGTATGTCATCCCCTCTTCTTTTCATAACAGTCTACAAACGTCTGGGGACTGAGGAGACAAGTTGCTTAAGTTTAGGAATAGTAATATGGTCCCATTCTTGTCTAACACAGGCTTTGCTTCTATTTGCTCAACTGTCTTAGGTCTTCTTTGTCTCAGCATCCTCTTTATGATGTGCCAAATGTTTTCTATGGGGTAAAGATCTGGACTGCAGGGTGGCCATTTCAGTACCCGGATCCTTCTTCTACGTAGCCATGATGTTGTCATTGATGCAGTATGTGGTCTGGCAGTGTCATGTTGGAAAATGCAAGGTCTTCCCTGAAAGAGATGAATATTTTGGATATTCAGCATAGATGGTGCCTTTCCAGATGTGTAGGCTGCCCATGCCACACACACTCATGCAACCCCATACCATCAGAGATGCAGGCTTCTGAACAGAGCGCTGATAACAACATGGGTTGTTGTCCTTGTCCTCTTATGTCCGGGTGTGAAGGGGTCCCAGTTTTCTAAAAGAATGTCAAATTTCGATTCGTCTGACCACAGAAAAGTTTCCCACTTTGACATTTTAAATGAGCCTTGGCCCAGAGAAAACGCATGCATTTCTGGATCATTTTTAGATATGGCTTCTTTTTTGACTTATAGAGTTTTAGGCAGCAACGGAGAATGGCACGTTTTTTGTGTTCAATGACAATTTTTTCTGGAAGTATTCCTGAGCCCATGTCGTGATTTCCAATACAGTAGCATTCAGTGCCATCTAAGGGCCCAAAGATTATGTGCATCCATAGCAGCCATATCACCCTGTAGCCCAAGACTGGTTTCCCACTGAAGCTAAGCAGGCCTGAGCCTGGTCAGTACCTGGATGGAGACCAACTGGGAAAACCAGGTTGCTGCTGGTAGAGGTGTTCGTGAGGCCAGCAGGGGGTGCTCACCCTGTGGTCTGTGTGGGTCCTAATGCCCCAGTATAGTGATGGGGACACCATACTGTCAAAGAGCACCGTCCTTCGGATGAGACGTTAAACTGAGGTCCTGACTCTCTGTGGTCATTAAAAATCCCATGGCACTTCTCGTAAAAGTGTAGGGGTGTAACCCCGGTGTCCTGGCCAAATTCCCTTGATTGGCCCTTACCAATCATGGCCTCCTAATAATCCCCATCCACTAAATTGGCTCTATCACCCTCTCTCCTCTCCACCTATCGCTGGTGTGTGGTGAGCGCACTGGCGCCGTTGTACTGTGGCTGCCGTGCCGTCCAAGTGGATGCTGTACACTGGCGTTTGAGGAGAGACCCTTGACATAAGTGTAAAGCACTTTGGGTGTACAGTAGTACATATGAAAGCGCTATATAAATGCCTCATTCATTCATTCATCCAGTATGGCTTTCCGGCCTTGACCCTTACGCACAGAGATTGTTTCAGATTCTCTGAATCTATGGATGATATTATGCACTGTAGATGATGATACTTTCAAACTCTTTGCAATTTTTTCTGAGAAACTACTTTCTGATATTGCTCCACATTTTTTGGCCGCAGCATTGGTGATCCTCTGCCCATCTTGACTTCTGAGAGACACTGCCACTTTGAGGGGCTCTTTTTATACCCAATCATGTTGCCAATTGACCTAATGATTTGCAAATTGGTCCTCTAGCTGTTTCTCATATTTACATGTAACTTTTCCGGCCTCGTATTGCTACCTATCCCAACTTTTCTGGAATGTGTAGCTCTCATGAAATCCAAAATGAGCCAATATTTGGCATGACATTTTAAAATGTCTCACTTTCAACATTTAATATGTTCTCTATATTCTATTGTGAATAAAATATAAGTTTATGAGATCTGTAAATTATTGCATTCCTTTTTTGTACGGAATTGTACAGTCACAATTTGTACAGTGTCCCAACTATTTTTGGAATCGGGTTTGTATTAATGACTTATTCTGCATGACTTTACTCTACATCCCTTTATTCTACCCAATATCTTAACTTAACAACTATCTTACTATCTATTAATAAGCATTACATTAGGAGTTTGATGCAAAAGTTGCAGATTATAGTGAATATATTTTCCCCATACTAAAGTATAAGTATGTATATGTACTGTATAAGTGTGTGTATCTGGTATTCCCTACATAATCAGGACCGAATGTCCCCACAAGGAGTAGTAATACTAGTCAATTTTTAACTAATGGAGAATTTGTTTTGGTCCGCATGAGAAAAGCAACTTATAAATCATACTAAAGGAAGTGTTTTCAAAAAATAAAAATACGTAAAGTTTTCTGTAGGGTATAGGGTTAGTGTATGGGGATAGAATATGCAGTTTGTACAGTATACAAATCATTGCATCTATGGGAAGTCCCCATAAAACATGAAAACCAGTGTGTGCGAGTGAAAGGTCGATATAGGAAATACAATCTTGTCTGTGGCAAAATTTGCTCTTAATGTGAAAAGGCCAAGTCAGTCTTAGCCAAGAACCCTCTCATCCGAGTCCCTGTTAGGGCCACACAGCTTAACTCTAGTGGATTACCAAAGGCTTTTGTTTATTTAAAAAACATCTTTTTGACAGAGCTTCACAACAGGCCGGCAGTGGAGGCTAAACGTAGAACCGTGCCCATGTTGCATTGTGCGCCTGACTGACAGATCTCATTCACACTTTGCTGCTTGTTTCCCCAGATGTTTTTCAATACCGGTTCATGACATTACCATTCTAAGCAGGGAAGTGGGCCACCTACCTGGATGCTTCGCCACACGAGTGCATTCACCTGTTCACATCGACACGGCTGCACTTAAGGCCCAGGTGTGAAAAAGTCTCAAGGACGTGTGATTTAAAAAAAATTACATAAAAAGTGTCTGCCCTCGGGACTGAGGGGCTGCACACAAACCTGAGGCAAAACCCAATCACGACGATGCGCCACTTCTGAGGATTCCTCCTTTCGTCGCTTTGTTTGTGCTAAGTACAGTGTGACAGGCAAAGAGGCTTAATAAAAAGCAAAGCAGATTGAAGGAATGACAGACCTGACAGGAGTTAATGGGCTGGTGATAAAAAGAAATGTAGAGCAGAAACAAACTGTCGTTTTAACCTAATTTAAATGTACATCTTCTCTTTCACTGTTATTCCCAAAGGGGTCACAAACGCACCGACTCGGTTGCCTAGATACATAGCAGAGCAGATTCTGCCTACCAAAATGATTGTGTACAAAATAAGCAAATCACTCAAACTGATTTGTGATATTAATTTAATGCATGTCAGACTTGATTCCGTTTGGAAAAGGTCACATTCATTCTTCTGCGTTTCAGCATTGTTGCTCCTTGTTTATTTCTCTAAATAAAGATCTCTGAGCGAGCGAGGATTTGTAAATGTATCGGCCCACGTTTGCAGCGGCTCCTTGTCTCAGCAAATTTAGAATGTCAAACACTGACCTGTGATAAATAGAAGCTTGAGTGAGAATTGCTCTTTCTTTTTTCTCTTATTTTCCAAAGGGTAGAGTGCTCTCCTCCAGATATTCCCTCAATTGGATAAGTGTGTTCTGTTCCATTGTTGATTAAATATAACTTGATTAATAGATAAGAAACATTACTTCTTAATATTTATAGAACCTAATAGAATGTGTGGTGGTTATCATAAAGAGCTATTTTAAATGGATTTGACTATTTTTGTGACCATGCCCTGGTGAGAAAACCATCTTAAACCAACCTAAGCCAGTTTACCGGTCTGCACTGGCCTCCCAGGCTGGGTTTAGAGGCATTTTGGGAAAGTTTAATGTGGTCGGGCTTGGTATTATGTATATACAACCTAATTCCAAAAAAGTTGGGTCTCTGTACAAATTGTGAATAAAAAAGGAATGCAGTAATTTCCAAATCTCATAACATTTTATTCACAATAGAATATAGATAACATATCAAATGTTGAAAGTGAGACATTTAAAAATCATTTTGGATTTCATGAGAGCTACACATTCCAAAAAAGCTGGAACAGGTAGCGATAAGAGACCGGAAAAGTGAAATGTTCCTATAAGGAACAGCTGGAGGAACAATTTGCAACTTATTAGGTAATTTGGCAAAATGGTTGGGTATAATATGTTTGAAGAAAGGTGTATGTTTTATACTTGTATTTATATGTTTTAATATGTCCCAACCTGGGACAAAAGTTGAGAATTAGCACTAGCTATAAACTTTAAATGCTGTGCATCAGTTGCAGTACTTGTATTGTAACTATGTTTGACTGTATTGTCCATGTTTAAATAAATAAATACATTAAAAATAAAAAAATAAATCATCTCAGAGTGGCAGTGTCTCTCAGAAGTCGACATGGGCAGAGGATAACAAATTCTGCGGCCAATTCTAGAACAACATATGCTCCCATTCAGACGTTTTCTCTTTCAGGGAAGACCTTGCATTTTCCAACAAATGCCAGACCACATACTGCATCAGTGACAACATCATGGCTACATAGAAGAAGGATCCAGGTACTGAAATGGCCACCCTGCAGTCCAGATCTTTACCCCATAGAAAACATTTGGCGCATCATAAAGAGGAAGATGCAACAAAGAAGACCTTAGACAGTTGATCAGCTAGACGCCTGTATTAGAAAAGAGGGACCACATTCCTATTCCTAAACTTGAGCAACTTGTCTCCTCACGCACATGTCCGCAGTTTCACAGACAAGGCTTAAGATATTTTATTTTAGGCTTCAATTCACTCCTATCATAAAAATACACTTACTTGTAGGTTTAAATATTTACACATGGCACATTTAATGCCCAACATCAAATATTTTAACCAAATGTTAATGTAGTCAGAATTATTGCGCTCCTAATCTATAGCGCTTCGTTTGGCATGTATGCGTGCAGCAGTGCTCAATCCCTGGGAAGTTTAGCGGAGACCTGCTTGCATAAATGGTAAATGGACTGCATTTATATAGTGCTTTCAATAGACCCATGACCACCAAAGCATTCACATTCACCCATTCATACACCCACTGCGGTGTCAGCCATGCAAGGCGCCATCCAGCTGGAGTTAGGTGTCTTGCTCATGGACACCTCGACACTTGGTCAGGTGGAACTGGGAATTGAACCACCGACCTTCCGGTGTGTTGCCAACCTACATGAACCACTGAGCCACTGCAGCATAAGCCACGTCATTACAGAAAAATGGAAATATATGCATGACTCTTAAACAAATCTGTGAAGTTATGCACTGAGGAAAACGGCATGTTTCAAATGCATACTGTTTGCCTTGGTCGATCAATTTGATCCATAATCGACTTTTATTGCTGCTTAAGAATAGCGTGAACATCAAATTATCTTGACTCACTGTACCTGGGTCAAATGAGTGGGATCGTGTGAATTTACATGGCCCTTTATGGAAACAGTTTAGCCCTGACTGACTTGTTAGATTAATTCAAGTCTGGATTTGGACCGTAATAACACATTATCTTGAAGGGTTAGTTCACCCAAAAATGAAAATTATGTAATTAATAACTTACCCTCATGTCTTTCGACACCTGTAAGGCCTTTTATCATCTTGGGAACAACATTTTTTGTTGAAATCCGATGGCTCAAAAAAGGCCTCTATTGGCAACAATGACATTTCCTCTCAAGACCCATAAAAAAGTACTAATGACATCTTTACAAAGTTCATCAAACTGCAGTTGTTCTACAATTATTTTATGAAGTGACGAGAATAGTTTTCGTGCCCAAAAAAAAAAGAAGAAGAAGTAGGCCTAAATAACGACTTGTATAGTGATGGTTGATTTCAAAACACAGCTTCGTGAAGCTTCGGAGCTTAATGAATAAGTATATTGAATCAGCGGTTAGATCGCCAAAGTTACGTGATTTCAGCAGTTTTTTTGCGCACAAAAACTATTGTCATCGTTTCATTCAATAATTGTAGAACCACTGTAGTGAGATGGACTTTGTTACAACGTCTTTAGTGCCTTTTATGGGTCTTGAGAGATGAAATGTCACTGCGGCCAATGGAAGCCTTTCTGAGCCATCTGATTTCACCAAAAATATCTTAATTTGTGTTGCGAAGATGAACGGAGGTCTTACGGGTCTGGAACGACATTAGGGTGAGTAATTAATTAATGACAGAATTATCATTTTTGGGTGAACTAAAAATGGAACAGCCCTGTAGCCAGGCTGGGAGACCAGTTTAAACCAGCTTAAACCAGCAAACCATTTTAGGGTGGATTAATCATGTGTTTTCATGGATTGTAGACCTAATCATATACATTAGTGTTATAAATTTTCATTTTTACTTCAATAATTAATTTAGATACTTACCACATGAAGCACAATTAGTGCCCATGTTTTACAGTATAAACATCAATAATCACTTTATTAAAAATAAGTGTTATTTCTAAATTATGGACCCTTAATTACATGTTTATATTTCCTGTCATATCTTGAAATGTACTAGCACAGAACACATTTTTACACGTTATTAATATTTTTTCTGAAATGTGACAATAGCTACCACCACGACTATATAAAAATATAAATCAGATTAAATTAGGAAAGGGAAAAAATAACTCTTAGAAATCTCATAGCCAGAGAGGTTTTAATGTATTACATTTATAAACTGGCAGGAATTCTGAGCGCTGCATGCCGAACGCTCTGCAAATAAAGATGATGAATACTGAAGAGAGAATGAGCAAGCGTGCGGGAGAGAGGAATAGAGGTTCACATGTGTTCCTTCGGTCCATTTAAGACATGTCCTGTTGGGCAAACCGCACTGCTCTTTCAAGCCTGCCTCACATTACCATGGCAACACGCAAACCCCCGCTGGCCTCTGCCAGACTCACTGTCCATGTAAGAGAGTGCAAGCAAGACGTGCTCTCTCGCTCTCTCTCTCTCTCTCTCTCTCTTTCTCTCACCTTCTCCTTCCTTCGCACACACCCAGCCATGCATGAGCACACACACACACACACACACACGTTACAGTAGGTGACAACACACACACACACAAAAACACGCTTCCCACGTTTGGCCACAAAATGGCATCCGCTCAGAACCTCTAATTAGCATTCAGGCGCAGGGAGCTTTATATGTCACCAACAACACACTTATGGCACAGTGATAAGCTGCATTAATTCCAAGGAAAGCAGAAACCTTGGAGTCATGTGTATCTAAGCATGCAGATCTGGCTAATGGCTCAATGCGGAGATAGAATCAGGGCTCAAGGGGGGATCATGCAGACAGGCAGCCGATCACAAGCCCTTCCCTGCGGGGCGTAACGGCATTTTCCACGGATGAGCTGGGCTGTCGCTGCTCTGTTCCGAGAGCCGAGAGAAGGACAGACGCAGTGTGACAGTCTACCACCTTCTGTGGTGGATAACCGAACTGTGTTGTGTCGCCATTTGTTTTGTACCGAAAGCACAAAAACCGAAAAACTAAGATTGAATTGCACCCGCTGATGCCGTCGTTTATTTGCACGCACCATCTGCTTTGTTATACTAAAAAGGGGTCTTAAAGTCAGCAACAGTTGCTCTAGTATTTTCTTCCCTATTGCAATGTGTAATATTTGAGTCAAAACGGTTCTCGAACAAGAAAGGATGTGGGACGGGACTTGAATTTGTCCTTCGTGAATTGATTGGATTGCTGTGGTTTACTATAGACTGCATGTAGCCACGCTCCTTTTCAGTACTTCAGTCGTTGCGTTCTGTCCAAGCAGCAACCTCCCCCAGTTTCTGTTGAAGCCAATACGGAAGTAACTTAACTGCAATTCATCGACCGGCCACTAAGGCACTAGGGCAGGCTCCAGAATGGAGCAGAGTCTTATTAAGCCACATGTTAAAATTCACAACTTAATAGCAGAAAAAAAAAAACATGTTTACAGCCTGGTACAAATTGTGGTTTTGGCCTATATGGCTTATTTTGCCCTTCATGATAACCGTGAGGGGGGTGATTTTTTTGGATGGGGACTCAGTTTCGCCAACTGAAAAATGTTAATGTGATCAGTCACTAGAAAATATTCAATTGGAGACATTTTTTTTCTTACCGATTTATGAATGAACCACTAATTTTAACCCCTAAATGCACAAATGTTTCGCCAATCATTATTACATATTCGGGTCTTTAGTGACCCAGATCTATATCTAACATGGACGGATATTTACCTGTTGCGATAATATAAATATGGTGATATTAGAGTAACAGTTACATAAGAATAAAATTATGTTTACTATGAGTGAAACGTCACTTCATCGTTGTGTATCAGACTTTGCTACTTGTGGAATGAAGGTGACTTACACTTATTCAGTCAAAGATTAAATTATTGTTGCGCAGAAAAAAATATACTTGCACGGTTACACATCTTGGGTCGTTAGCGAACCTATAGAATTATTATTATTATTATTATTATTATTATTATTATTATTATTATTATTATTATTATTATTATTATTATTATTATTATTATTATTATTATTTTACAAAAAACTAGGAAACCAGGCATTCTTTCATTATTTTTTAAAAAAACGTATTGTTTATAATGAATTGATTGAGGAATACTAAGAAGGTTGATGTCTACATTTAAAAAAGGAATGAGAAGGAATGAGTCCCGGCTCATTTAAGACCTGCTGAGGTAAGCGTTTAAGGGTTCAAATCATTCCAGTCCACAGACATTTGTTTTGATATCCGCTTCAAATATTACAATGCTCATGATAACTTTCATTAACTCTGCAATAAGCAAATCCACTTCATCAGCTAATTACTCTTGAACAGCGATGCCAAAGAGATATACATTTTGATGAAAGATTATGAGGGCACATGGATTTTAAAAGCCAATGATATGCATAGATAGGCATCATTTTTAATATAATACTGCAATATTCCTTAAAAAATGACATTTTTTTATTTCATGGTGACATTTACAAGCATATTGTATATTTTATAAGTTTTGAATTTTAAGCCTGGCATATAGAAACATGCCTGGTCTCACAATGTGTATTTTTATTAAGCGCATATTTTTATTTTGAGATCAAACAATAACTGGCAGACCCCCTGAAGTGCCGTTGTCTACCCCCTGTTGAAGACCTCTTAACTAAAAGAATCATGCAAATCAGGTAACAATGTAAACACGGATTGCTGAACTCAATTTGCATGGCACAGATTGTTTTGTAGGTTGCAGTGCAAGGCGGCACCAGTACTGCAACCCAGGTACATAAATCAGTTCTTTAAAATGTCCTGAATATGCTGGTATACATGTCCAACTGATTTTTTATTATTATTTTTTTAACCTATAAATCCTATAATTTATGCAAAGTAACTTTTTCAGAGGCAATTTTACCGTGACCCAAGGAGAATGATGATGAATATACATGATGTATCTAATTTCTTAATAGTTCAGCTGGAGGTTACAAATACACCCGATTAGAGCTACCCCTGTGTGCACCTTATTACTGCAGCCATGATCCCTATAAAATAAATTCCCCCTGTAGTCAATAATTCTATCCCTTAAAACTCCTCTGTGATCACCAAAATACTTTTTTTTTTTGATGACAAAAATTACTTTGTTATAGCTTGAATGTAAGTCTACAACCTTGCTTCATTTAGTATATGTGGAAACATAAATATGCAAACTAGCCTTGCCTTCACTCACTCACACCAGCTCAGAGATCCACTTGGTCAACTTTACTCAAGTCACTGTACCACACACAGCACAAAAAGATAAACAACGCCGGACACAGTGGTAATTACAGTTTTTCTCAGTCGCTTTGGTACATTTCTCGAATCAAACAATTTGTAAAAATAGCAAAACACCATGGATAACCTGCGAAAGCCAGTCTCTTACTCAAAATCCTTAGTTCATCTCTCAAAAGTAAATATCTTTGTCAATGAACATGTCGGTGCCATCAGAATGACAAGTCCTTGTGTCATTGTGTATGGATAAGACAGTCAAATTGTTTAGTCATGTTGTCAATATAACAGTTTACTCTGGAGGGACGTTCTGATGGAAACTATGGCTAAAGTTTTGATGACAATTATTGTCAATTGTAAGTTACATCTTAGTGTATGTATGAGTGTAATTGCAAGAGAATGGAAAAGATTCAAATTTACACTTTTACTGTGTGTACTGTATTTTATTGACAGAACGTCATTGAGATACAGAAATGAAAAGACAGCACTGAATAACTGATTTAGAAAAAAGTCTAATGGAAATATAGAAAGTATAGGAATATGCTTGACATATTATGATAACTTGTTCAACCATTTTGCATGTAAAGATGCTATGAGCTTGTGCCTAAATGTTGTGGAGGTGAGACTATTCAACAGAGACCCAATATAATACATTTTGTTCAACATGACATAAGCAACTGATAATGTAGGAAACAACAGAGAATTGTACATAATCGTTTGCATGGATGTACTAAAGCATTTGCAACTTGTTCAAAGAAATGACAAACTGCTTCTTTTTTTTTATGTGCACAGGTGACACAATGATGTGAGAATTGAACAGGTAGTTTTGAGAATTTCAATTCTGAGAAATGTACCAAAGCGACTGAGAAAAACTAATTTGCTAAGCCTTTTTCTTGACTATAGCTAATAATGTGTTGCTAATGTTACACAATCCATGTTCCTGTTCGCCCTCTCAGTCTGCCTTCCTTGCTTTTATGCTTTTAACATCATAGAATGTCAGTGGAAAAAGGCATATAGTTCAGTTCCTCATAACAACAAAATATACATCTACAGCTGTAGCCTACATATGAAAGTGCTTTATAAATGACTCATTCATTCATTCATTCATTCATTCATTCATTCATTCATTCATTCATTCATTCATTCATTCATTCATTCATTCATTCATTTATCATATACATAATTCACCTGCTAAATTGCTAAATATACACATTTTAATATCAACAGAAAAATTTAGCAGGATAACCAGGCTTCTATTGAGTAGCGCATTCCATCTACACAGCACAGTTAATGATATGCTAAAGCCTGCCCGTACGTTGATGTGATTGGTTCAAACATAGTTTGTGACATAAGGCAGGGGTTTTCAAAATGGGGTCCGGGGACCCCCAGGGGTCCTCCAGAAGGTTCTAAGGGGTCCCCAGAAAATTTCAGAGAATAAAAAGACAAAGCAATAATGGATAAAGTCTACACTAGCTGTTTAATTTCTAAACATTTCTCTCATTTCCTGTTGTATACATACTTTCCAGAATTGAATACATTTGCTTTGCATCGTTCTAGTGAGTTTTTCTCACTATAGCCCCCTATATCTCGCTCACTGGGGTTGTAAGGCAAAAACGTAAACTGCTTACATTTATTGTGAAATTTGCTTATATACAAATCTTTTTTTTTTTTTTCTTCAGGTTTATATATCCAATATTAAGTATAGCCAATTTAAGTTGGGAAACAATATGTTGTATTTATAAATGTCACACTTAATATTTATCTAACAGTTAAATTTTTTTTTCTTAGTTAAAAATAAATTGATTTTAGGAAGAGGTCCCTCATAAAGGTTCATCATATTTGGGGGTCCTTGTCATCATAAAGTTTGAAAACCCCTGACATAAGGAACACCAGTGATTTCAAACGATTTAAACAAAGTCTTATTGGTTCACTTTTTGAGGAGAAAATACTCCCATAGTAATGGTGTTGACTTATGAATTTGCACATGGTTTGTCTAAAAGCATATTAAAAACGCTTTAAGTATAAATATTACATTGTTAAAAGTCATGAAACCGATGTTGCAATACACTTTCCTTCCCTATTGTGACGTAAATCTGAGTTAAAAGGCATCTCGAACAAGAAAAAAAATATAGGGCGGGACATGATTTTGTTTATGTGAAATTGATTGGATGGGTTGCTATTGCTCTTGCTGTGATCTGCTGGTGAGTGGTGACTCTCCTTGCATCAGGAAAATAGAACTTTTGTGAATATTCATGCATAATAAACCACAATTTACATAGAAAGGGGGCATGTTTGCAATCATAAGGATGATATATGATATATGTTTCTGACTGATAGCCTTTCTTCACATAATATTTCTGTGTGAAGAGAACATTGTCATCCAAGTTACACTAAATGAGAAGTGTGTCCAAACTTTTGACTTGTAGTGTGAAACTTAGGACACACTTTCCCATTCTCTTTGATGGGAAAGTGTGTCCAAACTTTTGACTTGTACTGTCAAAATACAAATACAAACCCTGTTCAAGTTCATAACTCAACGCCATTGATGATTATTTTCTTGTTAAAACCGCAGTAAACCAAAGACAGTCTCAAAAACACAGTTTGAAATCGCTGGCGTTTCTTATGTCACAGCCTGTTTTCGCCAGTCACATCGACATGTTTATAGCTCCTGTTTAAGCTAGATTGCTGTAATTAGACGCAAATCTTGTGAAGTGGTGTGTGAACATCTGAGTATAGGAAAAATAATTTAGTGCAACTTGGATGCCAATGTTCTCTTCACACAGAAGGATTATGTGGAAAAAGGCTATCAGTCAGAAACATATTTAATACAGATGGCTGGACGTGCGAATAGCTCTGATGCTTCTGTTGCGCCGTTTTTTTCACTCGTTCGCACCCACCAGTCCTGCGCCCCTCCACTACGGAGAAGATGAAAATAATGTGCGCTCGTTAAATTAACAGTCCCCAGTGCAGTCTAATTAGCATGTAATAGGACACCAAATCCAGTGCAGGAGGCTTGTTATTTAAGGATAAAGCTCATCTCTCATTTGAATGCATTTTTCATTAGCTGTGCTAATTAAGTTTCATTAGCATTATTAATTAAACATGAAAAGTTCCTCATCCCCTCGCTATGATTATGTCTGCATTAAATTGGGGCTGAGTGACAGCACTCTATGGGGTAGAGAATAAATGATTAGTCCCAACACCCAGCATTCGACCTGGTCAAAAGTGCCCCGGCGCCTTTGCCGCCAACGGTTATCTCCCAGCATGGTGACTCGCGGTTCACGGCGAGCGAAACTAATCATGTCGTCTGAAGCTGCGGTGTTCCAGTCTTATGAATGTATTTAGACCGTTTGAAGATTGATTTTTCCCCGCTCTATGAATAGAAAAGGTACGCGGGTTGAAAGGCCCGTTGATACGGACAAACTAAGTGCTTACAGCATCCAGCAGCAACAACAGCAAAAAAAAAAGTCATAATAGGCTTCCCGGAATTCATATGGTGGATTATAAGAAAGTGTCAATCAAAGAGAAGCTCGCTCTGTGCACACAGGTTTATTGAGAACGGGCCTGACACCCGTGATTACTCACTCTCAATCACACGGGCTAGTGTCATCACCCGTAGCCGCTAGCAATAAAACCTCCCGCCAACCCCAGAAGAGGTTCTCCGCTGTTCCCCCTTCAAAAAAAGAACAAAAAAATCTGGTGCTCGGTCCTGGCTAAGCAGAGCAGGAGCACGGCTCGGTGGAAATTGAGGTGAGTTTCTCAGCGGGAGGCTTGCTCTGGATCTGTTATGGATACCCCCCAAACTCATCTCTCACTAGACTCTGATAAGTGAAACCGAATCGATTTTGCATCTCCCTGGGCTAAGTGTCCTCCCATTGGTCATGCCCCCCTCCACCCCCACCCCCCAATGCCATCCCATCACAGAATCTCATACTCTGTGGTTTGCTCCAGTTGCCCTTGGAGCAGGGCAGGGTTACTCAGCTAGATTTTGGAGTGGTCTTCGGTAGTCCTTTGTAATGCAGCCAAAGAGAAACGGAGAGTTTTGGTGTCGACCACCTCACATCTCTCTTTATTTTGCAGTACTGCGTGCACGAAGCTCAAACAAAAGCGAACATTTGCTCTGTTTCTCTTACTCAACAACACAGGTGCTTTCGCATTGTTGTCAGGTGGTCCGCGAGGAGGAGAAATCCCTCACCGCCTGAACTAAAAATAATCCCAGAGGTGAACAGGCTCTAATTAAAAACTAGAGGCCAGATGTTTTGCCTTCTCTGTTTCTTTTCCCAAATGCTTTCCTTTGGCATCCATCGACTCTTTTTGCTTTTGCAGCAGCGGCTGCACACAGATTTGGATGCTCAATAAAGCAACATAACCTGCTTTAATATCCAGCCAAACTGATGGTGTGATTGGGCTTGTTCTGCCACTGATAGCGAAACATGTGCTTCCTCCCAAAAATAAGTTGATTTCGAATGCAGTGAGCATTTTATCATTTTGCTGATAGTTCCTTTTCATGCAATCAGCAAGCAATCACACCATTAACACATGGCACATGCTGATTGGTCTCTGTGGATCCTGCAGCCAATGAGATTGCTTGCTCTGGTTAATTGTGTGCCTGCCAGGGCTGTGCAACAAAAGTAGCCCAATGGCTATATACAAGTAGCTCAAAGATAGCCCAATGCGATTTTCTCCATCAGGCAACCCAATTATATACTGAATTTGTATGTGTGGGGGGTGTTGGAGCGGCGAAAACCCACTTATGTTTTTTTGCCCGCGGCAACAACTTAAAAGTAGCCCAGTAATATTATGTAAAAGTAATATTGTGAATTATTATTATTATTATTATTATTATTGAGGTCAGGCACTGATGAGACAAGAAGGCTCAGTCTCCTCTCTAATTCATCCCAAAGGTGTTCTATCGGGTTGAGGTCAGGACTCTCCTGGCAAACCCAGACTCGTCCATCTGATTGCCAGACGGAGAAATGGGATTCGTCACTCCAGAGAAGACGTCTCCACTGCTCTAGAGTCCAGTGGCAGCGGCCTTTACACCACTACATCTGACGCTTTGCATTGCACTTGTTGATGTCAGGCTTGGATGCAGCTGCTCGGCCATGGAAAACCATTCCATGAAGACTTCTACGCACTTTTCTTGAGCTAATCTGAAGGCCACACAAAGTTTGAAGGTCTGTAGCTTTTGACTCTGGAGAAAGTTGCAGACTTCTACACACTGTGTGCCTCAGCATGCGCTGGACCCGCTCTGTGATTTTACATGGCCTACCACTTCGTGGCTGAGTTGCAGTTGTTCCTAATTGCTTTGTTATAATACTACTAACAGCTGACCATTGAATATTTAGTATATAATATCTAATATATAAAGAAATTTCATGACTAGTTGTACAGGTGGCAACTAGTCATGGTACCATGCTTGAATTTACTGATAGCGACCCATTGTTTCACAAATGTTTGTAGAAGTGTCTGCATGTCTAAGTGCTTGATTTTATACACCTGTGACCATGGAAGTGATTGGAACACCTGAATTCAATTAGATTAATTGGAGTGGTGTCCCATACATTTGTCAATATAATAATATATATAATAATATATATATATATTATTCCTGTAATGGCAAAGGTAAATCATTTGCTGTGTCCCAGTTCGCCTACTTATTCTACGTCCTAAAAGTATGTACTCTTTTTGTGAAGAAAAGGTATATACTTTTGAGTGTGCAGCAGAAAAGTATGCAAGCTTCAGGACTTACTACTTTGCCATCTTTAACGGACTTCGTCACAGTTCAAATCCTCCACATTCAGATTAATCTCCTACCGTATCAGAAAGAAATGTAGCATTTGTTGTTCTTTGTGGGTCAGAGACTCTCCTCCTGTGTTTGCATTTTAAATATAATGATGCATTTAAAAGTTAATGGCCAAACGTGTCATTAAAAAAGTTCACAATACTGCTGCAGGTGAAATATAATGTGGACAACACTGAATAAATATATTTTTGTCAGGTTAAATATTGATAGTTGGTCACTCAAACCCATTTATCTAAACTTCTCTACTTAACTGTCTGACTCGCACATCCGTCATGTTTGTAGTTTTTTAACGCTTTTTATCCGCGTTTGTAGTTCTAATCGAATCCTCGTCCAACTCGCAATGGGTTGTGGGCAACATCAGCCGTTACAGTGCCCATCGATCCACACTTCGAATTCGGACCGGAAATAGTAAACCATCCACGTGTCTTTGGAATACTCTTTTCAACATACTACGATTTGGGACATACTATTTCTATTTTCGAATACTATTTAGGATGGATATTATACGAATTGGGACTCAGGGATTGTAATATGTTGAAGTGTCGCTCAAATTATTATTGGTGCTCAATAATTAATAATGTTTCTTATTATCAAAGGTAAAAACAGTTTTTGCTTAAAATATTTGTAGAAACTGAAACTTTTTCAGGATTATTTGATGAACAGGAAGTTCAAAAGCACAGGATTTATTTGAAATAGAAATAATTTGTAACATTGTAAATGACGTTGTCAGTGTCCTTTTGATCAGTTTAGTTTGCTTTAAGCAAAAAACATCATATATCTATCATATTATAAAAGGTGATCTAATTCAACCCATGGACAGATTTTTTTCAAACAGAAATCTATAAAAATCTGCCTGCCCTCTTAGAAAAATGCCCAGAGTAAAAAAATCAATGTTCTAGATTTCTCCCCATATGAATAAACAGTGGCATGAATTAATAAAGAGATTTGAAAATGTAACAGTATCCGGGAGGGGTGTTGGTGTGGCTGTTTGTGGGGTCTCTGGGGATTGTGGGGTACACAGGATGAGTGGGTGAATTGTTACCAACTAGAGGGCTATCAGAGGAATATCACTGATGAGACACTTTCATTCTGCACGGCTGCTTGTCTGCGTTGATGAGCTGCACTGATGGCTTACTTTTGATTGGGTTTTGAGAGAGACAGTGGAGAGACCTTTGGGAAAACTCGGCTATGTGTGGAGAATAAAAGATTGAGCTGTTTAGATGCTGAATTGGGAGTTCCTGTCTTAATCAGAGTTGTGTATCGTATTCCACCCCCACCCCCACCCCCACAAGTTTTAACGCCCAGATTGCAGCTGACAGCATTGACAGTGAAGTCTCATATGTAGTGCTATGACAAACCATCAATATTGCTGGTCTAAATAGCCTCCCGTAGGGGCAGCTGAGGGCACAGATGACATTCATCTAAGCTAATACACTCGGCTCCATTTAAATGTTACGAACATGGCATGTTCATCATGGGTTTAACGCATAGGCTGCTTGCACACATGAGAAAGGGCTCTGGCCTGTTCGTTCTTTTTTCTCAAGCTCACAAATCAGGCACCTTCCCCTGGTCTATGCTGGATGTTCTCAATTTTTCAGGATTTTCTTGGACACAGCAAGTGGCCTTGACATCCCGTGATGTGACCTAGCTTTGAACTCACACCCAGCTCAATTTTCCACACACGCAAGTCGACTTTTTCACTCTCATCCACTTATAGAAGTATAAATAGATAGATAGATAGATAGATAGATAGATAGATAGATAGATAGATAGATAGATAGATAGATAGATAGATAGATAGATAGATAGATAGATAGATGGATGGATGGATGGATGGATGGATGGATGGATGGATGGATGGATGGATGGATGGATGGATGGATGGATGGATGGATGGATGGATGGATGGATGGATGGATGGATGGATGGATGGATGGATGGATGGATGGATGGAGATAGATATTCTTGCTTTCAACAAAAAATCATTGTCAGGAAGCGTAACAGTAAACTGCTGCTCTGTGGTCTCCATTGACCCCTTAAACACAATGTTCGATATCCCTGACATCAGATCTCATCAATTCTGTTTATGAAACTCTATCAACCTCACTGTAGAAAATAATTAAGTCTATAGATCACAAAATAATTGGCCAACTGTTTATCCTCATTTCGAGGCATTCTGGGAAGAAGAGTTTATCCTTTGATAATTAGCCTCTCAGTGAAAAGCTAAAAAAAAATAAACAGAGGTGTTAGTTTGTATGAAGATATAATTCCATGCTTTGATAACAACAGGACACCCTCTAGCAGAGAAACAGTGGTAAAGCTACAGCTCATTAAGGGCGGATTTGGCTGCAAAGCAAGGCTGTTTTTCCATATTACACATAGATTTATTTATAAGAGTGTGGACCGAATTCAGAGTTACTAGCCAAAAAATGGTCTGGTGCGAGTCTCACCCTCAGATTCTCATTATTGTTACAAAGTGGTAATAACCTTTGAAACAACCCCTTAGATAATAAAAGACAAACAAGTTGCAGGGCTCAGAGCTGCTATCGGCATCTTGCCGCTGCATTTAGATCGGTCACCCTCCGTCTTACATTAGAGAGCTTTTGATGGTGTCTCTTTAGATTTGCTAAACGGCACAGAGGGAAATCTTTTTCCCATTCTGACATGAGGTAAATGTGAAAAGCACATTGCATTTCAGGGACATTACAGTGTCCTTGTTACATATACTGTACAGCGCCCTCCTCTAATACAAGGACCCATGGTAAATGTGAGCAAAGGTGGCTGTGAAAATAAATCTGCATTGTTTATGCTTTTGATCTTTCATAAAAAAAACAACAACGACTAAATCCTAGCATTTAATTCAAGTAAAACAATTGAAAGTGTGTGTGTGTGTGTGTGTATGTGTGTGTGGTGGTGGTGGTGGTGGTGGGGGGGGGGGGGGTACCCTCAAGTGTTAATCTGAGACCAAGAGCAGACCAGCAATCCTTATAGGGTTAGTTCACCCAAAAAAAAAAATTCAGTCATTAATTATTCACCCTCATGCCGTTCCAGACCCGCAATACCTTTGTTCATCTTCGGAACACAAATGAAGATGTTGTTGAAAGCCGATGGCTCAGAAAGGCCTCCATTGGCAGCAATGACATTTCCTCTCTCAAGACTCATAAAAGGCACTAAAGACTTCATTAAAAAGTCTGTCTCACTACAGAACTGACTGAATTTTCATTTTTGGGTAAACTAACCCTTTAAATTCATTTAGATCCACATTACCACCTGAGAAATGACTTATAATAGATAATAATTAGAATAAGACACTATATAAAGCTATTCATTAATAACAAAAATCCTCTTTGCGCTACAGAGGTGATACAGAAGATGCATCTAAATTTGTTACAAATATACAAATGCATAAATAATGTTGAGGATAATGTTTAAAATAAATAAATATTGAATGTCAAAAGCAATATCATGTTTGAAGTCAAGTTTAAATTTGTGAAAGCTCTCCTGCTCTTGTGATATTGGTTAGTTATACCACATGTTATAAATCCAGATCTCATACAGGGACTTTTTAAAACAATCATTCAAAATCTTGAATTTTGTGAGCATATGTATTCATTTTTGGTGACATTTTTGACACAATCTTTAAATAATTTCTGAATCGGCACAATAAATAAATAAAATTAGAAATAAGGTATTGATTGCATCTGAAGCAGAAAGTTTTACATCCAATCAATCACATTAATGATGTTAATAAAAAACAGGCAATGAACTGACACAATATAGTAATATACCAGCAGTTGTGGTCTTGACCAGTCTTGAAATAAAATCCAGAGTCCTCTTAGTCTAAGACAAGACAGAGTACAAATGTGGTCGAGACCGAGACAAAAAAATGACCGGTCTCGAGTACTACAACACAAAGGAAACTCACATTATGAAATTAATATTTTTCTCCAATGCATGTTGGCTACAATTATTGGCACCCCTAGAAATTCTTATGAGTAAAATATCTCATCTCATTTTTTTTGCACACCAGGGTGACGACTAGGAGCATCCAATTATCCAGCCATGACTTCCGGGAGTATATGAGAAAACACAAAGGCCAAAATCGTTCATCACAAAGAGTAAAACCAAAGAATATAGTTTTGATGAGCAGCAAAAGATTGTCATAAAATAGAAAATGGCTGTATGAAAATTGAAAATCCCCGTTTCCATCATCAGAGAAATAATTAAGAACTTCCAATAAACTAAATATGAAATAAATCTGCCTGGAAGAGGACGTGTGTCTACATCGTCTTAATGCATGGCGAGGAGGAAAGAATGAGTGGACAATGGCTCTCCAAGGATCATCGCTGGGGAATTGCAGAGATTAGTTGAGTCTTGGGGTCAGAAAGACCAAAAAAAAAAGATCAAACAGCACGTACATCATCACAAGATGTCAGAAGGGTTTCAAGAAAAATCCTCATCGCTCATCAAAAAACAAACTCCAGCATATTCAGTTGTCAGACATGACTGGAACTTCAAACGGGACCTGGTCAGTTGAAATAATAAAAAAGAAAAGGGTTTTGGCAGCAAACCCAGCAGATAAGTTTGGGTTAAAAAAGTACCTGTGCCCATGGTTAAATATACTGATGGATCTTTAATGTTGTGGGCCTATTTTTGCTGGAGGTCCTGAACATCTTGTTCAGAGACATCATGGATTCTAGCAAATACCAACAAATAAAAAATCAAAACCTGATCTCTTCTGTTTGAAATCGTATAAGGGTCCGTGGTTGATCTTCCATCAGGACAATGGTCCAAAAGAAACATCAAAATCAACACAAAAATGTGTCACTGAGCACAAAATGAAGCTTCTGCCATGGCCGTCCCAATTCCCTGAGCTGAACCCTATAGAAAATGAGCTGGGTGAACTGAAGAGAAGATGGATCAACATGGAGCTGGGATCTGAAGGATCTGGAGAGATTCTGTAGGACTGGTCTCTGATCTCTTGTCTGGGGTTCTCCAAAATCATCAAGAATTATAGGAGAAGACTCGGAGCTGTTTTCTTGGCAAAAGTATGTTGCTATAATTGGGTGCCAATAATTATGGTCAACGTGAACTAGAGAAAAACATGTATTCCATAATGTGAGTTTCCCTCCAATTTCAATTGTTTTACTTCAATGAAAGGTTAGAATTATGTTATTTTTTTAAATGAAAAATCAAAAGAACAAACAATGCAGAATTATTTTCACAGGAGCATTTGCTTATATTTAATAAGGGTGCCAATATTAGTGGAGGGCTATAATTCATTATAACATAATAACAATATGAATTCAACAATAGTCACAAACAACTCCACAACATAATAACATACTAATTACAAGAAGCCGCAACATAATTACATATTAAGTGCATGTTTGTAATTAGAATGATCAGGCACATATTCATGTTATTATATTGCCACGTGAACACTTTCAAGAGTGAACCAGTATCACAAACAAGCAAGACCTATTGTATGTATGTATGCATGTACAGGTCCTTCTAAAAAAATAGCATATTGTGATAAAGTTCATTATTTTCCATAATGTAATGATAAAAATTAAACTTTCATTTATTTTAGATTCATTGCACACCAACTGAAATATTTCAGGTCTTTTATTGTTTAATACTGATGATTTTGGCATACAGCTCATGAAAACCCAATCTCAAAAAATTAGCATATTTCATCCGACCAATAAAAGAAAAGTGTTTTTACTACAAAAAAAGTCAAGCTTCAAATAATTATGTTCAGTTATGCACTCAATACTTGGTCGGGAATCCTTTTGCAGAAATGACTGCTTCAATGCGGTGTGGCATGGAGGCGATCAGCCTGTGGCACTGCTGAGGTGTTATGGAGGCCCAGGATGCTTCGATAGCGGCCTTAAGCTCATCCAGAGTGTTGGGTCTTGCGTCTCTCAACTTTCTCTTCACAATATCCCACAGATTCTCTATGGGGTTCAGGTCAGGAGAGTTGGCAGGCCAAATGAGCACAGCTATACCATGGTCAGTAAACCTTTACCAGTGGTTTTGGCACTGTGAGCAGGTGCCAGGTTGTGCTGAAAAAACAAATCTTCATCTCCATAAAGCTTTTCAGCAGATGGAAGCATGAAGTGCACCAAAATCTCCTGATAGCTAGCTACATTGACCCTGCCCTTGATAAAACACAGTGGACCAACACCAGCAGCTGACATGGCACCCCAGACCATCACTGACTGTGGGTACTTGACACTGGACTTCAGGCATTTTGGCATTTCCTTCTCCCCAGTCTTCCTCCAGACTCTGGCACCTCGATTTCCAAATGACATGCAAAATTTGAGCAACAGTCCAGTGCTGCTTCTCTGTAGCCCAGGTCAGGCGCTTCTGCCGCTGTTTCTGGTTCAAAAGTGTCTTGACCGGGGGAATGCGGCACCTGTAGCCCATTTCCTGCACACGCCTGTGCACGGTGTCTCTGGATGTTTCTACTCCAGACTCAGTCCACGGCTTCCGCAGGTCCCCCAAGGTCTGGAATCGGTCCTTCTCCACAATCTTCCTCAGGGTCCGGTCACCTCTTCTCGTTGTGCAGCATTTTTTGCCAGACTTTTTCCTTCCCACAGACTTCCCACTGAGGTGCCTTGCAGCACTCTGGGAACAGCCTATTCGTTCAGAAATTTCTTTCTGTGTCTTACCCTCTCGCTTGAGGGTGTCAATGATGGCCTTCGGGACAGCAGTCAGGTCAGCAGTCTTACCCATGATTGCGGTTTTGAGAAATGAACCAGGCTGGGAGTTTTTAAAAGCCTCAGGAATCTTTTGCAGGTGTTTAGAGTTAATTAGTTGATTCAGATGATTATGTTAATAGCTCGTTTAGAGAACCTTTTCATGATATGCTAATTTTTTTAAATTTTTTGAGAATTTGGGGTTTTCATGAGCTGTATGCCAAAATCATCAGTATAAAAACAATAAAAGACCGGAAATATTTCAGTTGGTGTGCAATGAATCTAAACTATATGAAAGTAGAATTTTTATCATTACATTATGGAAAATAATTAAGTTTATCACAATATGCTAATTTTTTGAGAAGCACCTGTATGTATCCCTAGACTGTATTGAATATTATGAGACCCTTGGGACAAGTTGTCACACGTGGAAATCAAATGTAACTCCTAGGTTTTCTCCAGCATGTTTACGTACAGTAATTTAGTGAATTCAACCTTGAAAACTAAAATATTTGTTGCTATAGCTTTTGGATAAACAAGTGAAGACAATACAAGCAAATTAGCATGCATTCAGGCAAGAGTCAACCATATTAAAGCAATAAGCCACGAGAGGCCATGTGATACAGTGGAGAGTCTTAAACACCTTAACAAAGGTGTAAATCACTACAACGCACAGACTCGAGCGGCTTATTGCTTTTACCAAACGGCGGCAATGGCACTAAGATAAAAGACACCAATGTTCAATAAAGGCTTGCATTTATTATAAACAATTATCGGTACAATTCATCTGAGTTCATTATCCTGGCTGCAGGCTGTTTATGGCTGCCAAGCAACATGGCGACCTGGCACATTAATTTAAAATGTGCAGTTTGCAGATGTGGCTTCAGAGTAATGTTGTGTATTTAAATGTAAATTTATGTTAATATTTAAATAATATCTATCTATCTATCTATCTATCTATCTATCTATCTATCTATCTATCTATCTATCTATCTATCTATCTATCTATCTATCATCCATCCATCCATCCATCCATCCATCCATCCATCCATCCATCCATCCATCCATCCATCTATCTATCTATCTATCTATCTATCTATCTATCTATCTATCTATCTATCTATCTATCTATCTATCTATCTATCTATCTATCTATCTATCTATCTATCTATCTATCTATCTATCTATCGTCTGTCTGTCTGTCTGTTTGTCTGTCTGTCATCTGTCTGTCTATCTATCGTCTGTCTGTCATCTGTCTGTCTGTCATCTGTCTGTCTGTCTGTCTGTCTGTCTGTCTGTCTGTCTGTCTGTCTATCTGTCATCTGTCTGTCATCTGTCTGTCTGTCATCTGTCTGTCTGTCATCTGTCTGTCTGCCATCTGTCTGTCTGTCTATCATTTGTCTGTCTATCATCTGTCTGTCTGTCATCTATCTGTCTATCATCTATCTGTCTATCATTTGTCTGTCTATCATCTATCTGTCTGTCTGTCATCTGTCTGTCATCTGTCTGTCTGTCTGCCATCTGTCTGTCATCTGTCTGTCTGTCTGTCATCTGTCTGTCTGTCTGTCATCTGTCTGTCATCTGTCTGTCTGTCTGTCATCTGTCTGTCTATTAATTTATCGTATGTCTGTCTTTCTGTCGATATATCGTCTGTCTGTCTCTCTGTCTGTCTGTCTGTCTGTCTGTCTTTCTGTCTGTCTGTCTTTCTGTCTGTCTGTCTGTCTGTCTGTCTGCCTATCTCATAGATATGTATACATAGATGCCTCATTCAAACGCTCCAGGCTCGTTGACGCACCGCAATTTTAGAACAGTCAACCCACGTCAACACTTCAGATGCTGTCAATCATCACTTGCATAAAAAAAGAACCCTGTGTCTGCGTAGCCTCTGTAAAACCATGTATAGCACGCCGTGATTTAAATTCCCAGAGAAACCTTTTTCAGGTGAGACGTTTGTGTTAGTTTAGCAATTATAATATTTGGGTCTACACTAAAACATGTAACATTTGTTAGTAACAGGCCTCACGGTTCTTACATTTTAATTCCCCGTATTCAAGAACTGGAAAATGTATGTGAAAACAAACATTGACCTTTGAAAGTGTTTAAATTAAACTTAATTTAAGAGTTTAGAGAAGAGAAACCAACGTATTTCTGCTGTTCTATATAAGTATGCCCTTCCCTCAGCGAGTCTGTTGTCTATTTTTGCCGCGCTGCTCGTGCTGAATTAAAGCCACGTGCATAGTTCTTGATCAAATTGACCTGATTAAAATGAAAAATAACAAATTTGTATAAAATCATGTAGTGCAGTGTTCTGTGTGTTTCACAATCACCACATGACATCCAACACTGTGAAATAAATACTAAAACACGAAAACACTTCACTGCCAGAAGATTTTGCCCAAACTTCCAAGGCTTGTTTAAATGATTAAACTAAACGTATCTTAAGTTTAATGTTACATTTATCAAGTGAACAACTTATATACAGCATATTATACACATGTGTGTTTGGGAATGGGGCATTTGCAGCAGTTATATGCTGCCCATCATAAATCAAAGCATGTCTCGGAGGAGAACATCGGCAAATGGGACAGAATGGACGATAATATAGTCTGTATTTGCAATACATGAGCCCCGGTTCAGCTACGCCAGACAAACGTTGCCAGTGGGAATGCAAAACGGACGGGCGTCGGGCGTCGGGCGCACGCGGCTCCCGCTCTCCATATGCACTGCTTCTGCCCATAGACTTCTGCCCTGTCAAGGCATGGCTTGCGTGTGCACTGTGACATTTAAATGTTCATAAAGTGCATTCGCGACCGGCTTTGACCGTTCGAAAATGGCGGACGGCTAACGTATAGCGGCCCATAGAAACAATCGCTAATGAGGCATTATGCTAATGATCCATGCACAGCTTTTTTTTAATTAAAAAGCAACTTCCTTAATAATTTCCAGTTGATCATTAAATGAGTTAAAACAAATGCATTGTTTGGTGTCAATACAAGGGTGCTTGAGCCGAACCGATGGAGCTGTGCTTGTACATAAAACCAAAACATTTTTGAGCAACACTGCCATCTAGTCTTGAATCTCACATCCAAAATACATATGTTTATCATTCTAAGTGATCATGACATGTACAAACCTACACATTTACAAACAGAAAATGTAATCTCTGTGAAAGACCAGACACCACGTTTTGCCCTCTCAATAGCTGGAGTGGGAGTCCATCTCAAATGGAAATCAAGAAAGGTAGTGTATTAGACAACAGTTTAATGCCCCAGCACGTTTCCCCATAACCACAAACAAGAACATTGTCTACCATCAAGGCCCCAGTGAGCAGGTGTGATACTTCAGTGTAGCAGGACTTGAGGACTGAAAACTCAAGTGCCCATTTAGATTGGTCCTCCTCTAATTTCTCTGAGGCGCCAAAGCATTTTTATTTTTTTGTCTCGGGATCTGGTTTTCAGGTTTTTGCTCTTGTGTGGGCACCGAGGCCAACCATTAATCACACACCACTCGCCTTGCATGGTCCATTGGGAGCAAACGAGTAATGAATACTTTCAGCTCGCCTAAAAATGAATCAGCGTTGTATTAAACCAGGCTAGCAGCACATCCATTTTTATCTTTTTGGAACAATACTCGGTACAAGCGATCTAAAGCGGTGTGAAAATGTGCAGGACTTTTTCAAACAAGTTGATAAATGACACTTAAGCTCCATGTCTATTGGATTAGCATACATTAGCAATGCAGCGCACTTTAGCCACACAGCAACACTCGGCCACTTAGAACATGCACGGACGGACTGAGGAGCGTTGGACCCTCCCAGCACTACATTATCTCACATTAATGAAGAGTACTCATGCACACAGGGCTCACTTGCACACTCTCATGCCAGAATAAATCTCAGACGGTGCCCAGAGAGAGAGAGTTTACAGTACATTAGTGCTAGCAATATGGAGACCTTTCTGGATAACGGTCATTAGGCTACCTTGCACAGGTATCATTATGTTTAATGAAGAAAAAAAAACACTTTGAGGGATTAACTTTGCTGACTGGAATTCATTTTGGTTTTCGTTGGCGATGAATTGCATTGAGTGAGAGACCAAGTGAGTGCAACACCGCACGAATTGTCTCTCTGAGAAAAATTGTGATCTTATTGTCCGTTCAATAGAAAATGCTTTAAAAAAAGACATCATGATACTAAACATTCATCTTCAATGACACAATTTAACTGTCCACTAAATTACTATATATATATATATATATATTCAATTATTACAACTTTCTTAAACATTTATTATTAAACAATTAAATCTTAACCCCATGTGCATCAATGAGCCTTGGTCCTCCATGACCCTGACCTCCATTCTCCACTGTTCCTTCCTTGGACCACTTTTGATAGATACTGACCACTGCAGTCTAGCCATCACAATTTCGCCCTCGTCAAACTCGTTCAAATCCAGACCCTTGCCCATTTTTCATGTTTTTAACATATCAACTTTGAGGACAAAAATGTTCACTTGCTGCCTAATATATCCCACCCACTAACAGGTGCAGTGATGAAGAGATAATCAGTGTTATTCACTTCCACTATGCCTGATCCTATGCATGAACCTTACTAACTATGCTGGTACTTGAAGCAAATTAATTTAATTTTTTGCTGGCAATGATAACTGTCAGTGACTGAACATCAAGGTTCCGTGGCCATATGCCTTATCTCTCTGATAAAATTTGTGAATGTATTGTCTGTTCAATGGAAAATGGCTTAAGACATCATGATACTATACATTCATCTTCGATGACACAATCCACGACATATCAAGTTATCTGCAACATAACAGTCCTCCATATGCACTCGCACAATCTAAAGCAATCTCTCGGTGTCAGCAGCCGCACAGAGTTCAGGAGATATCTTCTCGCAATCGATAACCATCTTCTCGGCACACAAACACACTTCCCACTCTTTTGATATTGCTAATAACTGATAGAAGGAAAGTTAATGAAATTGCCTCTGCCGCAGTACTGACACTCAAACCAGGGCCTGAGCTGTCAGGGTTTTATCAGTCTAATGTTCAGGCATCATGCCCGATCTAGTCAGAGAAGCAGTGACTCATGGGAAAACAAGCGAATGGCTCCTGACCAGCATCTGCATTTTGTCTCAGTGGAACGCCTTTGATTAGCAGAGGCTACACTTAAGAAAGTAAACACAATACATACAAATGATATATAATCACCCGGCCAACGGCAAGGCCAATAATCAATCAAGGCTGTCGACCCGCCTGCTGATTGCCTCTAGCTCTCTCCGGGCTCAGATGTGTTTGGTCAGCAAAACCACATCAGCGGCTGGGAATGGGGATATTAGCTAGCTTAGCGCAAACCTGTTATACAAGGGATTGCAGAAGGACACACCCATCCAAGCAGTTTGTGCCCATAGAGCGTTTACATGTGCCACCACCATTCAACTCAAGAAGAAATCACAAAAAATTATGGCCCCCAGAATATTTTATTATATGAATGTCTAAACATGTATAATGTCAAAAGATGTCAAAGTGTAATCTGGATCATATTCAGAATGATAATTAAAACATAAATAGAGTAGAACGAGTCCATCAACACCCCTAATGTTTGAACAGTCTGTAGCTCATCCTGGGTCATTTATATGCTGTTTAATGTTGATGATCGTGTTATTTTAGATAGGTATAATGATTACATACACTGAACACAATTTTAAATATAACACCTTTGTTTTTGCCCTATTTTTCATGAGCTGAACTCAAATTTGCCTAAATCTGTGTTAGTGAGCACTTCTCCTTTGCCGAGATAATCCATTCACCTCACAGGTTCGGCATATCAAGATGCCGATTAGACAGCATGCTTATTGCACAGGTGTGCCTTAGGCTGGCCACAAAAAAGGCCACTTTAAAATGTGCAGTTTTACTGTATTGGGGAGTCCGAAAACCAGTCAGTTGGTTCCGTCCGAAACCTGGAAAATGCTGCCTTCGGATGACACATCTGAAGGCAGGAAGGCATCAAGCTGCGTCCGAATCTAATGTTAGCTTCACTTCCTGTCTCCTGAGAGACCTCCATCTGATCGATTTCTGAAGGCAGCATACATGTGTCCTTTGCTGCCTTTGATATCCCACAATCCTGTGCTTTCCATTCAGTGAAAGTTGAGCTGGGGAAAAAAAGATGGCGTCCAGAAGTTGCGTTTGCGGGACAGTTTGTGTGTAAATGTATGTTTTGTTTTTTTTTTACCAACATGCACTTCTGATGTCATTTCTAGCGAGAAATCACTAGTGTAGTAATTAAATATGTGTTTAGTTCTCACCAAAGCTCTCTCTATTTTGCTGTAGATCATTAAACTGTTACACTGCCTTAGAAGTCTGTCCGAAATCACTTTCGTGAGGTGCCTTCATCCACAAAACGCTGCCTGTAGAGTCATTGGCTGCGTCCGAAACCTGGAAAATGCTGCCTTCGGAGGACACATTTGAAGGCAGGAAGGCATCAAGCCATGTCCGAATCTAATGTTTGCTTCACTTCCTGTCTCCTGAGATAACTTCATCGGATTGATTTTTGAAGGCAGCATACATGTATCCTTCGTTGCCTTTAAAATCCCACAATCCTGTGCTTTCCATTCAGTAACAGTAGAGCTAGGAAAATAAGATGACGTCAGAAAGTTTCGTTTGCTGGTCAGTTTGTGTGTAAATGTATGTTTTTAACCAATATTTTCCACTTCTGATGTCATTTCTAGCGAGAAATTACTAATGTGGTAATTAAATATGTGTTTAGTTCTCACCTAAGCTCGCTCTATTTTGCTGTTGATCATTAAACTGTTACACTGCCTTAGAAGTCTGTCCGAAATCAGTTTCGTGAGGTGCCTTCATGCACAAAACGCTGCCTTACAAGCCATTGCCTGAAAAGGCAGCAAGGCAACGAGTCAGCTGCCTAGGTTTTCAGACGCAGCCAGTATCTGGTGTGACCACCCATTTTCTTACACAGTGCAACACTTCACCTTCACATGGAGATGGTCAGGTTGTTGATTGTGGCCTGTGGAATGTTGGTCCACTCTTCTTCAATGGCTGCGCAAAGTTGCTGGATATTGGCAGGAACTGGAACACGCTGTCGTATACGCTGTGAGTATGCCGGCCATACAAGAACTGGGATATTTTCAGCTTCCAGGAATTATGTACAGATCCTTGCAACATGCCGTGCATTATCATGCTAAGGGGATGGTCATGGATGAATGGCACAGCAATGGGTCTCAGGATCTCGTCACGGCATCTGTAATAAAATGCACCTTAGTTTGTTGTTTATAACATACGCCTGCCCATACCATAACCCCACAGCCACCACGGGCCACTCGATCCACAACGCTCACGCCATACATGCTGTCTTCCATCTGCCCTGTACAGCGAAAACTAGGATTCGTATAAATATTATTACTGCAATTGGATCCTACTTCCCTGCATCTTTCAAGCTTGCTTGCATTACAATTATAGACCTTGCAGGCCCTTTTTGGCCCTCTACTGGTGGCAACAGACACCTACATTGACCTCTAACTTAGTAAAGTTAAGGGAATTTTTTTTTTTCCTTTAGGAATTGTCCATTCACGGTGTTGCTAGAGGTCAAGGGAGGCGAATGTAAGCCAATGACACCGCAAAATGATGTGACCCAAACGTTGGACAGAAACAAATCAGTGCTCTACGAACCACCTCAGGATACTCCTCAATTTGTAATGTTGCAAGATTTCTGGAACATGAGGAAAAATGAATTTCTGACTCAATCCATCACACTTGGCAGTTTTGTGAGACGGTGGTCCAGGGAGGAAAATGAATTAGATTTGCAATGTGGCCTGACGTGGTGAAATGAGCAGCCGGACCCCAGTCCTGTATCTCCTGTCAATATTCATGATCTCTGCATCGTGAGCTGCTGGCTGGCGAGATGAGAGCTGAGATGATTGTGTGCATGCCGGTTAACAATGCCAGCATGATGCGGGGTGCTACAAATGGGAGGCTTGTCGGTATGGCACGACCATACAAGTTCAAATAAAGGATGGAAGCTGTCCATCGAAATGAATGGCCATATTTAGAGTGCGAAAGGGCCTTTTTAAATTGTCATGTTTGATAAAATCCTTGTGGCACTCCAGAAATCTGTAAAACATGTTATGTTCAATTCTAAATTAAACCAATCTGTTTCAAAATGTGTGGTTTAGGTGAAATATAGATGTTGGCTTATACACTACTGTGCATTTAGTAAGGATAATGTTCAGTCAGCTGGTCATTATTGCAAATAAAGTATTTTTCACTGACTTGTTCTGCAGTTTACATTGATACACCAGTAGGAGGTGACTCTTTAACCCTTAAAGACCTAGAACATTTTTGAGGTGCCTGACGTGCCTCTACTTTTCTTAGTTTTTCTCACCCATTCGAGCAGTTAGCATCAAGTGCCCTATATCATTTTAACAGGAGAACCTGGCGTTTCCATCTAGCTCATTTGATCTAGTTCAAGCATGGCAAAGAAAACGTTACCCTAATAAACCATGGCTATCAATCAGATTCAACTAATACATATATGATCCAGAATCAGATCCGGAGGCTGAAATAAATTGAACAGGAGAAGCAGCAACAGCAGGACGTCTGTCTCTGTGGTATGTACTGTATTTAGTGGCCTGTCAACATTTGTGTGTGTTTACTCGTGGTGTATGAGGATATGATTTGGTTTATGAACTATTGCATGCGACTAAACCTTAGCAGTAGCAAGCAAAGCGGTTTTGCACGTCAGATAGTGTATACATAGAAAAATGATAGACTGGCGCATTTGAATGAAGAAGCACGCTTTGTGAGAACGTCCCCATGGTTTATGTTTGGGTGGTTTTACAATAAACAAATTGACACCTATAGTGGTCAGCTAAACAAATGTATTTAAACACACACCATTCATCGCATGCTTCATTGATAAATTAACGATACACGATCGTGTTGTTTACTTACGCGACAATAGCCAACAACACTCACCGCCTGCTTCCAATGCATGACCGTAAACCTTTATCCTTTACTTACTTTTAGTGACATTGTTGATTTCGTGAAGTCCTGAGACAGCGATGAGTGCAGTGTTTATGGGCGTGCATTTGCTCTCTCGCTCTGGTGGCTCGTGCGCGCACCCTTCCGGGAGAAGAGCCCCCACAGCCCCTATACAAGGAAATTCTGCCCTGTTGACGTCAAGCAGACCCATACTTGGAAAAAAAACTTTGCGAAACTTGTGAGAAACCGGAAGTTTGACACAGAAATACTCTATCAAACGTCCAACTTATTTTTTTGAAACTTTGTCCATGTTTAGGATGGGAATCCAAGTCTTTAACAGTGTAAAAAGCTCGAAACAGTATTTCATCCCCATTTAAACAACATTACACTCTACTGAACATTTTTTTACTTCTATCCATCAACTTCTTTTTGTTTTATTCCTATTAAAATAAATAAAGGGGTTATTTATCTATTGTCAATGGTTTAGTGAAGCATAACTCACACAGAAGTCACTTTCAGATTTCTATTTGTCAATGCGGTGAATCCATGTGATCAACTTGAACCTTTTGTGAAAACTGTTTGAGGAAATATTTCACCTTCACATATTGAATGGATTACTATTGAAATGACTGGATTTTGCCCTATAATTTGCCAAGCAATGATAAATGCGACAGCATGATAATGAATCAGAAGTCTTTTACATTACTTACTATTGAGAAATGCCTGATTGCTGAATGCCTCGATTAACCAATCAGAATAATTTCCAGAGCACTGCGTAATAAATAAAACTAAATCATAAATTTGTGGTTAAATGGAATGGTAAATGTTGACATATGCACTTCAGGACTGTATTGCATAATAATGAATCAGAACTCATGCCTGCATAAATCAGTTTATTCCAATTGTATGTCTATGGTGGGTAGTAAATAAATATGACAGTGTGGGAAGATTTTTCAATTACAGAGTTGACCAGTGCTAGGTTAAAAAAAAAAGAAAAAAACGATCTGCATTAGCGATTTGAAAAACAGTGTTTTTAAAAGTGTATAAATGTCAGTAAAAGCCAGATTACACACACACAAACACACACACACGCACACCCACCCACCCACACACACACACACACAAACACATAAACACCCTCTGCTTATTAAGAAATGCTGTTTTCCACTGTGTGAATTTGTTTTAACTGCTATATCGTTGACCTGCACTTCTGGCATCCAACATCTCTAATGGAGCACTACCACACTGAACTTACTGTGGAGTTGTGTGTGTGTGTGTGTGTGTGTGTGCGCGCGCGCGCGCGTGTGTGTGTGTGTGTGTGTGTGTGTGTGTGTGTGTGTGTGTGTGTGTGTGTGTGTGTGTGTGTGTGTGTGCAGGTGTCTGACAGCAAACCCCGTGTGGGTGGGTGGATTTGTGAGTGCATGCTTGTTAAAAGGTGTTTGTGTCTTAGACCGTAATAGGCCGGTGTATGTGTGTATCTGAGTATGCTGAGTTTGTGTTTGCGAGAGCAGTTCTGTCGGGTTGCTGTGTGTGAATTTATAAGAGAGACTAAGACAACCGTAAGTATGTATGTGTGCTAGTTTAGCTGGAGCAGAACTGCCGCATGGGGTGGGGTGGGGGGGGGGGATGCATTGCTACAAATCTGTCTAATTAAATAGTCTGAACGCCACATGCAGTGCTATAGCTCTAAACATGAAAACTCTTTGCTTTGTGCTCTGGTAATTATTGAGCCAGTCCTCTCTTGTTCTGAGCTTTAAGGAGCCATTGCCTTCAAAGGACTGAACTCATTTCCTCTGTGCCGGGCTAGCCTGAGGCTTTGCCTGCGTCACTTGTACTGTGAGTATGAGGAAGTAGGAGTTTGTATTATTTAGTTGAGGAATTGAAATAGAAGGTGTGAATGGAATATGGATTGAATCGAAAACTTACACAACAGAGCTTACGGTGCAACTGGGAACAGAGGATCATGGAGGGATGATGTCATGAGGTGCGTAGAGGAAAATCGCAAAGCTCTGCAGTAAAGATCCAGGGTTTGGGAGATTGACAGGTCGTCATTGAGAAAAACTTTAGCTTTCTCAGGGTCCCTGCGCAGTGTGCATTGCTCCCTATACACTCAGCAGGACATATCTATTGAAGTTCACTGTACTTTCCTCATTTTGAACAACCTGCAATGTCAATTGGAACATGGAAACACTTTTGCACAGATTTAGTAGTTTTGAGTATGATAACGGAATAAGTTATTTTAATGCATATATGTGTGTGTGTGTGTGTGTGTGTGTGTGTGTGTGTGTGTGTGTGTGTGTGTGTGTGTGTGTGTGTGTGTGTGTGTGTGTGTGTGTGTGTGTGTCTGTGTGTGTGTGTGTGTGTGTGTGAGTGTGTGCGTGTAATCGCACTGATTATCTCTTCATAACACACCTGTTAGTGGGTGGGATATATTAGGCAGCAAGTGAACATTTTGTCCTCAAAGTTGATGTGTTTAAAGAAGTAAAAATGCACAAGCATAAGGATTTGAGCGAGTTTGACAAGGGCCAAATATATCCCACCCACTAATGGGTGGACAACTGGGTCAGAGCATCTCCAAAACCGCAGCTCTTGTGGGGTGTTCCCGGTCTGCAGTGGTCAGTATCTATCAAAAGTGGTCCAAGGAAGGAACAGTGGAGAACCGACGACAGGGTCATGGACGGCCAAGGCTCATTGATTCACGTGGGGAGCGAAGGCTGGCCAGTTTGGTCTGATCAAAAAGATGAGCAACTGTAGCTCAAATTGCTAGAAATTCTAAAAGATTGATAGAAAGGTGTCAGAATACACAGTGCACCACAGGTTGTTGCATATGAGGCTGCATAGCCACCTATAATATATGTTGTTTATTCTGTTTCATACTCAGTATTCTAACCATAACCCAACTACAGAGGCGAATTAAGCTGTATAAAATCACTTCACTTCCTATTTTAGCCAAAGTACCTGGTACTGATGTTATAAGCAATCAATAAACCAATGTACTGTGAAATGATACAGTGGAGTGCATACATCTGTAAACCCCTTGCAGAATCTAGATGTTTATAATAATAATAAAATAAAAATAGGGAATATTTTAATGTATTTAGGTACTGCATTTATTAGATGCTTTTGCAGAACAGATGTTTAGATAAATTCCAAAAGACTTCAAATTAATAACTGAATTTACACTAATTGTTTAAAAGTCTAACCTTGGTTCTTATGATGGTGTGCATCTTCTACACATTTGAGCTCTTCCCAACTGGGATTACTTAATGCTGAGATCCAGATTTACAGACTTTGGAGTGAGTTTATAAACTTAAGTATGCAGACTTGTACTCTCTACTGTAAATGAATGTATACTGGTTCTCACAAACCATTTAGTGCAGTTTGAACAGAACACGCATGCTCAATAATATTTAGGATCTAACTTAAAGGGTTAGTTCCCCAAAAAAGGAAATTGATGTCATTAATGACTCATCCTAATGTCATTCCACACCCGTAAGACCTCCGTTCATCTTCGGAACACGGTTTAAGATATTTTATATTTAGTCCGACAGCGTATCTAAGTGTATGCACACTATACTGTCCATGTCCAAAAAGGGAATAAAAACATCATCACAGTAGTCCATATGTGACATCAGTTAGTTCATTAGAATCTCTTGAAGCATCGAAAATACATTTTTGTCCAAAAATAACAAAAACTACGACTTTATTCAGCATTTTTTTCTCTTCTGCGTTTGTTTTCAATCCTCAAATAAAGATTAAAACGGTCAAGAATCAGCGGATTCATTCATGATTCGGATCGCCAACATCACGTGAGCTCAGCAGTTTGACACACGAGCCGAAATCATGAATCAATCCGCTGATTCATGACTGTTTGAATCTTTATTTGAGGTTTCAAAAAAAAAAATGCAGAAGAGAAGACAATTCTGAATAAAGTCGTATTTTTTGTTATTTTTGGACAAAAATGTATTTTCGATGCTTCAAGAGATTCTAATGAACTAACTGATGTCACATATGGACTACTTTGATGATGATTTGATTCCCTTTCTGGACATGGGCAGTATAGTGTGCATACACTTCCATACACACTCTGACTAAATATAAACTTCTTAAACTGTGTTCTGAAGATGAACGGAGGTCTTACGGGTGTGGAATGACATTAGGGTGAGTCATTAATGACATGCATTTCTTTTTTGGGTGAACTTACCCTTTAAGATGAATGATTCATTTGAATACTCTTTCTGATTCACTTTGACCTTTACTGGCATTTGGAATTTACCTTTTGCAATGCCCTGACAACCACTGACCATTGAGAATTTTAGATAGACATGTCAAAAATGCGTATAAATAGTACGAGTGTGCAATCTCGTGGAATGTATACGCCAAAATGAGTTTGCTGGTATGCGGTTTTTCGCATGCATATGATACGCACTTTATGGCGTATTATACGTACGGACCCTTCACCCCACCACCCTAATTCTACCCAAGAGCGTATCATATGCACGGCATAAAGTGCGTATCATATGCACGCGAAAAACTGCGTAGCATTTGCACGGCAAAACTCATTTTGGCGTATCCGTTCTACGACATTTCACACTCGTACTATTGATACGCATTACCATGAGATCGTGTTGGTCAATTCGCTACACTGCTGCTTGATTTCCACTCCCACCAAATTGATCTTACACATTCTTATCCATCGATAATCACCAGTTCCTCTACTGTCTTGCGCCAGAATAAAAGACGTAAATGCATAGTGTGTTCCATTTACATGGAAACATGCATTGTGCGAATGTGCTGAATGGGATGAGGATTGACTGTGTATGTAGAAAAGCATGAAAGATTTACAATTTCCTTGCGTGCATATGTATGTGCATCAGTATAATTAAGTGTGTGTGTGTATGTGGGTGGAGGTTTTGACTCTGCAGGCACGTGGTTGGTAATTAGTTCCTTCCACTGCTCTTGGCTGGCAGTCCAAACACAAGCCCAAACTCCAACATTTATATTATCCAGAGGCTAATTACTGAAATGACACAACATTTATAAGAGAGAAACTGTGTGGATCCACACAAACTACAAATCAATACATATTTTGTCTTTAATTGGAGCTGTGTGGGATTAACACAGTGTCAAAAAGGTTTGGGAAAGGCAGAGAGAAAAAAAAAAACTAGAGTAATACATTTTTTCAAACTACCATTTTTTAATTAAACCAACAAACTGTAATCCTCCATAAAAAAATAAAATAAAAAATAAATAAAAAAAACGAATTTTGTTGTTTGTATTCAAATAGCTAAACCCTAGGGAACTTAATATTAGTTTAGACTCCAAAAAGCTTTCATACAGTGGGCTGAAACGTTCAGGGCCAAGGACAGTGACAGATCTGTATTGTACAGTACGTTTTATGACATCCTCAGGCGGATGCTGTCATCGTTTTCTCGCCCTCATGTCATTAAAAAGCCATGTCATTTTTATTTCCCTTCCATGGAACACAAAATAAGATGTTAGAAAAACATTCACACTCCTTTTTATGTACAGTTAATATATACCAAGTAAATGGGGACATGTGATGTCAAGTTGTAAAAAAAGATAGTAGGATTTACGTTTTATGATGTTTTTAAACGTTTTTTCCCTAATTGTTGTTCTTTAGCAGCACTCATATAAAAATGTTAGTTTTGGAATGGCATGAGGATGAGTAAATAATGACTGAATATTATTTTTTCACAAAGGGAATGTTTATATTTACTTGCAGTCATTTTGACTAATGTTCTGTTTATATGAATGCTGCGGTCCACATCAATATGTGCATTACATGTATTCCAAACAAAACCGTGGCACATAAATACAAAATGTGCATGCTTATTTTTGTCCCTTTTGATCAGATTATTTCAGGTCTACACCACAATATAAAAATAAGTTGACAAAACTTAAAAAAATAAGGCATCTTGCATTTGATAAAGGGATATTTCACTCAAAAATTATAAATGTGTGTGTGTGTGGGGGGGGGAGGGGGGAGTAAAAGGCCTTCTGAAGTGAATAGATGGGTTTTTTAAAGAAAAATATCCATATATAAAGTAAAATATCTAACTTCCGGCAGAACGTCTTCCATATTCAACTTACGAAAAAAGCTACATATTTTTATTTAGGGAACTGAAGTAAATATGGATATTTTTCCTTAAATAAACCAATTGATTCGCTTCAGAAGGACTTCAAATTTTGGGCTACCATTCACTGCCATTATAAAACTTGGATTAGAGAGCACATTTTTAATACAATCTCAACTGTTTTCATATCACATACAACTAGGATGTCTTGAGTGTGCGTAAATCATGGGATAATTATTTTTTGGGGGGTGAACTTTCCCTTTAAGTTAAAGGTGCCCTAGAATGATTTGAAACAATATGTTAAATTGTTCTCTGATATCTACATAGAGGTTATGTGGCTTATTTAAGGGGAAAAAAATGTCCAGATACAGTTTTACAGGTCCATTTACAACTCTATAAATTGTCCCTAGGCTGTAATGCTCTGTTTTTGCCTTATTTGGAAGGGTCATGAATATTAATGTTAAGCTCTGTTCTGATTGGCTTATTTCAGCAGCTCACAGCTCAGAGCACTTCAGGGCTGGTGAGTCCTAATCGTTCTGACACAACATAGATCGACTAAATGACACTTTAAGCAAAACATCTCAAATGGAGATTGATAAAATGCAGCTTACATATTTATTGGTGTTTTCAAATCATTTGCGTGCGAGAAAGAGCTCGCGGTCGTGCGGTTGCCAGATTTCAGTAATTAAATCCCCCAAACAGAGCTTTTCTGTGAAAAGAAACCCGCTCCGGATTTTATCTAAACATGTCCAATCTGGCAACCATATGCACGCGAGCTCTCTCTCGCGCACGGGTGATCTGAAAACACCAGTAAGCTGCATTTTATCAATCTCCATTGACTATCGATTTAACTTATATTGTGGAACTGTACTAGCATCTTGCATCATCTAGAAAGTGGATAAATTACTTACTGCTTGCAGGAATATAGTTTCCCCTTTCTTCAGTTTAAGACGCTGAGTGAAGCTTGCTTGAAATGGGCCGAACAAACGGATGATTTGATGTGGTCTCCGATTATAATAAACCTCAACCATGTGTCATGAGAGGCGTTTTTGCTATCTTCGAGTGTCTTGTTTACCATCAGTAGATTTGGCTTGTTTGGACAGATGCAAATGTTGGGGGCGTGCATATAAATGATCCCCAACGCTTCCGTCATGGTTGGGTTTATGTTGAGAAGCACTTTTTTTTCTGTTGAGTTTCTGATTTACGAGATTTACATAAGAAATAGGAGGCAATGGTGTTTGAGACTCACAGTATGTGATTGATCTCCATGTACTGAACTCTTATTATTTCACTATGGCACGGTTAATTAAATTTTTCATTCTAGGGCACCTTTAACTCAACTAATAACCGTTTCATTCCTGTCAAATCAACCAAATATGTGAGAAAGTCAAACATAAATTGTGATGATAGTCAAACTATTACATTTCATTGATTTATTTAGCCTACTGAATAATACAATTATATATATATATATATATATATATATATATATATATATATATATATATATATATATATATATATATATATATATATATATATATATATATATAAATTAATTAATTAATTATAATTTTATTTATTTTTTGTAGAGGGGGTCAAAACTAAACGATTTGGAGACAAATTATAGAGCTTTATAAAAATGACTTGATGGCAGCATCATTATTTTATTTTACACAGAGATGGGTAGGTCTATTAGTAAAATCTGTTGCAATCTGCTGTAAAAACTCTAGCAAATGTTGTTGCATTGTACATGCTAATTTTCGTTTTATTGGACGAAATATTGGATAACTCTACAACCTGGATAACTCTGAAAAACTAAACATTTTCATCCAATTTAATACTTTGCATTTCTTATCAAAATCAAAATGATTGTCAAGGCAACTAAAGGTGTGTCTAATATTAAGTAAGCTGCAAACCTCATTCTTAGAAAAACAAATAAAAAAATATCAAAGCCCAATACATGATATAGATAACCAAAATCTTAAACCAAATGTATTATCCTATTAGATAAATATATTACATCCAATACTTGGTATGAAATGCCCATATAAAGTACCTCAACACAATATGGTGATGATCTGCAAATGCTAATTCTGCAAGAAAAATGAACTCTGAACCATATGATAGCAAACAAACAGTGACACCAGCAGTAGAATAAATTAAGCCAGTAAAATGCAAGGCAAAATGTAATGTAAATTTGTTCACATTACTCAGTTTAGAAAGTTGGGCAAGCTTTGAACAGTGAGATAAACAAAATAACTTTTTGTTGAAACATGTTTAGCTTATTGTTCAGTTCACACACAAAAAAGCAACATTTCAAGCTACATTTCATAGTTGTTGTTTTTTATTATTATTATTTTGTTAGAAGAACTTTTTGCAGGTTGGATTTTTTTACAGTGCACCCTTTTAAATTAATTCAGGTCAAGCTCAGTCGGTTCAGTTGTGGTGATTGCATGAATGCTTTCATTTCGGATGAGCCATCAATCCAATTACTAACGAATTATTTGGCTGCATGCAAATGTAGCTAGTTTAACACTTAGTTGATGTTTCAGCACCATGGACAGAGACACTCAGCTGTGAGTTCAGATCTGTGCAGGAAACATGACTTATATGTGCTGGAATGAGAACTGTGAATAACGTCAGCAGTCAGCACAGATGACAAGTCTATGTCACAGCATGTAAATAAGCAAAATTGCCAAATTTTCTCTACTGTATTCATCTTTTCTATTCCAAAGAGAGAGCGCGGAAAGCCAGTGTGCTCAGCTATCCTGACAATAGCAACTGCTAATGCGCCATTGTGACATGTTTTGGCTTACTATGTGAATAATGAGCTAATTACGTTTCCTCCATTGTGCATTGAGATAATCCTCTGTGAATAGGCGAAAATTATTGTGTTGTCATTTTCAAATTGTAAAGTAATGTTCAGCTAAACCAACTCCAGCAGTCTGAATTCCTCTTTTTGAGCGTCTGCCCCAGAGATCAGCCACTCCGGAGATCAGCAGCTCTGACAGCCTGTAGTGATCTCGGCGCGCACTCTCTCCAACACTATCGGCTGGGGGACAGCATCTCAGTAAATGGAAAATAGTCTAGTGTACAGTGGTGTTCTCAGAGGCATAGTGCGTGTTTAACTGGCAGCGTGGCTGCGGCAAGCTCCGCGTAAACCTTCTTTATGACACATCTTCTTGTGATGAGGCATCGCGGCATCAGTGTGGCTTACAACCGTGGACTGGAACAGCCCTGAGGTTGGCTGTTTGTTTGTCTTATTAGTGCTTGGTGAATTAAATCAATCTTCCAGACCCGGTTTTGTCATCCAGGGGGGTGGGGGGGGGGGGGGTAGATAGATAGATAGATAGATAGATAGATAGATAGATAGATAGATAGATAGATAGATAGATAGATAGATAGATAGATAGATAGATAGATAGATAGATAGATAGATAGATAGATAGATAGATAAAAGTACAAGATAAAAGATAGATAAAAGTAGCATTTATTTCCAATATGTATAAATAGTAATTAAATGCTATAGGGATGCTGCGATCCGATACTTGTTACTGTCATTTTTGCCGGATCGAGTATCAATCAGAGGAGACCGATCCAAATCCGATGTGGTGTTAAGCCCAAGTTTTAACGTTTTAAATTTCACATTTAAAGAAATCTAGTATTTGAGCTTATCTAGCATGTATTCAAATGTAAAACCAATAAATAAGTAAGTGTAACCCCTTCTGTTCGAACCGGGACTCGAACCCGGGTCTGCCGGCATGAGAGTCGAACAGGAGGCTAAAGGCTGCAACCTCTAGTGTCAGTTGCTAGAGCATCTCTTGAGGTCAGAGGAGTGAGGTTTACTCGCACAGCAACTTCTACTAGCTGGCCTCCGTTACACTCACCCCCCTAAATCTCACTCCCATCCGGGTCACGGCACCAACGTAATTCCCTTCTGTTCGTACCGGGACTCGATCCCGGATCCGCCGGGATGAGAGTCGGACACTTTAACAAGGAGGCTAAAGGCTGGAGGCAACAAGGAGGTGGCTCTAATGTCAGTTGCTTAGAGCGTCTCTTGAGGTCAGAGGAGTGAGGTTTACTCACACAGCAACTTTTACTAGCTGGCCTCCGTTACATAAGCAGTAATGATCTGCAATACTTTAAGCAACATGACTATTATTTATTAAAGAGCCATACAGGCACTTCGTGGGTAATGGCATTACAAATGAAAATTTGTATTTTTCAAAAAAAATTACTCTTAATTTGCCTCTTTGCGTTGGAATTCTCTATTTTAACCTTAGTTACTACACTAATTGTAATATAAATAATATAAATATTAGAAGAACAATATTTTAAGTGGCCATTAATGGACCATAATTATTGCACAAATAATATTTAGTACCAAAGTACTCAAAATATTCAATAAATATTACTAAACTTAAATATAGTTTATTTAATAACATGTATTTAATTGAAAAATAGTTAAGGTGTAGGGTCACATTTGATTATGATAGTAAGGAATATCTCAGGGCTAAATACAAGAGCATAACATTACAATGTTGCATCTCCGTCACTCTCCATTTTAAAATAACACTGTGACCTGAACGAATATGCGTGCATCTTTTAAATAGCGTAAAAAATGAATGGCGAAATGCAACATGTGGCGGCCGGTGTTGATTCTGTGGCGGACTGCCACAAATTAGTCTATGTGTGGGAAACACCGGTTGCGTGTTGCGTTCGGTTTAGTGATCGACCGATATATAGTGGTTTCCCAAAATGTCCCCCGATATTTAAGGATTTTCCATAGGTTTTGTAATATCAGATTCACCGATAAATGGCACCATCTTGTGGACGTTTTGAGAATCGCATAAAAGCCTGCCATTAAAGGACTGTCTGAGGGGAGATGACTCAACAACAGTGTTCAAAGGTAAATAACTTGCATCCATTAATTATTAAACTTTATCTAACATTACAGCCAGTACTGCACAAATGAGATATGCAGAAATAAGACATTATGAGATGCTACTAGTTACTTTAAACTTGGCACAAAAAACTTTGAGACAAACTCACAGAGTCAGGTAATCTGTCATGTCACAATAAAGACGTAACTTTACATGAATTAAATAAAACAGCCATGAATAAGAGCATGTCTTATCTCCCTCTCGGTTTATGCTCATCTGGTGAAGTCGCGTTCAGCTGTTTGTTGCTCCAGCACAGGCTAGTCACCGTATGCGACTTTTAACAAGACCCACTCGTTTAAAACTCATCAAATTATATTAACGTCTGCTGTGTGACATTTATATAATAAACATAAAAATAATTACAGCTCTTTGGAAAATAATTATTAGGCCTATCTCCTATCTCGTCCTGTGTATGGTGTAAACGCATAGAAAACAGCTAGCGCTCTGTCAGGTATTTCATAGATCTAGACCGACACAAACACAACATTGATTATGTTCCTGACAATGTTTGCATATTCCAGAGAATATTCACTCTTCAGTCTATTAAACAACAGATAAACCTTTAAACTGTACTTTTAAACTAATGCTTATATTTATACCTATATTTATGGGGTGTTGATAGACTCGTCTCTCATTTATTTATGTTCTCCATTTGAAAACGCATCATCCTTGGCATGGGATGGGCATATGCTGTATTTCAGCCTTTCATATTATAATACTTCTTCACAAATAAAGATTGTTAGAAGCCTTTCTTGTTCTGTCCTATCTATCATATGTTGCTACCTCATAAAAAGCTGCGCTATAAATGAAAAATAAATGTATTTTAACTTTATAGTCAATATTTATCTATAAATATATTTACTTGCTTTGATTGAATACATGACAAATGTCATGGTCATGAGTCATGGACGAAGGAATTAGCCTGATTATGTTTATTTTGAATGTCTACTAGTATAGCTATTAATGCGCCGGTGCACAATTTTTTTATGAATAATTCACTACATTTGTGTCTGTTCGTAATTTAAGTTAAGAAAGTAATGTTTAAGTCAAGCCTGCCTGATGCCTTTTACAAAAGAATTATCCCAGCTCCTTCCACACAGTGAGGCATATTGTTTATTAGGTAATTTAGCACTTTTTTTATTTTAATATTGGATTGGTGATCTGTATCGGCCGATACTGAATCCCAGATATTGGAATCTGAGGCAAAATATGCTGATCGGAGCATCCCTAAATGCTATTTATACTTTATTTTGACATATTGATATTTGCACCTCAGTATTGTTGTACGTTAACAGGATGCAATAATAAAGTAGTTTAAATTATTATATTTTAGTTTATTAAATGGATGCTGAACAATAAGGCTTTCAATAAAGGCCCTACCCAGTAAATACTCTCCTTAATATTAAACATTTTGCACGTTGTTTTACTCTTTTAGAATATTTTCTTCATTTTTTTTATTGAAAGTAAATTCCTTTCCGATGTGATATCCGTTGGGAAAAGGGACAAGAGCAAGCTCGGCAAAAGGCGGATTCGAACTCGGGTTGATTTCGTCAAAACCTTGTTCCATGAGCCTTTTGCTCTACTGACTACGACACTGAAGATGTTGAAACACATGCTTCTCTTTTATTCTTGTGTCGCCCAACCAGGCACTGTTGGGCGGAGCTAGTGTAAATAGTGTCTGCCAACAAGGAGCGCTATTTGCACTTGGTACAATATAATAATAAAATTATTACATCAGTCATGAGGTGCAATGACTCCAGGACATGATAAAGGATGTAAACATAGTTCGTTGAGAAAGTAGGTCAACACTTTAGAAAAATGATTAAGACTATTAATAAATCTGGGGTGGGGTTCCCTGGGTCCGACAAAGTGACAATCTCTGGTTTAGACCAACGGATGCCAGTTCCCTGTGTGCACCCCCCCCCCCCCCCCCCCCCATCCCGTTCAAGAGACAACATCCAAAGGCCTAATTACGGGACTGGCTCAGTCTGCAACCGAGCTGACCGTTTTTGGTCTCGCTTTTATTCTGCATCTCTGACACTGTCGTTCCCCAGGGCGCTCTTCCCAGAAAAACGCAAGGAGGGAAGCGCTTCTCTGGCTCTCTGGTCTCTGGCCCTGATTTGGAAAGGGGGATGGGTGATGTGAGAAATCGAGTGCCCAGCTTCATATCGCTGACAGCTCATTACCACGGAAACAGCACTGTCCTGACATCAGCACTCCAGCCTCATCTCTGGAAGAAAAATAGAGAGAATGAAAGTGGTAGGGTAGTTTTATTCTCTCCAACTCCCTCTCTCTCCAATTAAGATATTAAACCAAAGAGTAAGGGCATCTGAGCTGGATTAGTCTGTGGCTTTTTTCACTGGATAATCAAACACTGGAACTCTAATAACGGGAAAGAGGGAGTAAGGGAAAGAGAGAGGAAATGAGAGAGATGTGGTAGTGGCTTTACTGGCATTGCATCATAACTACATAACAGGTGAATGTTGCCCGTTAGTGCCATGCAGCAGAACATCATTAAAACGTGTGTGCACAAATGTAATTGCATCAGGAAAGCAAGTCTAAAAGAATATGTCATTTTCACCATGGATATTGTAGGAAGCCTGGCTCGCAGTATGTGAAATAAGCGCATTAAGGGTACATGTAAAGTCTCTAATTAATAAATGAATTAATTAAGTGATGGATTAAATAACTTGTGATTTTCTGGCATGCACTTAAGTGCTTAAAGTGAGTGTTTCAGTTGCCACTGTCCCACAGAGTGAATCTGGTAATTAATGGTCTCTCAGCGGGGAGCGCTGAGCATGGCAGATGGCATGGGTTACTCGGAGTGAAGGCAACACTGCTGAGCTCGCATCTGAAACGACGGCGGAGTGATGAGATCTCGCTTTGAACATGAATCAGCGTTTTTGATTAGACCCCCGCGATAAGAGCAATGCTACGACTGTATCTTTTCTTAATCGATGTGCTGCATGTTTTTCATTTTACAAGCTGCTTTTGAGCCAGGGCGTTTAGGTATATTTAAAAATACAACTTACAGATGACATTATAAGTCAAACATATACAGGTCCTTCTCAAAAAATTTGCATATTGTGATGAAGTTATTTTCCATAATGTAATGATACAAATTAAACTTTTATATATTTTAGATACATTGCACACCAACTGAAATATTTCAGGTCTTTTATTGTTTTAATACAATAAAAATGATTTTATTTTAAAAATGATTTTGGCATACAGCTCATGAAAACCCAAAATTCTCAAAAAATCTAAAAAAATTAGCATATCATGAAAAGGTTCTCTAAACGAGCTATTAACCTAATCATCTGAATCAACTAATTAACTCTAAACACCTGCAAAAGATTCCTGAGGCTTTTAAAAACTCCCAGCCTGGTTCATTACTCAAAACCGTAATCATGGGTAAGACTGCCGACCTGACTGCTGTCTAGAAGGCCATCATTGACACCCACAAGCGAGAGGGTAAGACACAGAAAGAAATTTCTGAACGAATAGGCTGTTCCCAGAGCGCTGTATCAAGGCACCTCAGTGGGAAGTCTGTGGGAAGGAAAAAGTGTGCCAAAAAAAACGCTGCACAACGAGAAGAGGTGACCGGACCCCGAGGAAGATTGTGGAGAAGGACCGATTCCAGACCTTGGGGGACCAGCGGAAGCAGTGGACTGAGTCTGGAGTAGAAACATCCAGAGCCACCGTGCACGGGCGTGTGCAGGAAATGGCTACAGGTGCCGCATTCCCCCCGGTCAAGACACTTTTGGGCTACAGAGAAGCAGCACTGGACTGTTGCTTAGTGGTCCAAAGTACTTTTTTTCGGATGAAAGCAAATTTTGCATGTCATTCGGAAATCAAGGTGCCAGAGTCTGGAGGAAGACTGGGGAGAAGGAAATGCCAAAATGCCTGAAGTCCAGTGTCAAGTACCCACAGTCAGTGATGGTCTGGGGTGCCATGTCAGCTGCTGGTGTTGGTCCACTGGGTTTTATCAAGGGCAGGCTCAATGCAGCTAGCTATCAGGGATTTTGGAGCACTACATGCTTCCATCTGCTGAAAAGCTTTATGGAGATGAAGATTTCGTTTTTCAGCACGACCTGGCACCTGCTCACAGTGCCAAAACCACTGGTAAATGGTTTACTGACCATGGTATTACTGTGCTCAATTGGCCTGCCAACTCTCCTGACCTGAACCCCATAGAGAATCTGTGGGATATTGTGAAGAGAAAGTTGAGAGACACAAGACCCAACACTCTGGATGAGCTTAAGGCCGCTATCGAAGCATCCTGGGCCTCCATAACACCTCAGCAGTGCCACAGGCTGATCGCCTCCATGCCACGCCGCATTGAAGCAGTCATTTCTGCAAAAGGATTCCCGACCAAGTATTAAGGGCATAACTGAACAAAATTATTTGAAGGTTGACTTTTTTTGTATTAAAAACACTTTTCTTTTATTGGTCGGGTGAAATATGCAAATTTTTTAGATAGGATTTTTTGGGGTTTCATGAGCTGTATGCCAAAATCATCAGTATTAAAACAATAAAAGACCTGAAATATTTCAGTTGGTGTGCAATGAATCTAAAATATATGAAAGTTTATTTTTTATCATTACATTATGGAAAATAATGATTTTTATCACAATATGCACATTTTTTGAGAAGGACCTGTATAGGGCCTTCTTGAATAGAAATGTGAGAAAGAAGAAAAATAGAAATCCAATGTGAGATAATCTGTCTAATGTTAAAACATGTGAGATATATGCCACCCTAAACCTTTATGTAAAGGATTTTATATACATAACTCGATTCCAAAAAAGTTGGGACACTGTACAAATTATGAATAAAAAAAGATTGCAATAATTTACAAATCTCATACATTTATATTTTATTCACAATAGAATATAACATGAAATTTTGAAGGTGAGACATTTTGATATGTCATGCCAAATATTAGCTCATTTTAGATTTAATGAGAGCTACACATCCCAAAAAAGTTGGGACAGGTAGCAATAAGAGACCAAAAAGTACATATAAGGAACAGCTGGAAGACCAAATTGCAACTTATTATGTCAATTGGCAACATGACTGCGGATAAAAAGAGCCCCTCAGAGTGGCAGTGTCTCTCAGAAGTCAAGATGGGCAGAGGATCACCAATCCCCCAATGCTGCAGCGAAAAGTAGTGGAGCAATATCAGAAAGGAGTTTCTTAGAGAAAAATTGCAAAGAGTTTGAAGTTATTATCATTTACAGTGCATTATATCATCCAAAGGTTCATCTGGAACAATCTCTATGTGTAAAGGTGAAGGCCGGAAAACCATACTGGATGCCCATGATCTTCGGGCACTTAGACGACACTTCATCACGTACAGGAATGCTCCTGTAATGGAAATCACAACATGGGCTCTATATGGAATACTTCCAGAAATCATTGTCGGGGAACACAATCCACCGTGCTATTCGCCGTTGCCGGCTAAAACTCTATAGGTCAAAAAAGAAGCCATATCTAAACATGATCCAGAACCGCAGGTGTTTTCTCAGGGCCAAGGCTCATTTAAAATGGACTGTGGCAAAGTGGAAAACTGTTCTGTGGTCAGACGAATCAAAATTTGAAGTTATATTTGGAAAACTGGGACCCCATGTCACCCAGACTAAAGAGGACAAGGACAACCCAAGTTGTTATCAGCGTTCAGAAGCCTGCCTGGCACTATCAATGCTGAAAGGTATATCCAAGTTCAAGAACAACATATGCTCCCATCCAGACGTCGTCTCATTCAGGGCCAGACTGCAGTCCAGATCATTCACCTATAGAAACCATTTGGCACATCATAAAGAAGAAGATGCGAAAAAGAAGACCTAAGACAGTTAAGCAACTACAAGCCTGTATTAGACAAAAATGGCACAACATTCCTATTCCTAAACTTGAGCAACTTGTCTTCTCAGTCACCAGACGTTTGCAGACTGTTATAAAAAGAAGAGAGGACGAAATTTAAATTCAACTTATTTTCCCTTTAAAATTATACATTTTCTCAATTAAAAATATTTGATATGTCATCTATGTTGAATTTTGAATAAAATATTGAAATTTGAAACTGAGAGCAGTACAGAGCCTGAACCAGTTTAAAGCTGAACTGAAGTTCTGTTCAGAAAGGCTTTTATGTGTTGATTGTGTTTATTATTCTATATTTTTATTTTCCCCTTTTTTCCACTGTTGCACTTGGAGATTCTTTGGAATAAAAAGTGCGTTATAAATAAAATCTCTCTCTCTCTCTCTCTCTCTCTCTCTCTCTCTCTCTCTCTCTCTCTCTCTCTCTCTCTCTCTCTCTCTCTCTCTCTCTCTCTCTCTCTCTCTCTCTCTCTCTCTCTCTCTCTCTCTCTCTCTCTCTCTCTCTCTCTCTCTCTCTCTCTCTCTCTCTCTCTCTCTGGACCACTTTTATACTGACCACTGCAGACGAGGAACACCCCACAAGAGCTGCAGTTCTGGAGATGCTCTGACCCCGTCGTCTAGCCATCACAATTTTGCCTTTGTCAAACTTGCTCAAATCCTTACACTTGCCCATTTTTCCTGCTTCTAACACATCCACTTTGAGGACAAAATGTTCACTTACAGGTGCCATGATAAAGAGAAAATCAGTGTGATTCACTTCACCTTCAGTGTGTGTGTGTGTGTGTGTGTGTGTGTGTGTGTGTGTGTGTGTGTGTGTGTGTGTGTGTGTGTGTGCGTGTGTGTGTGTGTGTGTGTGTGTGTGTGTGTGTGTGTGTGTGTGTGTGTGTAGGACTCCATATTAATAAAAATAATAAAAAATTCAACGTCAGAAAATCTCTATCTGTGAAATATCTGCCGTACTAAACCTCAGTTCTCAGGGGTCATATCACAGAAACATCCTGACAAGTTTTACGTTTCGAAACTGACATTGCCATGGTAACTAAACAGATAAGATAAGAGTTATAGGGATTTGTGAACTCATTTCTTTTTGTCTTGTTTAGTCTCTACAACAAGGGGGATTTAACATTTTATCCTTCCACTTATCTGACAGTCAGTTACTAAAACTATGGATTTAATCAATTTGAATGAAACTAAAAATCAAAAACAAGTGTTTGGTCTCAAAATATATGTTAAGTATATATCAAAATCAGCCTTTTGTCATAGACATAATACATCAGGAACATTGCAGTGGATGGTGACAAACAGGTGTTTTGGCAAGTAATGCGCTGCTATTATGTATTTTGGGAGGACATAAAACCAAAAATGGCCTTTTATCCTGGGTGGCTTTTAGCTACATTGTTCCCTGTGTTTGGATTAGCGATTTCACGAATGGTTTCAAAAGTTTCCACCAAGTTGACTGTACAAATCACTGTCATTTTGTTCCATTATGTAAATGAGCTGTCAGTTTGCAGCATTATGTGATGATCTTCACGCTGGAAAGCCTTTGCATGGATCGCTGTTCAGACATTGACACTGTCTTTTAGTTTCCACGTGGTGATGTTCAAGCATCTTGCCCTGCAGTGCACATCTAGAGTTTAAATCCAGTAATATCACTTTAATGAACTTCTAAAACTGCGTCTCATTGGCATGAAAGCCTCAGATGCCGAGAAGACGCGTCTGAGAGGAAAGTGAAGAGGCAAAACATCTGCGCTCCAATTTTTAATTAGACTTGGCTCCTGCTCATCCGTTTCTTGTTGAGCCAGTGCCGGCTTTTTGGCCCCGATGACCAAATGATGGGCTTCTTGCAGACCCAAATGAGAATTTAGATCACCAAAGCAGGCCAATGGATCAAGAAAACCTTTGTGAGTGTGTTTGAGTGTGAATAAGCATGATTGCTGCCTTTTGCATGTGTGGTGACTACTGTTTGTATGGAACTGAACTATATTCTTCAGTAGTGGTAAAATAGCTGTTTTTTCACAAATACATGCATAGTCAATTCACACAAAACTATTTTCAGAGGGCATAAAGTCAGCATCAGGATTTTATATATATATATATATATATATATATATATATTGTGTTCGCCACAGTTGACAAAAAAAAATCAGATTCTGTAAGTCATCATAATGAGAAAAATTTTCATAGCATCTCATTACACTGAGCAAATGTCTTATAATAATGACTTAGCATATCATAATGAGAAACCTTTACATACTTACGAGTTATACCATAAATTTAGGGGGGAATTTAATAATTTTGACTTTGTATCTCATAATGATGAGAAACGTTCTCATAATAATGACTGAACACCTCACAATAATGAGAACATTTCTCATAATAGTGTCTTCTTATTAAGATATTCTATATCATTATTATTATTACTTTGGCATAATCTAGATAAAATAAATATTTCAGCAGAACTGCTTATTAATTCTTTGATTAACTATTGTCTATCAAATCAAAGTTATGGATCAGGTTATAAAATATTATGTGAAACTATTCATTAGAAAAATGACATCCCACAAGTTGTAGATGTATTCAATTTTTATGCTGCATAATATATGGTTAACATCACTGTTTGAATTTTTTATAAACATTTTTTGGGGAGTATGCTTATGGCAGTATATGAGCGGGAGATGGACATCCCGTTCAGGAGATTGACGTTCCCTTCAGTGCATATGCTCCCTTTTTTGCGCCCTTGGTTCTGGGTTAAATGCATGTTAGGCCCTGCCGACAGCATATGTGCCATCCTGCCGATTATCACAGAAAACAGTTTGTATAAAAAAAAGTCTTAGTTTGTTTCTTTTGCAAACTGTGGGACGTTTCAAACTTTTTCTGTAACCACATGCCACAGCTTTCACAACGACTGGTCATCTCGTTAGCTAATATCCAGCAGAACATAAAAATAAAAAAAAATCAAATTATGGCATTCTAAGCAATTACAACCACGTATATCCTATATTTGCTCACTTAGAAACAAGAGTGCAATTTGCTTTAATTAAAGCTAATTTGTTCACCGCATTAGTAAACATATCCATCAACCTTTCCCTCTAAGCAATGTCTGTTGAGAAAACAGGATTTGGTTTTCAAACCAATACCACTTTCCATCACATTCTCCCGTTTTGCAGATCAGACTGTGCAGTCCATAGTTGTCTGTCATGAAATATGAAAGTCTGAGCCGCTAAAAGACTGAAACCGAAATATTACAAATCCCGATGTATCCAAAGACCACAGAGCGGGGAAATCACAAATCCAGAGGTTCTCTGAGACTAGAGGGCTGTCAGAGTGATTACTGCCCGAGGCGGCGCTCATCCCCGCAAAGAACAAAGTCTGAGACTGACAATAGTTCCATGGTCGGGTGCGATAAAAATAGCCAGATTACAGTTCCCGCTCCCTGTCCGTAAGAGGCAATAACTGTGAGCATTATGGGGGATATTTTGTTACGAAAAGACACCACGGCTCAATAATCTTTAGCTTTGTTGTGGTGAATACAAGCATTCGGCTGCCTTCTGACAAGCCCTTGAAAATCTGAATAGGCGAGATGGAAACAATTCGGGATGAACTTCCTCAGCCGTAAGAGTGACTGAAAGGAAGATGGTGTGGTAATGGTGAAAGATGGTTAATGAAACAGGCTTCCTGCTGTTCTTCTCACAAGAAGTGTGAACGACACCCCCGGCGCACCACTTACAAACGTGCAATCTGCACCCATGTGGCTGATTAGATGTCGAGGCAGAATCGAAACACTGCTGCAGTCACTTTTTGCGTACGTATGTATATGTTTATGTACACGTTGCGCATCAACAGTGACTGTCATAGTTGAAAAAATTAGATTGTTGTTTCTCTCCTTTCGATTTCTTCAGCAGCTCTTCCTTTTTCTCAGGGCGAGCCCGCGAGTCAGGGCCGCAGATGGGGCGAGCGTGTCCACGGTCCCTGCGCTTTCAGTCTAGACCCCGTCAGGAGATAAAAAAACATGGACTCTTTGTCTGCATTTAATGAGAAACTGCAAGCCCAGAGGGCAGATGTAGAGGAGTCCATCCGAGCAGAACATCCTTTTCTGTCTTTCTCTCAGCTTCGATCTGTGGGAGACCTGAGCCACACAGAGAGGAACGTCTGCCATCTTCTTCTGTTTGATAATGCATCTCCTTAAATATCATCCTCATCGCCTAGCACTTGCTGCGCCGCTCAACAAGCTCAGCTACTTATATGTGTGTGAAATAATAGCTTGTAAATAATCACGGATTTACCGGACTTCTGTGAGGCTTTTAGAGACTTCTAAACTAGATCATGCGGTTGAACTTTTGAAATTGAGTTGTAAAAGCTAAGATCTTACATAAAACGCATCTTCAGGTTGTTTTACACAATGTTATTCGATCAAACGGCATAATGCCATTCCTCGTGTCTTTTACCTCACTGAGGCACGGAGCAAATTGCGTTAAGGAGAATTACAATGAAATTAAATCGGATTCTCTTCCTCAGCTAATGCTGCCAGCTTCCCATCGCCAATACCTCAATGACAATTTACCTTCCCGGCTGGCTGAATTCTGATGAGTAGACTAAACCTGAACATTTTTAGACATGACTTACTACATCCAGTGGCAATAATTGGAGAGATACTTTACAGTTTGTTTGACTATTTAATTGGGGGGAGGGGAGGGGGGGTTAGATCATGCATATTTTAAAAGCAAGTGAACCATGCCAGAATCGCACACACACACATCTGCCCTCAAACCACATGCTCTATTAAACCAGTATTGAGTTACTATAATGATCCTATGGGCTTAAGAAGTGAGTTGAAAAAACAATCAACTAATTTGACCTATAGGCAGAGGGTCTTGTTTTGACAGTTCTATCTGAGCTCAAGAGGGGAACGATATGGAATAAAATCAGTCATTCCCAGACAGTGGTGACGCAACCGTACTATATGAGAACCTCACTAAAGTACTTTCTTTGCAGTTAGTTCCAATAAAAAGGGAGCGGGTTTGTTTATGAAACTTTAATGTTGTGGAGTCTTTGTTTCCAGTCATTCTTAAACAAAAAAAACCCCATAAAAAATGCATTCATGCAACAGTGATACATTATTTTTACACGAGCACAGTGGCTTTCCTCAATGCAGACTGGGTTTTTCCATTCTTCTCTTGTCTTATTCCTTTTTTTTTTTTTTTTTTTTGCAGACAGAGCTGCAGCAAACATCTTTCTATCCTCACAGCCACCCAGGCACTTTCTGAAGAGGGCTCGCATTACCTGACAGCCTGTTATGTCAGTGCCAGCCAGCCAATTTCATAAACATATGCACCAATTAAGAAATCCATTAATATCCATCATGTCCTGTCATAAATCATACAGCTCTGCAGCGGGTCTGACTATGTAATTATTGTTGAGCAAAAAGCGGAAGTCCTTGATTAGGTTGACTCATTATTTCCCTCCAAATGATTCAACTCGGCCCCGAAATAATGGAAAAGTAAAATGAAGCAACTCCGCTTCAGTGTGTTTATAATTGCACATTTGGGCTCTTTGAAAATGTCGGCCGAGTGGGATGCCAGTTTCCCTGCGGGCTGATGAATTCAACCGGTACTCTTAACCCTAGAGCATTCTCTCATCCTCCCAGGCAACCTCACATCTACAAACCAGAGGAAAGAATCGGATCATTATTTAAACAAGGGGAGACGTTTGCACCGAAGCATCTGCCAGGAACATAAAAGTAAATGTAAATGTAAAGTCTAAACTGAGGATTAGCGATACGTCCAATTTGTAACTAATTACAGATGGGAAGTCTTAGCTGAGCCACGGGAGGAAAAATTTGAGAGAGATTCAAAGAAACAGAATTAAAGGAATATTCCCAGGTCAATACAAGTTAAGCTCAATTGACAGCATTTGTGGCGTAATGTTACAATAACAAAAAAATGGACTTTGGTCTGGCCAAAATATGAGGCTTATAATTGTATTAGGCCATATAATTATTCTGTCAACACTTGCATATTATTTGATCTGTAAAGTCAATTTAGGGTTTTAGGTACTTTGTTGTTGTAATGGAGGCACGCTAGTAAGAGCTGTGCATATAAACCTCACTCCCCCGGCCTCAAGATGTGCGCTATTGACTTATTTTACTAATTAAGTGACTAGATTAAAATATAACCGGTCCTAATCGACTCGCTCAGACATGTCCTTGTTAGTGCACCAGCCTCCCATTCTGGAGATGCCGAGTCGTGCGAGTAAACCTCACTCCCCTGGCCTCAAGAGGAGAGCTAGAGACGGCGGTCTTTAGTGTCCTTATTAGCTTCCACCACCCAAGCTGGAGACGCCAGTTCAAATCTCACTCTGAGCGGGTTGAGTAGGACTGATTATATTTGGTGCCGTGACCCATATATTTGGTGCCGTGACCCAGATGAGAGTGAAATGGGGGGGGGGGGGGGGTGTAACAGAGACAAGCTAGTAAGAGCTGTGTGCCTCAATGTGCCTCCTCTTGCCTCAAGAGGAGTACAAGAGACTGCGGTCTTTAACATCCTTATTAGCGCCCGCCTCCCAAGCCAGAGATGTAGGTTTAAATCCCACTCTGAGTGAGTAGAGTATGACTGGTTATATTTGGTTGTCACGGAGGCAAGCTAGTAAGAGATATGTGAGTAAACCTCACTCCCCTGGCCTCAATAGGAGCGCTTATTAGCACCTGCTTCCCATGCCGGTAACGCCAGTTCAAATCCCTCTCTGAGTGGGTTGAGTAAGAACAGTTATATTTGGTGCCGTGACCCGGATGAGAGTGAGGTTTGGGGGATGCAGGTTCCAGTCCAGTTCTGAGTGGGTCGAGAAGGACTGTATATATATGAAGCTGTGACCAGGATGGGAGTGAGGTTTGGGGGGCTGAGTGTAAGCTATTAAGAGTAAGCCTCACTCCCCTGAACAAGCCCTAAAAACTGCACAAATCATCTGACACTTATTGTTTACAACCTGTGGCTGTACTATTGAAACTGAGTGTTTAAATGTTTATGGATTGGCCCCATTAACTTCTATTGCAAGTGTTTCACTGTAACCCAGATTTTTGTTTTTTGTTTTAAAGAAGAGGCACAAGTAGAACAACATTTTTTGTGGCAGTCAACATTATGCCACAAGCACAGTCGATTGAGTTCAACCTATTTTAACCCAGAACTCTGTGTTCACTACAAGAATATAATATTTTCTTACATCAAATCGTGAATCAGGCATCTTTCAATTGTAATTCTGCCTTACTGAGTTCCAACGTTTAGCACTCGCTAAACGTGGCTTAACCGCAAGACTAAGGATTGCTTGTTATAACCCTATTGATCTTCCGGTGCAGCAATTTCTCTTAATTATGAAAATAACCCGATTTACAGTGGCTGCATATACAAGATTAAAAATATCCTTCAACCTGAATGCAACACGCCAGACTCTCAGTTATGTAGACTAGTTGGCAGACGGCCAGAGCTGACTAATGCCTCCACGCTAGAGGGGGTTGGAAAATAATCAATACCACCCAATAACCAGTTCTTCCTTCAGGATAGCAAAGAATATGTAAGGCTCTGCTAGAGCAAACCCTGTTAAAAACAACACCGTAAACGCTTGCATTATTTAAGTATTCCCTTTTCACAGAGCCAAACCTAAACAATTATTAAATATGAATCCGTTTTAAGTCAGGTGGTTTTGATTTTTGCCAAAGGGCATGTATGCAAATAAATGGCTAAATGGTAATAATACTGAGTTGGTGAATGTTTTGATTGTTAGTTTAGAATGCAACGATGCACTGGGTCAATGAAGGTACTCTGAATGCAGGGAGGTGATCCACTCCGCACAGATCAAAGTTAATGGGGGTTCGCCATCGCGGCCGGGCCACATTAGTGGAGGCTCTCACGCCGTATCGATTAGAGCCCAGGGAAAAAGTTTGGCCATTATGTGAAAGCGGTGACGGGATGGACCAGCTCTCTGGGAGATCAATGATGTGCCCACAGCAGTAATCACCAGGCAGCTGATGATGTTTTCATTGGCCTAGCAAGTACTGGGAGAATGTGTTTGCAGTTTCTGTTGTCTGTGTTGTGTTAGCAGACTGAGTGGCTCGTGGTGGACTGGGAACAGAATTAGGGTGTAAAGTCAACAATCATTTTGAACATTATACACAAGCAATTGTGCCTCAGAGCGCTAGATTCTACCTAATGCACTCAGAGAAGGTGCAGTACTAATTTTTTGTCTTCTTTTTTTTTGTGAAGACGCTGTCTAAACAACAAATAGGCCCTTTGTTTTCTGTGTGAACAACACACTAGGGGTCTGATGGAGCTTAGCGTTTTACATGCAGCAAAATGAAAACCATTAAAAAGAAAATGCTTTTTTACCTTCAAGACATAGTACTGTAGTTTTAAAAGCCGAGAAATGTTTTACACATTTGTTTTGACAGCGCTCTGGTATATTTCGTTTCATTGCTGAACTGATTAAATATTAGGTCTTCCGGCATTTCTTTGCAGCTGCTCTTCTCTACAGCATATGACATGTTAGCATGTGTCTCAAATCCCAGTGTACTGCCTACCTTGATGCATTTTGGGCATTATATTCAGACTAATTATGCTTCTTTCTAAAAATACTTCATTTTGTTTGAGGTTTTACTCGACACACTGATAAGCCTAGAGAATTATTATCAGTAGCCTACTGACATATATTGATGGATCTAAATTACTCAATGTTAGATTAGCCACAAGCTACCCAGACAGTAATATGGTCTCAGCCCAGATCCTGTCCAAAACTGGTACACATTGAATCCATTGCTGTCTGGGTAATGTTAGAATTAAAGAATAAACAGAAGCATGCTCACAACCAATTTTCTTTCAATAATATGACATGCACTATATTACCAAAAGTTCTGGGATGCCTGCATGCCTTTACATAATAATGCCTTTACATTACTGCCTGAACTTTAATGATATTCCATTCTTAATCTGTAGGGTTTAATATGGAGTTGGCCAACCCTGCAGCTATAATCAATCCATGAGCTCACAAATGCTGCTATATATATATATAAAATCCTGTAATGTATAATCGCTATATATAAGGCCTGGTCGCCACTCTAATTCATCCTAATCGGGTTGAGGTCAGGACTCTGTGCAGGCCAGTCAAGTTCCTCCACATCATACTTGCTCATCCATGAAGCATGAAACTGTACAAATGCTAACTCCTGAAAAATAACCCCTTGCCATAATCCCCCCACCACCAAACTTTACACATGGCAAAATGCAGTCAGCCAAGTACTGTTCTCCTGGCAACTGCCAAACTCAGACTCATCCATCTGATTACCATACAGAGAAGTGTGATTCATCACTCCAGAGAACGTCTCCACTGCTCTAGAGTCTAGTGGCAGCTTACTTTGCACCACTGCATACGACTGTTTGCATTGCACTTGGTTACGGTAAGGCTTAGATGCAATTGCTCAACCATGGAAACCAATTCCATGAAGCTCTCTATGCACTGTTCTTGAGCTGTCCTCTGCCTGCTCTGAGATTTTAAGTGGTCTACCACTTTGTGGCTGAGTTTCTGTTGTTCCCAAATGCTTCCACTTTGTTATAATACCACTAACAGTTGACCGTTTCACAAATGGACTCATTGCACAGGTTGCAACCTATCACGATACCACACTTGAATTCACTGAGCTCCTGAGAGCGACTCATTCTTTCACAATTGTTTTTAGAAGCATTTCCATGCTTTTGTGCTTGATTTTATACACCTGTGGCCATGGAAGTGATTAGAACACCTGAATTCAATTCTTTGGACGGGTGTCCCAATGTTTTTGGCAATATAGTGTATTTCAGAGTAAAACAGGATTTTCGACAAAAAAAAAGATTATGTGTTAGCTTAGCCATGAGTAAGTGTTAAACACCTATTTTCTTCAACATTGTCCATAAAAAACGAAATCTTATCCATTATCGCTGAAATATCCAAAATCCCAATATACATCTCACGATTCCCTCTTAACACGATCAACATTTCTATTCCATTGAGAGCGGAAGTGACCCTTTCTATTTGAAAAGCAATTTGCCGTTGTCCGCACCTCAGGGACACACATCCGCGCCTTTGCACCAGTCGAGAGCTGTGACCTCCGTGATCTTTCTACAGACTGATTTTAACCTTCACTCCCAAGAAGAAATCTCCTCCACGCTCCCGTTTGGCTTCAATCACAAGAAGTCTGATTCAGAGCACCGGCGTAGACATGCTGAGAGATGTGGGGTGTTTTATACTGCTGAGAATGTAAGAGGATAGTGAGAAAGAGTTCATTTTTCAAACTGCTGAGAGGCATGTGATGGTCCCTCAGCCATTGTCTTGGTGTCAGGGCAGATGAATGGGACAATATGGGGGGAGAATAGCTTGAGACTGAAAAACCGAAGACAACACGGGGAGCAGTGCAGAGAATGAAAGCAACTAGACAACAGCATTAAAAAGCGTTACCTCCCTTTTCCTCTCAAGCTCTCAGTGTCATATCATATGCAATTCATCATTCCGCACGCCCCTCGTGGGAAGATCCATTCCTTTTTAAGGTAGCACTCCGAATCGCTTCTCAGAAAATTGCGATACGCCTTCTCATTAAATGCTTTAAAGTTTCACATTTATTCCTGGAAAAACATCTGACAGCCATTGGAGATTAGAACATACGTGATATTTCTGAGGAATGAATGCTTTGACAGCTTTCAGGGGAAAGTGAGAAACTAAACACAAATATGTCAACTTATTGAGTGCTCTTTCTGTAAAGGACAGCCCACCGATCTGTCATTGCATTCTTTTAAAGGGATTCAATGATTTTGGGGTCAATAGAACGCTGTTAGCGGCTTGTCTGTCAGAGCTGTCTGCTTGTAAGGGAGTCGAGTGAAAATGTCAACTGATGTATCTTCATATCTCTCTGCCTGCCGTTTCCTGATGGCCGTGCATAGTCGGGCAGGCTGTGTGATGTGCTGCGTAACTCCCTCAAATAATTCATAAGAAGACTTGCGTTGGAAATGAAATTTGACTACAGTAGAATATCCTCCCATGTATCACCAGTCTTACAGTCGAATAATGCTTCGTGAGGAAAGTCTACGTTCATCCCACATTCAGGATCAGACAAAATATGACCACGATGAGAAATGCCACCAAGATGGTGAAATATTTCATGGCATTACCACTGTCAAATGTCACAGGCCGCTGGCTAAAGCTGCGCATGTCCTCAGGGGCTGTGCCTTTTCGCATTGAGCTTCGTAACTGATTGAATAAATATTCATTATGAAAATTGGGTATAAAAAAATGCTCGTATTGTGAAATATTGCCCAGATCTATTCTCTGAGAGCTTTCGAGCCAGAGTATTTATCTAGCCAACTGAAGCAATATTACCATAATTGGTTTGAGACCAAATGACAAGACATTGTGGTGGGAGTCAGCTTCAAGCTAAGTAATTTCAACAATATGAACCGATTTTCTGTGCAATTCGCCTTGAAATATCAATAGAGAAACATCAAAGTGCATTTCATCAGTGCTAAATGAAGGTACTCTGGTTTGATACAACATCCCTTAAGGGTCATTTATGAGCTATTTTGAATTGATAAATTAAAATGAATGAAATCACGAGGATGAGTGCCTTAAGATATTAGAAAAAATAATACTGACACTTTTAGATCTGTCAAGATTACTTCAGACATGATGAGAAAAAGCAGCAAGACTCTTTGAGAGCGGTATTCTATAGAGATTTTCATATTTTCATAGCCCGCAATGTGAATGCTAACATAGATTTTTGAAAGCGAATTAGCATGCATTCATGGCTACGGTCCACTGTACGTATGTTAAGCTTGTTTGTCCATAATCCTCCACACGCTCTTTAAGTTTTTCGAGCTGACATCCTTAATATATTCACTTTTACGCTTTGAAGTGTGAAAACGCCTTGATCATATACAGTTATTGTGCAATGCTGCGTATTTAACCACGGGGATGGTGGTGGAACAAGGATGTGCTATTTATCTTTTTTCCCCTTTGTGTTTGCGGATAAGCAATTAAAATAAGTGGGTCACCAGTTGTTGAAAGAGCACTTGAACCCACAGGCATAGAGGTTTCCTATCTGATTTTAACACTGATGCTTCTGTCTTTTAGTTCCTGAGGTCTTTCTGCTTGGAGAGATGGAGAATGAGAGAGATATTATACTTATGACAGCCCAGAAGGTCTTATTTACCTACAGTCTAATCTGCACGTATAATGCGATTTTATCATTGGCATCTTCTGCACCTCTCGCTGGAATTTGCTTACCCCTAGCGGCAACCAGCGCAGCAGCAACAGGCTCCAGCCATCGTGATCGACAGGACACGGGACCTGTAAAATATCCCCAGGCCAGTGCGTCTCACCCCATCCATCCACAGAACTGTCAGTGATATTGAGAGACTGTCAGACTCCTTCTCAAGTATGTCCAAATCAACAGTAAATATTAGTCCTGTAGGGCCTCTGGGAGCTCAGTTACATCCCCTTTATTAACCTTGCAGCCTGGCTGTTTGATGTTAAATAATTACTCTGGCAGCTCTCGGGGGAAAACGCGACACAGGGCCCTTTCCGTCCCTTAGCCATGTCGCTGCTCAAGGGGCTTCGTTTCACGCCGTCTAACACACATCCTGAGCATGAATGTTCATAGGACAATGTAAAAAAAAAAGCAAGAAACTAAAAACATCTACTTTAAAATATGTCCCAGTAAAATTTAATGACTAAAAATGTCATGTGGTGTAACCATCAAGTAAGAAGAAGTAGTTCATTATAGTATCAGTACAGTTGTATCATCCTGAATTTTCGGACTCTATACCCACCAAAAACTATCAAATACATTTTTAGCTCTTTCCCCGCCTTTGACAGAAATTTCTGGCTTTCTGTTTTTTCACTCTTATTCAGTAGTGGGCGCTGTTACACATCTTCTGAAAGAGTACTAAATCTCCTGATTAAAACACAGGCAAAAAAGAAGTAGAAAGCGACAGAAAATGTAAGCAGATACGTAAAATAATGCAATCATCAACATTTAACAAGATCTAAATCAAAGCTGCCTAATAATAAAATGTTGACCCAGGATGAGCTATAGGACTGTGCCAGCTTTGGGGCATGTTGATGGACTGTGTTTTGATCATCGTTCTGATTTCGATCTGGATGTTTTCAGTCTTTGAGCTTTTTTTCAGCATGTTTTTGCATGTTTTTGCATGTTCAGATATTCATTAAACTAAAAATTATGGGGGCCATGATAATGTTGTGAAAGTGTTAAAAATAATGGGGGTGGCTGGCAACTTAAAAAAACACTGGTAGGGAAAGAGTTAATTCAGAATGAATTAACAAAATTAAAATAAAATGATAATTTTAGAAAAGGGTCTAATCCACTAATACACTGTAAAAAATATATAAAAAAGTTACTTGGTTGCCTTAAATTTTTTTAATTAATTCCTAATTCATAACTTCTAATTGAAATTAAAAATTCGAGTTAATACAATGAAAATTTTTGAGAATCGACACCCTTTATTCAAATATTATTCAAATATTTTGTAATCATATTGGGTTATTGTGTGTTTTATTTGTGATGACGCTGTGACATATGCCAAATTGCACTATTTTGATGATTTATCACATTTTTTATGTTGTTCAGATAAAATCATATTTTGAGTTTCTATTTATTAAACCAGTTTCCTTCATTGTATCAACACAAATTTTTATTTTCATTAAACTCAACAATAAAAGACAACCAGGTTACTAACTTTTAAATTAAAACAACAATATATATTTTTTACAGTGTATCTTTGTATGTATAAATAGTAAATGTGATTATTTTTTTCATTTTAAAGGTACGTTCACACCGAGCATGATATAGAGTGTCTGGAGCGAATGATTTCCATGTTAAGTCAATGGAAAGGTGTGTTGATGTGCGTCTTGAGGTCCTGCGGCGCGATGGATGCATTTCGTGCAGTGCGATGGACGCGATTCCGCCTCATTCGCGAGTCCAGTTTGCGCGAATAATGCAAATTTGAAGCGAATTGAGCTTCTTGCGTGATACGCACATTGCGCACGAGTGGTGCTTTTTGTGCATTTACGCATTTGAAGCGAATACGCGTCTACGCTTGAGTTGAAAAATGTGAATTCGGCCGTCAATTCATGCCGGGTAACCAATACGGGGCCTGCTTGCTGCTGTCACGTGGTAAAGTGATGTGATGAAAAAATACTGTTATTTTGTCACTAAATGTAGTTTTAATGCTTTTAAGTTGATAATGTAGTTGTTTAAAGCTAAAGTATGTGGTTTATTTATGAAGACAGCACCTATTTTAAAATAATAAAATGTAATAAAATAATCTTGCATTTTTGGAGTTGTGAGTTCCAGGCGATCACCGGGCGTTCAGCGCTTGTTAACCCCGGCGAGAGCAGCCTTTCCTCGGCCAGTCCTTCTGCCGTTTGCCGCTGGCTCGGATGTCTCTGTAGTGTTTAAACATGAGATATAATTAGTCTTGTGTACATCTGATGTGCGATCTTTGGTCTAATGAATCTATTGTTGCCTACCAAATAATTTTGACTAAGGGGAAACAGAAGTTTCATAACTTTATATTTTTTAAGGATATAAAAAGATACATGCAGTGAAGATCCAGGTAATCCAGGTAACATTAACGTTGGCTGAAGCACCTTTTGGGGGGCTGTAAATGCTTTTTTTGTGTGTGTGTGTGTGTGTGTGTTTTATGACATATTTCTCCTGGAGTGCCTTGGACCCGCGTCTATTTCGCTTCAAATGCTTGATTTCTATGTGCGTCGAATTCACTGCTGACGCACGAATGGATAAAAAATGTGCGTGCGTCAAACTACACCCGGTAGACACGATTTTCCACATTTGTTTTTTATCTCTCTCTTTCTGTCGTCGCTCGGCTAATGTCCGTCCTGTGTCATGTCTTTTGAATAATGATATGCACTGAGCGCTCTCTTCTCCCCGTTATTAGTAGACACGCCCCTTACTGCTGATTGGTTTTGGTACTCGGCCCGAGACACTTTTCTAAAGCAGTTTTGAAATAACACCTTTAATTTATAATTTAGAAGTGTTTGATAACTCATTTCTGTATATTTCCTACACTGTAAAAAAAATCTGGTCTCCAATTGAACATTTGAATTTTTCAGTTGGCCGAACTGAATTTCTGTTCATTAAATTGCATCAATTCACAGAATTTAAATTCGGCCAACTGAAAACTTCTAGTGATCAGTCACTAGAAAATGTTCAATTGGAGACATTTGTTTTTTTACAGTGTACCTGTTAGATAAAATATTTAAAATATTCTGCCTTTATGTTGTTTCTAAATCAATTTTGGGATTTTAATTATTATAACATAAAAATGTATTAAATATCATGATTAATTACAGAAAAATCATCTATTTTTTAATAGATTGACAGCACTAACAAATAGCAGTTTTATGTATTTTTAAATATATTTTGGACATGTAGGCAAAAAATAAGCGTTATGTCTGCATCAAAATAATGCATTTTGGTTACACTTAGATTAGTAAGTTCACAAAAAGGATTTTTTTGGGGGGTGGGGGGTATTACAGTATCACAGATGTAATTATGGGGTGAGGGGGTGTAAATAAGGCAGCTGAGACATACAATTCTCGCAATCATTTTCACTACAGTGGATGAATTATTTATGATGCTTGTTATTTGTGGCCTTACGCAGCTGGGCTGCGGAAACACAGGCCTGTCATGTTGACATCAAAACTCACACTGTTCTCTACTGTGCAGCAAACATGACTCTTGTACACATAACGCCCCCCACAAACCCCCCTCGACAAAGCACAGTCTGGAGTCCGAGCAGCATTCTCACTCTTATTCAAACAAACAGGGGCTTACTCTAATCCTTGCTTCCTGTCTCCCCGGCTTGTTTCCAAGGAAACGTGTCAGAAGAGACAAGAGCGCTGCTGACTGCCTCCACGGGGCCAGTTCCCCTCCTTTGCCCAAGTTCGTCTGACTTTTGGTCACATGACACCTGTTCCCATGACTACCAGGTTGAGGACAGCCCGAGAGCACGCGAACGAGGGGAGCTCCACGCGTTCTGCCGAAAATAAGGATGGGGGATTGAGATCGGCCTCGCTCCCCGAAGTCCCTCGATATTACACGCCGCTTAACTGCACCGGCAGCCAGCCGGATCTCAGGTGCCTTTGTCAAATGAAGAAAACATATCATATTTCAGACAATCCAGAAATCACTCAACGGTGCGATGGATCCGAAGAACCTTCAAATGAGCATCCTCTCCGAAACAATAATAGCAGGTATTGGAAAGAAACTGTAATAAGGGGCTCGTCATTAAATACTTGGGCACACATTTCATTGCTTTACTGTTGCAGTTGTGTTGCTATGGGAACGTGATTCGAAATGACAGCGTTTGAATAAAGGTTTTGATGTTAATTTGGAGGAAAATCACTTGGCTGAACCTGTCCAGGGAGAGATGTGATGCGATGCGTTCCACTTCCTCACCTCTTCATTTCTTCACCAGGTTAATCATTTGTGATTGTACGCTCGAGAGCGTAAATGTCTCCGTTACAGTCCTAAAATATGAGCAGCTGCCGACAATTATCATCAGATTTAATTCACATGAATGGAATAAGACTCTAAGCACGGACTTTAATGCGTTATCTCGCAGAACGGTGCCCGACTTCTTGGCTACGGTGGGCGCAGAAGAGAGCCTAAGGTTAAAGAAGCAGATAAGCCCGTGACCTTCTTGCGGTCATTGTAAACCTGCACTGTCTCCAAGCCTTTTAGCTTGTGTAAAGATCAGACGGGTTGGAACGGAGCCATCAGACAGCACAGGGGGACCAATTGAGGAACGAGTGCCAGGGTGGTTTGGCCTCAGACACCTGTCCCTTCTTACTTCCTCCCCTGAGTCTGATGGATCCAGCCGCATTGATTCAGGCTGGGATGCGGGAGGTAGTTCGTGACTGTTGGCCGTCGGCTCATCTCCTCACGCACTGTCCAATCCATCGGAGACCTTCGTGACCTATAAGACTTATAAGGGCTGTGATCTTCTCCTGACAACAGTATTAAGGTCACATCTGGATTTGGAGCAGTAATGGAACAGACGGTGGTGTCAAACACAAATCTAGACGGGCGCAATGGATGATCAGCGTGAAGCTCGTTCATCTTCGGCTGCAATCCTCACAATTCTGTTTGAGTTTTAACCTGACGGTCCATCAGCGCTACGTAGCCCTGCTGTTACTATCCCGCGTGTGAGTCAGACTCCCGGAGCTGCCGCGTAGCTTTGGCTGACAGCCTCATGCATTTCCCGCCACTGTGACTTCGCAGGAACACAAATCACCTTGCGTGGCCATTAAAAACCAGTGAATGGAGCTCCAGACTCCTCTGATTTCCCATCCAACCAATCGTGCTGATTTATTATCCTCCAAACACCCCGAGAGCCAGCAATAGATCAGAAAGATTCACGCCTTCCTCGCCGGAGCAATATGAACTGCTTCCACGTCTCACAGGAAGAAGCAGATGATTAGGGTCACGCTGGCAGAGTCGATGCTGACACGCTCCTCTGAATCAGCCCGGGCGTCCCCGGACCTAGGGAATCCTGGGAAACCCTCGTTGAGATCCATCTGCCGTACGTCTTACTCAGCATCTAGGCCTACTTGGGAGGCTACGGGTTTCCACACTTTGGCCTCTCTCTTCTGCCTTCGTCTCCTTCATCATTTCCCTCCATTCTCTGCATTCTGCTAATAAATCACCACCGTGGAGGCCTTGGCCAAATGATTTACAGAAAACAATTGCCCCAACTAATTCTAGCCGGCTAATTTCATTTCCTCTCGTATCCTCAATTCATACGCGAGAAAATTATGCACGGCAACGCGAATGACTCAAGGCGATCATTTTGCATAAAACGGCGGACCGTAGTCGGCAATTTAGCTTCATCGGGAGCCTGTATGTGTGTTCTGGTTTGGCCTGGGCTTTCTTTGGCTGAATAAGAAGCAGGTTGGAAAGAAATGCAAATTACAAGGTCACACACACCAAGTGAATTTCATCCTGATGATTGGCTGTGAAGGTTCTGACCCTGCTAATATCTCTATTTCACCTCTCTCATTTCACGCCTTGCCTTTCAGACCATGGGGAGAAGAGAGGGAAATGATATGGTAATGTATTAACCAGTATAATGTAACATTAAAGCCTAGTCAGAAACTCTAAGACCGAAGAGCATTTAACAATATAGCCGTGCCTTTTTTTTGGTTTTGTTTTTTTGTGGCTCTACTGCAGCCTGTTTGGATTTTCTCAGACTTGCAGAAGCTTTGGTCTTTTTTTTAATTTATTTATTTTTTACTCTCCCTGGATATTGATGTTGTTTAACATGATTTACACAAGTAGTAGTTGTTCCTGGATCAACATCCTTTGTTGTTCCTGGAACTGCATTCGAATCAGCCAATCGCAGCCCTTTTATTTTACAGCTAGGGTTATGACGATGATTGGTTGATCCAGGAAAAGATGTCAATACAAGAACTTTAACTTGTGTAAATCATGTTCTGCTACCCTAAAAAGACAAAATTCAGTAACTACACATTCATCAAACTGGAGTTAAAACCAGGTCTCTTAGGCCTGACGTTTTCAAACTGCGTTTGAAAAAAATTTGGGTTTGTGAAAAGAGAAGAAACTCTGATATTAAATAGTAAATACTACAAACTAAATATCTTGCTTACCTTTTAATGGATGTCTTTTAAAAAATATGTAGTAAATTAAGTTACATTTACATTACATTTTTTTTAGGTTGTTCACAAATTGAGATTATTTATCCTGACAAACAAATTGACTCAACTATGCTCAAATTAAAAATAATAATAATTTCATTTTAATTTAAGTTTTTTGTATTAGTTTGGCTACATTTGTATTAGAACTGGCATCAGAAAAGCATTCTGAAACAAATATATCATGACAATATCATTCCCCAAGAAAGAAGTGTGTCCATTTAATTTGTCCATTTAACATGTAGCACGCAGCTAAGCTTTAGGTTGATAGATTATCGGTTGAAGAAAAATGAAGTCTTTTGAAATAGCCTTCATGGTTCTCTGGGACCAAATTGGTGATATGGTAATACACCCAAGAGGACGGTACGATAAGGAGAAATGAAGTCATGTAAAACATGGACTATATGATATGTGGATATGAGAAAGTATATCGCCAACCTAATGTGTTATTATGGTAATGAAATGTAATAAATCATTCTCACGATATCCAAATGATTCAGTTTTAACATGTGGATAAATCTGCACACCCTGAGCTCTTATAGCAAATGTGTGAAATTCAAAGTGAAGTGGAGCTCCGGTCTTTAGCACTAATCAGACGAATGCTATCCATATTGACTCTCAAATAGTCAGAATAATTCAAATCTACATCAGAGGATATTACTTTGCATATTTACACAAGGATTTGCATAGAGAGGGAGTTAAAGAGAGAGAGAGAGAGAGAGAGAGAGAGAGAGAGAGAGAGAGAGAGAGAGAGAGAGAGAGAGAGAGAGAGAGAGAGAGAGAGAGAGAGAGAGAGAGAGAGAGAGTTCAGCGGCATTGCCTATATTGCAGACCAGGCTTTATTGCTGCTCCCAAAGGGACTGCAAAGGAACCATTAAATTAGTATTGGACCGAGCGGTGAACCTTGCTGTCAGCATCAGCAGTATGGCGAATGGCTTTGTTATTGTATTTGACATACTGAGACAGATTATAAAATGAATGTCTACATTGTGCCTCCCAAAAAAGATTACCCAGATTAACTGTGCTTTCCATTCTCTCCTCTCTTTTCAGAGAGTCCTTTTTATCCACACACCTCCGTTCCAAGAGATATGATAGCAGAGTCCATTAAAAACCTTATTAGCTCTTTCAGGGGTCTATGGATGATGTATATTTAAAGGGATAGTTCACATAAAAATTAGATTCTGTCATCATTTACTCACCGTCATGACGTTCCAAGCTGCCTTCGAGTTTCAGAAAGGACACATAAACACCGTAAAAGAATCATAAAAGTGGTCCATATAAGTTCTGAAGTTATATGATAGCTTTGGAGGAACAGACTCGAATTGAAGTTATTGTATTTAACAGCTGCAACTACATAGTTCAGTTACTGAGTTGAATGTGAAACTTATATGTCCAATTAATGAATAAAGTGTTGGGAGTGGTTTTGTGAACTGGGTTAAAAGATTAATTGAAAATATCTGAATAATAAAAAATGTCCACAAATATATATGGATATCAGTACCTCTTAAAGCTGCACTATTAATTTTCCCATCCGCTAAAGGGCGCCTATTCAAAACAAAGGTGTAGTTTGATGACGCCAAGTTGGCGCTCAGAATCTTGGGGCATGTGGTCTTCACCTCACAGCCGGTGGAAAACTGGACTCGGGTATAAATCATGTTCATGGATGCGTTATTATTAACGTTACTGTAGTATGAAGCAGAGCAGGACCGAGTGTTGTAGAGCTGAGCAAAGCCGCTGGAGTGATTGTTACGCAAACACACGCCTGTGTGTGTATATAAGTGCAGAATTATTAGGCAAGTTGTATTTTTGAGGATTAATTTTATTATTGATCAACAACCATGTTCTCAATGAACACAAAAAACTCATTAATATCAAAGCTGAATATTTTTGGAAGTTTTAGTTTTTAGTTTTAGCTATTTTAGGGGGATATCTGTGTGTGCAGGTGACTATTACTGTGCATAATTATTAGGCAACTTAACAAAAAACTAATTTATACCCATTTCAATTATTTATTTTTACCAGTGAAACCAATCTAACATCTCAACATTCACAAATATACATTTCTGACATTCAAAAACCAAACAAAAACAAATCAGTGACCAATATAGCCACCTTTCTTTGCAAGGACACTCAAAAGCCTGCCATCCATGGATTCTGTCAGTGTTTTGATCTGTTCACCATCAACATTGCGTGCAGCAGCAACCACAGCCTCCCAGACACTGTTCAGAGAGGTGTACTGTTTTCCCTCCTTGTAAATCGCACATTTGATGATGGACCACAGGTTCTCAATGGGGTTCAGATCAGGTGAACAAGGAGGCCATATCATTAGATTTTCTTCTTTTATACCCTTTCTTGCCAGCCACGCTGTGGAGTACTTGGACGCGTGTGATGGAGCATTGTCCTGCATGAAAATCATGTTTTTCTTGAAGGATGCAGACTTCTTCCTGTACCACTGCTTGAAGAAGGTGTCTTCCAGAAACTGGCAGTAGGACTGGGAGTTGAGCTTGACTCCATCCTCAACCCGAAAAGGCCCCACAAGCTCATCTTTGATGATACCAGCCCAAACCAGTACTCCACCTCCACCTTGCTGGCGTCTGAGTCGGACTGGAGCTCTCTGCCCTTTACCAATCCAGCCATGGGGCCATCCATCTGGCCCATCAAGACTCACTCTCATTTCATCAGTCCATAAAACATTTCTTGGCCCAGTCTTGACGTTTCAGCTTGTGTGTCTTGTTCAGTGGTGGTCGACTTTCTGCCTTTCTTACCTTGGCCATGTCTCTGAGTATTGCACACCTTGTGCTTTTGGGCACTCCAGTGATGTTGCAGCTCTGAAATATGGCCAAACTGGTGGCAAGTGGCATCTTGGCAGCTGCACCCTTGACTTTTCTCAGTTCACGGGCAGTTATTTTGCGCCTTGGTTTTTCCACACGCTTCTTGCGACTCTGTTGACTATTTTGAATGAAACACTTGATTGTTCGATGATCACGCTTCAGAAGCTTGGCTATTTTAAGACTGCTGCATCCCTCTGCAATATATCTCACTTTTTTTGACTGTTTTTTCTGAGCCTGTCAAGTCCTTCTTTTGACCCATTTTGCCAAAGCAAAGGAAGTTGCCTAATAACTATGCACACCTGATATAGGGTGTTGATGTCATTAGACCACACCACTTCTCATTACAGAGATGCACATCACCTAATATGCTTAACTGGTAGTAGGCTTTCCAGCCTATACAGCTTGGAGTAAGACAACATGCATAACGAGGATGATGTGGTCAAAATACTCATTTGCCTAATAATTCTGCACTCCCTGTAGCTGGAAACATTTGGGGTATTGTAAGAAATCAATGAAAAAAAATGTTTTTTGGATATTTTACTGCAAAAAATACTACATGGTGCACCTTTAACACGACAAAGAGTGATTTATTTATTTATTGAAGTGAATGTTTCGATCTGTTTCATACACAGAGGGCTTCAAATATAGTGCAGTCATATGGACCACATTTATGATACTTTTATTGCACCTTATTGTATTTCGAAGTCTTCATATTAAATAGAGTAGCCTGGAAATTCTTCAAAAATTTGTCATACTGGTTTAGAACGACATGAAGATGAACTATCCCTTTAAAGCTGAAGTGACGGAGGCGTTGTCATGTTAAACCTCAATGTGTAAGAGAGGTTGGCTATCCTGGGACTAATTAATTACTCTGCGGCAGACTAATAATGCTGCTGCCATTAATTCACACAAGTTCATTAGGAACTGCTTCCTCTCTCATCACAGAGCTTTGCTGGAAATATAAGCTCGTCCCGCGCTGAAATCCGGAGAGCACTCACTCTTCGACACTGCTCTGCTGTCTTCATTTGTTTTGGCCAAAATCCAAGTCTCATGTCATTCCGACCCACTTACGATCATTACAGCCCAGCGGGCCTCAACTGATGGGTCATGAACCAAAAATGTTTTGCAAGTAGCAGGAAAACCATTATGCAAATAAAAAGTGAAAGTGCAAATGCTACATTGCAACAATATGGGACAGTTCATGCCCCATAAATTATTTTGTTGCTGATAAATTTTTTTTTAAAAAGTAATCTACCCAATAAGCAGGAGAGGAGGCTTATATGTTATCTGACTTACCCTTGTCCCACAAGTCACGGCACTTTATATAAACGGGAAGTACGGGAAGTACTCTGGGTTCAGGCCAGATTATGAGCTCCTAGCCCTCCCCTTGGACAGCACGCTAAACATGCATACTCTTTACTTCATCTGATTATATGTAAGTCTGAACTTGTGAAAAAATTATTTAACACTTAATTGCACAAATGTTTCACCAATCATTACATATTCGGGTCTTTAGCGACCCAGATCTACATCTAACACGAATGGATCTCTGCCTGACGTGAAAATATAAAACTCTCCTGATATTAGAGTAACAATTACAGAAGAATATAATAAATCACATTTTGTTACCTTTTGGAGCTTGGTCTAGTTTGAGCAGATGTTTGATCATCGGTGTCCTGTCATTTCCCAGTACATTCTGTATCTGGCTCACATTCTCAAAACTATCCTTTTCAACATCTTTAAAATCAATATTTTGATCCCTGACAGCTTCTTCAGCAGATCCAGCATCAAGTGAAAGTAACACTAATATCTGATTGCGTTCAGTTCTTGCTCTGCAGTAAATCGCTGAGCCATTTCAAGTTTTGCTGATAATACTTCCTATTTTTTAGTTTTCTGCCTGCGGGTAACTATGAAACGTCACTTCATCATTGTGTATCAGACATCGCCACCTTGTGGAATAAAGGCAAATTCCACTTATTCAGTCATCAAATGTTCAATTACTGTTGTGCAGAGAAAAACGTAAAAAAAATCTTACAATGTTAAACGCCTCGGACCGTTAGCGACCCAATACAATGTTTTACCAAAAATGAATGGAAAAACAGGCATTATTTATTTTATTTTTCTTGTTGTATTGTTTATAATGTATTTATTTAGGGATGCTAAGAAGGTTGATGTCTAACTTTTAAAAATGAATAAGGAGGAGGGTACCAATTGACGTCCCTGCTCACTAAATACCCGAGGCTTAATGTAAAATGTGGGTAACATGTGAGTTTGGCAAGTAGTTTTTGATATTTCACTATGTCACATTGAAGTAGAAGGTGACCAGATCTCTCATGGTGGAACACAGGACAAATTTCAAACAATAAGACAAAATAAATAGGCATACAATTATTATTACTATTAGACTACTACTCACTCTATGATCACCCATCCATGAAGACATTTTAGTACAGATGAAATACGGGACAAAAGTCGCAACACTAAGAATAGAGCTGAAATATAGGACTGTCCCAGGAAAAAAGGGATGTCTGGTCACCCAAAATAGCTTAGCAGAGGCTTTGCAAATATAGCCACAGAGTGAACTGACATTCCCGGAATTGGACTGCATTGCTTGGGATAGCAAAATAAATACACTTACTATATTATTTATTGTCATCAAAAATGTACATCCAACTGTGCTCTACTGTATTTGGGTGCAGATTCATCTGTCATTTTATGGGTAATACTAATAAAATGTGAAATCGCACTTTTGCTCTTTTTTTTCAACCTGTTAATCACTTCATATGCTTTTTGGCCTGTGCAGATAATTGCTAATGATAACATTAACTTCCCTGCCAAGCATTTAAAAAAAAAAAGTTTTTGAACATTTCCACAAAAAATGTAAGGGCCCATAGAAAAATTGGTTGTTTGAATATCTGAGCATGCAAAACATCACAAGAAAGAGCAGACCCTCTGCTTTATTTTATTTTTTAAATATTCTAGCTTCATGTATTCCTTTTTTATCAATATGGTTAAGTTTCATAAAAAATAAAAATAAAAAAAATAAATAAATAAAACGTTTTTGTCAAAGACTACATCCAGATCAGATTCAGAGTGATGTTCAAACACAGAAAAAAAAATCTGTGTTTGGCAGGGAAAGAGTTAAGAAATTTCTATTTCTGATACCTTTAAATTTTATGTTGAACTCCTTTACAAAAACATATGGTATTGTTCTGTATGAAGACTCATTTCCGCTGAGTAATTGTAAAAAACTAAAAAACTAAACAAAAAGCTTTTTTTTATTCTGAGGAGTAAATGGGTCATTACTTGAAATCCAATGTGAAATCTGAGGCTTGAAGCAAAACCATTTGAGAAGCACCGCTCTAATCTGTCAACAAGGAGATTTTCTCATAATGTCTGCCGTGACTTAGCAGAGGTTGTGTCGTGCCTCGGTAAATGCCACCGTCTCTTATTTAATTTGATCGGCGAGCCGGTGTGCTATTCTGGAGTTATCAGTGTATTAAGATGGTACAATAACCGTGTTTGTACTTGATTAAGAAGTCTTTGTTCTGCGGTTGTCACTGGGTAAATTAACTTGACAGAGTCACCTTAGGGGGAAGAGTAGCAGATACAGATACAGTCAAATTACAGTGCTGCCTTGGCCATGCGTGCGAAGGATCTGACCCAGTGGCGGATCGATACGGCTCACCGTCCACAGCCAGCCATTAATCACGCCATCAAGCCTGTCGGCCCCCATACAAGGCCATCTGCCTCAAAGGACTGTGTACAAACACTGCAGGGCTCCTGTGCTGAGGAGGCACTCGCACAATTCCCACTATCACATCGCGCGAATTGCAGTCGCTAAGTGAGGGACGGATTAAGAGCGCAATCCCAGAAGCCTTGGGAGGTTCTTATGCCGACAGGATTACTGGCATTCTCTGTTCTGGCTCACCTGACAAACCCATCTTCTCACTCTGTATATGCACACAATAGGAGTTGGAGTGGAAATCGCTGGAGGGAAAGATATCGAGAGCGAGAGAGGGGAAGGTGTGTGGGTGTGAGAGAGGAAACTGAAAACAATATAATTCCACATTGTCTTCAGCGAATTGGAACTAGTCTTGCAAGATATTTCGGCCTCATCTTCTTTGTGGTTGGTTGGTGACGTTTGGACGCTCAATGTCCTACAAGCTCCCCGAAGACTGGCTTGGTACGGCAAAAAAAAAAAGCTCGATCCCTTCCCTCGCGCTCCAGCCTCGCGCTAATTACGCCCAGCTCCATGCTGATGAGACGCGCAGCTGTCAGGCCCTCCACGCGTGCTATAAATCACAGTTCCGTGGGCTTTGTTTATCTGATTGGACGGGCTGAGAGGGGAGCCAGCGAAAGCTCTCCTATCTCTCCGCCTCAGATCCAGCCTGCTCCGCTCCTTTCCTCTGTCTGCCAGCAGGTTTAATCTACACGCTCAGACGGAGTCAATTCTCCACCTCGCTGTCGCGGGCTCTAGATCCGCCGCATGGTCTCAAATTGAATTGCGGACACAGGCTGTGGCATCAGGCCATGTTACACCACACACCATCCTCTGTCATCACACCCTGTGCACAGATAATGCCAGAACAGTGAAGCTCAGAGATTCTGTTATTATGGCTCTGTTAAATTGCTATCACACGTTTAGGACTCTTGCCAGTCTCATTTTAGATCGGAAGAATAGAGTCTTCTTATTGCAGACTTCTGCTATATACATTATAATTGCTGACTTTGATGATGTTGTACTGATGTAAAGGGATAGTTCACTCAAAAAGGAAAATTGTAAGATACCAATATTCTTCCAGATTCTTCCATACTTCGAAATGTTCCTTTATGTTCCACAGAAGACTGCATATTATACTGCATTGATACAACAGAAAGGTGAGTGAATGAATTTTCAAGTGAATGTTATTTGATATAATCTAGAAACTACCAGAGAAAATATTTTATGTTCTTAAAAATAAGGGTCATTTGAATGGTTCTTTGATGCACTTTAGCAGCTTCTTTTTTTTATCAAGACTCATTTTTCATTTTATATAGGCCTAGTGTGCAATGGGCTCGTTTGAGATAAAAAAGTTATTGATGGTTAACTGTAAGAAAATATAAGTGAAAATTGTACCTTTAGGGGTACAACAGATTGTCATTGAGGCAGCAACTTCAAGGATACACCTTTATATTTTATCTATCCCTTAAGGTTCTTTAAGGAACTAATATGTACCGTTATATGGTTTTAAAAAAAAGTGTACCTTTGAGGGTAGGGCCTAGATAAAGGACTTTGAAAGTGAACCCAGTATGGAAAAACAGTGATAACTGAAAGTGCTTATTCATATTTAGAAATGTCAGAAAATACCTGAAATACTTACATAATATGATGCATGTTACAACACTGCTTTACTGAAAGTGACGAAAAACTGCAAGCTTACATTTAGAACTGTTTTCATCCTATCAACACCCAGTGGACAGAAGTAAGTAATCCCTCCTGTTTTTCTTTCTTTTATGATAATCTGTTTCACTGAGATTTACGTCAAAAAATGGAAATGCAGTCACTTAAAAAAAAAAAAAAATTTTTTTTTTTACTTGTTACTTGAAATGAATAATGTGTAACCCCAACACTGCTCCTCAAAAGCCATATTTTGTTTATTAGGGACCAACCACCAATGGTATTCTGTGGCGCACGTATTCTTCTCCTTCGGTTTCTTCTTCTTCCGGAAGTCAAAGGCAGCCCATAGAACCGCTTACAAACTTATGAAATTTAGCACACTGTTAGAGGACAGTCTGAATATTAACCATAGCAAATTTGGAGTCTCAAACTCAATCCCTCTAGCGCCACCAACTGTCCAAACCAGTGTTTGCACTTATGTTTATGCTTATAACTTCTGAATCATAAGGGCTAGAAACATACATTTCTGGGATTTTGAATTATCCAACTTTTTTTATCTTATCCTAGGTCGTTTCTCCGATTTTCATGAAAATGTAACCAGATCATCAGTCGCTGTGCAAGTAAACCTCACTCCTCTGATCTTAAGAGACGCTCTAGCGACTGACGCTAGAGGTTGAAGCCTTTAGCTTCCTTGTTAGAGCGTCCGACTCTCATGCCGGCGGAGTCCCGCTTGAAGCGGGCAGTTCAAAGAGGAGGGTTACGCATGCAGACAAAAAGTTATTGAATTCAAGACGATTAACATGCAAACCAATTTGACGAAGTGCCAGCCAAAATGAACGTGAGGGTATAGCTCTGCAGCGCTTTAGCATATTCTGACTAAACTTGGTGTGTGTTGTGACAACCATGACCCGTACTACCTGCAGTTTTGGCATAGCACCACCTAGTGATCAGGAGATATGAAAAATTGCTATTTTTGATTATGACTTCTGAACACAAAAATTACAACACTGATCTCTTTAGATTAGGTGCAGCATGGCAAGTTGAACAATACCCAATTTGCCCATATCGGCCATTTTAGGCGTCTGCCATTTTAAATTTTGTTGTAAAATGCTATATTTTATGAACATATTGCCGTATCGCTACAAAACGCTGTATGTGTCTTTGACACCATGTCCTGACAATACTTAAAACGTTTCGGGGCAGCGCCACCTTGTGGGCAAAGGTTACAGTGACATTTCCAAAAATGCTAATAACTTTTGATTAAATTAGTCAGATCATCTTCAGACTGCGCCGTAAAAAGGTTGTGGATTTTGCCTTAACAAAACGTTTTTCATATACTGCAGGAACAAATCTGAGGCATGATGCCACATCAATTTGGTCACATGTAGTGCCACGTATTGTCAAGAGTGATAAACCTAAAATCATCTAAAAAAATATATTGCTTGTTGTTAAAGTTGTTCTGATGCTCTTTGCGTTGGTCAGACGTTCTTTGTGCTTGGCCATGATCATTTCTGCTTGTTGCTATATTATATTATTGTTATAGCTTATTAATAGAGAAAATGTGATGGTCCTCTGGGTTCTTTAAATCTTAATGGGTTTCTAAGGAGCATAGAAATCCTGTTTAAACTCCATTCACCATGGGTACAAAGTTGACCGTTCTTGTTTTTATAGAATATTGCAATATTTATTACAAGCGATTTATCCGTGCACATCATTATTCATTTTTTAAATTCATGTACCCTCATAATCTTTAACCAAAATAGCTTCCCCTCCCTCTTATGACATCTCTAATCTTCTCTGATGACGTGTTTACTGGCATGAGGGCGGGACAACCTGTCACTCACATGACATCACAGCAATATCAAACCACAACCATCCCATCCATTCCCCAAGATCAAAATCAAGTCCCGCCCTACATTTTCTTTCTTGTTTGAGAAGCTGTTTAATTCGTACATACATCATAAAAGGGAAGACAAGACTGCCGCAGCTTCCGTTTCATGGCGACTTTAAGAGTGTTTAATTTCTGTTTGCCGTTCAAATCATTAGCGAACCGTAATGGAATAAGTGGAAAGCTGGATTGATGTCCGTTTGGTTAACCTAGTGTTCCCTTGGACCTGAAAGAGGAAATGGGCGGGAATCCACATTAGCTCAGTTACTGGTGTTTAATTATATTCTCTAGGCCGTGTCGTATTAAAAGCTGTGCTTGCCTGCTGGACCCTTGCTGCCCAGTGGCTCGCCGAGCGCTGTGTAATGTAGATTATTAATTGCCCTGACACTATCACAAAGTGTTTGTAGAAAACAAACATCCAGACTCGATCTTTATTAGAATCACAGTTCTCTCAGAGCAATATGTTTGTTTTTATTGTTTTGTTTGTAATGATGTAAGGCTGTTGCTGCGTTTCACCCAGGGGAAGATCTTTGGCTTTGCTGGGGAAAAAACTCGACTATCATAATGTGTCTGTAGACTAACGCTGCATTCATTTGAGTTATCTTTGCGCACAGTTCAGCAACGCACACACTCGGCATAAGCACCAGCGCACAACAGAAATGTGCTGCTATGTGCCAGCACACACTAATACACACACTTTGGTTATCTTAGCACACAGCTCTCTCTGTGGCGGGGAACCTTGTAACTGTTCATGTGTGATTATTACATTGGTTTCCATGGTGACCGAGCAGAATGCGAGTAACAATGCGACTGAATGCCAGCCGAAGACCTTTGAGGAAACGAGCGCAGATCCCCCCTCGCAGCCGTCCAACATGCACAGTTTAAGCCACAATCATACATCTATTCTTTAGCCTTTTACGAGAAGAAAAAACTCCTTGAACAAGTGGTAATTGGTTTCGCCTAATCTAGTTTCTTTTGACACGGCCTGCATTTAATTATTGAGTTTTTACAAGTAAAAAACCTTTTATGTTGCAGAGTTTAAATGGAATTCAATTTAATATAAAAAAGTGGAAGTAGGTACATTCATATTTAGGAATGTCTACTGACATTTTCTGTATAATTCATGAAATAATTGTCCAACTGATCAAAGTTGAACTGAGTATGGTTCAAATGAATGGATTATGCATCTTGAACTCTGAATGAATAATACATTTATGGCATTTACGCATCTAACATTTATATTTGGTACAAATGTACATGAATAAACAATGAACAATAGTACATTTATAAATGAACATTAACCATATAATTAAAAACTGTGAAAGGTTTTTTTCATGATAGCTAATACATAAGGGATAATTTACAGTCACCCAGTTATTATAACAAAATAAATAGGGTTATCAGTAAGCAATAATGGCAAAATAAATGCCTGGATATGAAATATTATATTGATTTAAAATTAAATAGTTAGTTCACCCAAAAATTAAAAATATTCCATAATTTACTCACCCTCAAGTCAACCTCGGTGTATATGACTCTCTTCCTTCAGCCAAACACAAATGGAGAATCTGAGTTATATTAAAACATATCCTGGCTCTTCCAAGCTTTATAATGGGAGTGAATGGTACCTTGCTTTTTGAAATCCAAAAAAGTGCATCCATCCACCATAAAAGTTATCAATACGGCTCCAGTGGGTTAATAAAGGCCTTCTGAAGGAAAGCGATGCATATTTGTAAGAAAATATCCGTATTTAAAACTATAATAACTGCACTCTAAAAAAATGCTGGGTTAAAAACAACCCACGTTGGGTTGAAAATGGACTAACCCAGCAATTGGGTTGTTTTAACCCAACAGTTGAGTTGGTTTAACCCAGCGGTTGGGTTAAATGTTGCTTAGGACAACCCAATTGCTGGGCTAGTCCATTTTCAACCCAACTTGGGTTGTTTTTATCCCAGCATTTTTTAGAGTGTGGCTTTCCAGTAAAAATTGCAATTGTTCAGCTAAAGACTAGCACTTAACTATTCTATTAATTTTTCTGTTTGTTGGATTATTTTATAAACAATTAAAAAGTGTATGTACTGCACTATGTGTACTTGTTACAGCACTTGCATGCTGTTGCCCCTTGTTTGTTTAGTTGCTTCTATTGGTCTCCTCATTTAAAAGTTGCTTTGGATAAAAGCGTCTGCTAAATTATTAAATGTACATGGGTATCATTTTCAAAAACTTGCACTTTGAAACACCTTTTCAAAAGCTTTTTTTAGGCCCCCTAAACGCAGTTGTCGCTCCTCATTTTTTCAATGAACGGACTGATCTGACAACGGTGAATATTAGGAAATATCTTACTGCTGAATGTGCTTGATTGACCAATCAGAATCAAGTATTCCAGAGCGCGTATAACAAATTAAACAAATACAATTATTTTAAAGTGTTACTATTAAACTTTACATGAAAATAACTCCACACTCTGAATACTTGGCCTGATTCAAAGCTTCACTAATCCAGAACAGTGAAAAGGATAACCATAATCAACATAATCACAACATAACCATAATCATATATATATATATATATATATATATATATATATAATTTTTTTTTATTTTTTATTATTATTATTATTATTATTATTATTATTTGTACTGCCTTACAACATGGCCACTTGTTAAACCAATACCAAACAAGAACTTACCAGCTAGGAAATCGATGCTGGTTATTTTTAGCAGGGTTAAACCGCAATGAAACCAAATTGCAAAGCTGACCCTACAACAGTGGGATCACCCTCTGTCTCAAGACCAACTTCCTGTGTATGAAGACATTACATGCTCGAATATGCCACCTGCGGATGTAAGTAGAAACCCCCCCGGCCGCCCCCTACCTGCATAGAAGCACACTCACAGAGCAGCCTCCGCTGTGCGCCACAACAACAGGCCCGAGAAAGCTGGGACTACAACAATATGGCTGTCAATCACACAGTGTGGGCCTGTGTATGGAGAAGGTTCAGCTCAGTCAATCGACTGTGGGCCCCAGTAGACACTAGCACCACTGGAGCATCTAATGTGGATTATTGTGCTTTGTCGGCCAGTAAGGGCTCAGTGCAGGGAGCAGCAGGCAAGAGTTATCTTGCCTCAGTGTGCTTGAACTCTAAAGAGCCTCTTGACCCTGGATGGTGGACAAGACAGTGCTATAAAAAGTCTGGGTCATGTCCGTAACCCCTGTGGTGAAGAAGTGGTCAGGACTGCTGGTCTCTAAGAGACCGCCGTATGGAAAATGATTTGTTTGGTGCTTGTGTTTTCTAATCTATGTCAGAAACCCGATCAGTGACTCTTGCTTTCACAGCTCAGGAGTAGGGGTGTCCCCGACTAAGGATTTATACATTCAAATCAGAATTGTTGAATCTTTCTATGGTCGACTGATAGTCGAATCATCTGTGTGTGTGAGTGGGTTGGGAGGGGCACGACACTAGTCAGCAGGAGGGTAAAACTATTTTTATTTTCCTTTAAACATTGCACACAGCAACAACTTATAATAAAGCGACCAAAACTGCCTGCCAACTGACAGACGAACTGACAATGGCTTTCTTATTTAGGTTTAAATAAAAGTAATGTGGTAGATAAAAATTCGTAAAACGTTTTCTCATAACATAAGACGTGATCGAAATACAGAACATCACACAAATATATAAAATAACATTTTGATACATAAACCTAAAAAATACCTGCCTGAGAGGAAAAGAACACTTTGAGTGCGTTAAAATGCACGTTCTGAAGCCGATTATGCCTAAAGGGGGTCACTCAGCGCCCTTAAAGGGATCGCACACCAGACGCGAAGCTCAGCGTCATGCCACGTCGTGTCTTTAAAATATTGAGCACCCCCCTATTGCCAAAATGGTATGATCCTCGTTTCATAACACCCGCGAAGATTCAACTGTGAGATCGGTGCTCGAAACTGGCTCCGCATATCAATGCATCGAATCTTCGACTATTCGGGGTCACCCCTACTAAGGAGTAGTATAATAGTGTCTGCTCATGCGACATGTGGCGGCTTCAACTGACATTGATTGATTTTTATTCTGCTTTATTGCTTATCTGATTGAAACATTCACAGAGGATTTTCTTTTTCTTCTCCCAATCCCCTCTATAATATGACTCCTTTGGAAATGAAACCTGGAAATGATGTAATGGATAAACATTCACCTGCCTTTGTTTCAATAGCCTAAATTGAGCAAGAAACTCAATTATCTTGAGAGAACATGCCTTGTGTTAAAAAGGCGCATATGTGTTCTGGAATCCACATCCTCCTGTGTTCAGTTGTTTGATTTCAACAATAAATATCTCTGACTTTGTGAGATCTCAAAACAAAAGTTGTCACAAAGACAAGGCGCTTCCTGCGAGACGTCAAGGTGAAGTTCTTAGTGATAAAAAAAAAAACCTAGAGAAGTTTATCAAAAGACTATCAAAGCTTTTAACCTTATGCAAAGAATCTCAACACACCCACAATAATATATACCGTACATATACAAACAAAAATTTGGGGTCAGTAAGAATTGTTTTACTTGTATTCAACAAGAACACATTAAGTTGTGCGTTTAAAGTGACAGTCAATACATTTGCATAGTCACAAAAGATTTATATTTCAAATAAATGCTGCTTCTTTGAACTTTCTATTTATCAGTCCTGAAAATAAATATGTATCATGGTTTCCACAAAAATATTAAGCAGCACAAAATAATTATAAGAAATGTTTCTTGCGCAGCAAATCAGCTTATTAGAATGATCTCTGCAACCTGATCTCACAGATTTCCGTGAAATGAACACGGACCCTTAACTCAAAATCTGTGGAATCGCTGAAAATTCCGTGATGGGTTCACGGAAGTGATGCCTATGTAAGTCAATGACAGGCAGCATCTGTGGTCCACACACGGATTCCCTGTTCCAACACCTTATATTCGTCAGTTTGATTAACTCAGCTTAATTTTATTTACTTTTATTTTCTTTTTATTCAGACACGTTTTGAACACTTAACTCTCCCTTCCCTAAACCTACCCATTTATGTATTATAAAAAAACTGGATATAACAGACAGATACACAGATACAGCAGGCACAATTTATTCAGAAACTACAAATATTCCAAGTGTTCCGAGGCCAAACGATTGATTTCTGTGAAGAAAATCCCCAAAAGCGATCAGTAACGTCGAGTCCATCCGCCAAATATTAATACATTTCAAAATGTTGCCGCCGGAAGAAACATCACATCAGGTTTGACAGCATTGGCTGTTGTATGTCGCGTGACCAATTGCGTCATTACGTCACCATTGATTGTAAAATACCATTGGCTCTCGTGTGTCTCGTGAGCGATCGCGTCCTGCTGAAGAGTCATCTGTATCATTTGAATCATAAGACATATGAACGAGTGCGTGTGTGGAGCGCGATCAAGATCAACTACATGATGTTGTATGACTTCAGAAGACTTGGAATGCAACATGAGTTAATACTTCTGTACTGTTTCTGGTCCGTTTTTGCAATAAATAACTGTGACTGTACATTTATTTGCCTGTTATGTGTTTTATATTGTTGAGTGGATAGGTTTAGGGTAGGAGAGTGGTAAGTTGCTCCGAAATATAAAAGTAGGCTACAAATATTCATAAAATCATGTCTACTTTTACAAATGCAAATAATTAAATGTGTGTTGGGAATCCGTGTTTGGACCATGGATGCTGACTGTCACTGACTTACATGGGCCTCACTTCCGTGAACCCATCAAGGAATTTTCGGCGATTCCGTGAAACTACCATGGATTTTTGAGTAAAGTTGTGATTATCCATCACGTTTGGTAACTCCACACCAGCTTTGGGTTTTACATTTCCTGGGTTTCCACACTAGAACATGTAACATTTATGACCTTGTGTTGGTCCCCCTTTTACTGCCAAAACAGCCCTTACCCGCCAAGCCATGGACTCCACTAGACCCCTGAAGGTGTGCTGTGGTATCTGGCACCTAGATGTTAGCAGCAGATCCTTTAAGTCCTGTACGTTGCGAGATTGGGACTTGTTTGATCCGCACATTCCACAGATGCTTGATGGGATTGAGATCTGGGGAATTTGGAGGCCAAGACAACACCGCAACCTCATTGTTGAACCCCTCAAACCATTTTTGCTTTGTGGCAGGCGCATTATCCTGCTTAAAGAGGCTACAGCAACCAGGGAATACGGTTTCCATGAAAGACTGTACATGGTCTGCAACAATGCTTAGGTAGGTGGTACGTGTCAAAGTAACATCCACATGGATGGCAGGACCCAAGGTTTCCCAGCAGAACATTTCCCAAAGCATCACACTGCCTCCGGATTGCCTTCTTCCCATAGTGCATCCTGGTGCCATGTGTTCCCCAGGTAAGCACTGCACATGCACCTGGCCATCCGTGTGATGTAAATCACATCTTTCACATCACAAAAATGTGGTCAAACTTATTCAAATCCTTACGCTTGCCCATTTCTCCTGCTTCTAACACATCAACTTTGAGGACAAAACGTTCACTTGCTGCCGAATATATCCCACAAACAGGTGCCGTGATGAAGAGATAATCAATGTTATTAATTTAACATCATAACGGTCATAATGTTATGCCTGATCGGTGTATGGTCACGGGACCAAAACGTTTGCCGATTTTTTTTCATTAAATCAATGGTTTTAATCTTTCAGTTTAGATTTGTTTCTTTATTGTTAGAGTGTGCTGGTTGTTTTTTGTAAGTGTTTTCCTATATATTTTCAAATTTGAATTATGATTAAATAATTATTTCAGACACAAGCTAAATACCAGTTTGGTTGAGTTGCTTTGCAGCACATCAAAAATAGAAACAAGGTTTGTAGCATTGTGTCATCCAGGTATAAACTTCCGAAAAATAGCCCAATCCAGACAGATCTGCAATCAGGCCATCCTCCAAGCCCAAGAAACCAGACAAAAAGGGCATTTGTCTGAGAGGTGACTGTGAGCCGGCTGACAGAGCTGAAGAGATTTTATGCTGAAATGGAAGAACCTGTCTAGGCATCAACAGTGTCTTCACAGATGTGGCCTCTTTGGAAGAATGGCTAGAAGGTAACTACTTCTGAGGAAGGCCAACATTAAGTCATGCCTGGGGATTGCTAGAAGCCATGTGACAAAACGTGAAACCCTTTGAAAGAAAATGTTGTAGTCTACTGAGTTGTGGCCTGAAAAGAAAGTGCTATGTTTGGCACAAACTAAACACAAACCAACACCTTGGACAAAAACAGAAACGCTTGTTGCCAGCTAGGGCAGTGTGGATATAGCCAAATACCAGGAAATCTTTCAGGAGAACTTGTTTTAGTCAACACACAGTATACATTTAGGGTAAAGCTGCATTTTTCACCAGGACAATGACCTACATCACGCAGCACAAGCTGATGAAATGACTTGAAAAGGAAGGTTGGCACTGATTCCAAGCCTAGCCCCGATTCCAACCAGAAATCTGTGGTATGACCTGAAAATTTCAGTCTGATGGCACTCTCCAAGTTATTTGGCAGAAGAATTTACATAGAAGAATGGGCAAGAAGCCTTTTCTTACAAAGAAATTAGCATTCTTGGATACCAAATGTGAAATGTGTTGTGAAGAGAGAGAAAATGAGGTGCAACAGGAACAAAAACATTTTTTTAAAACTACATAAATACACTCTAAAAGAGGTGTAAATAAATCTGGGACAATGTATGTGTCCGTATGGGGAGGTTGGCTCTTAGATTTGATCATTTGGTGTGTCAGGTCGACTGATAGGGCCATTAATTAAGGTGAGTTAGTGTGCTGGTTACTCGTGTGTATTGTCCATGCGTGCCATCTGTGTGTATGCGAATGTGTGCGTGTTAGCCTGCATCCATCTGTTTAGGAAGCGTGGGAGCTCACAGTAACGAGTTGTGTCTCGGCTCACCTGCCCACGCACAGCTTGGGTCACTGGCGCCCAGCACATGTAAAATCACCACGGTCCAGATCTCCTCTCACTTCCTGCCTCTGCCTCTCTTCGAGCGATCACCATAGACAGTAAATAAGAATGTGCTTTAAAGTGAATTCTGATGGAATGGTCAATAATTGAATCATTTAATGTATAATTGCACTAATTAACCGTCTAGAGATTAAACATCTAGTTCTGAAGGAAAATATTACCATGGCATGCACTATTTTACCTCAGTGTTAACAGTTTATTTTACTAGTAATGTAAAGTAAAGTAAATGATGTAATGTAAAAGTAAAGTAAATGATGTAATGTACAAGTAAAGTAAATGATACTTGATACTTTTTGTAGCATTCATGACGACCTGTATGTAAAATAAAACAGCTTTAGAGTTATAGATAGATAGATAGATAGATAGATAGATAGATAGATAGATAGATAGATAGATAGATAGATAGATAGATAGATAGATAGATAGATAGATAGATAGATAGATAGATAGATAGATAGATAGATAGATAGATAGAATATTTCAAAGTATTACGATTTTGTTTTGTGTAAAACTTTTTTTAATTAGGGAAATATGCATTTAAATGGATTGTTATTTTAGGATGATTAATTTTAGGCATTTAATAATATAAATTATAAAAACCTAAACTGTTTATTTCTACTATTATTCTTTATTAGTATCAATTATCAAACATGATTTATAATTTACCAGTTTATAGTTCAAAGTTATATTAAAGACTACAAATTCTGTAATAAATATAACATCTACCAAGCTTAAACATTTAAAGGGATAGTTTACCTAAGAATGTAAAAACTGTCATTATATATATATATATATATATATATATATATATATATATATATATATATATATATATATATATATATATATATATATATATAATATATATATATATATATATATAAGACATCAGCTTCTTATGAACACTTCTTAGTATTCCTCAATCAATTCATAAAAATGGGGGGAGGGAATAAAATGACAAAAGAAGGCCTGTTTTCCCAGTAATTTGTTGTGAAAAGTGTATAGGGTCACAAATGACCCAAGGTGTGTAACAGTGTATTTTTTTTTTCTGCACAACAATTAAATCTTTGATGACTGATTAATCTTCATTCCAATGGTAAGGTCTGATACACAATGATAGTATTGCGACAGGTTGAGATCATTCTATGTTAGATATAGATCCGGGTCGCTAAAGACCCGAATATGTAATAATCATTGGCAAAACATGAATGCATGGGTTAAGTTATCATGCAACCACTGGCCTAAACCCTTTTCAATATAAAAGACATAGAGCTCTTCTTGAAGCATTGACAGATGTTTCAACCCCGAAAGACTCAGGAGGCAAGAATGACATTTAAAAAAGATTTACGGTATTTACAATTATTATTTGTAAGAGTATTGAATTGATGAAATGATAAAGTTCTATGGTGTAGGCTCTGCCCATAGTCCGAATCCGGAGGGAAGCAGATGAAGAAGATGAAGATGAAGATGAAGATGAAGATGAAGATGAAGATGAAGGCAGAAGTGGAGTCTACCCCCTGATGTATGGACAGGGACTGACCTGGTGGTGGTATAATAAATTATTTGCTAGAATAATGATTTGCTAGATAGATAATTAATGAAGAACGTGACAATTGAGTCTTCCGGGTAGAACTACGCTAGAGCTCCCATTTCTCACCCTTTTTCATGTTTTTGATCAGTTGTGACAATTACATAAAGTATAGTGTTTCAGTTAAGAGCAACGCTGCTCATGAGGGGAAAAAAGGCAGTCACAAAAACATTTCACCTAGACTAAAGAAAAAAGCAAGACATTACATTTGTTGGATGTCTTAATAAAACCTTAAAGGTCCTAAAATAGGTCCATGATTTTCTTTTAATTATTTTAATTTTGTGGTGATATTTAACACATCTTCTGTATTGATTATTATGATGCATAACGCTCCATTACTCTGTGTCCCTCTGACCAAATATTTTGACAAATGGCAAATAACAGAATCTCATTATCAGTAATGTGCTGTTGCAACATGCTAAAAATACTGAAACTTGTCATCAAAATGTGTTAATTTATTTGTGTGAATTTAATAACCCATCATGTGCCTGTATGCAAAGCAAACAGTTGCGTTTTTGAAATCTGTGAAAATCTCTGAAACCTGTCCCACAAATAGAAGAGGTGGTCTCGGTACGCTTTCAAACAAGCTCTGGAGCGGTTCCTTTATGGTGAGAACGTGATCCGACCCTGAAGAGAACCAACTGCAAGAAGTACTGATCATTTTTTGACTAAACCAGCTGCCGTAGTCAGCTGCGCTGTCCATTATGGGATGAGAAAGTGTTTTGTCAAAAATATTTTCGGAAGATGAGCATGTCAGAGTAAGAAGAATCAATGCACGCCTCCGCTTGAAGTGACGAGCGGTGCGCTCACGCCGTCTGCAGTGCATTAGAAAGTTGTTTTCCAGTTGCATCCGCGCTTCATTATAGAAATGTATTGTTTGCATACTGTGGTGTATACAAACAATGTAAAACATTATGGCCAAGGACAAAACCAGCCCACACACTCATCTCTCCATAGCTTTGTTGTTTGCTGACTTTTCCTCTTCTGCTGGAATTTTCCCACACGTAAATTCGGACCAATCAAAAAGCAGTTTAGGAAATACGCCATGGCCAATGAGTGATGCGAATGATGTCATGTGACTGCATTTTGGTTCATTTCAACTGGTTCGGACCAAAGCAATAAGTGTGGTGTGGAAAGGAACCAAAAAAGCTGATAAATGCTCCAATGTATAATTGTTTGCCCTTGGTTCAGGCCAAATGAACCGAACTATAGATGTGAAAGCACCGTTTGTCTTCCATATTAGATCATTGTGAGTGAACTGAGAAAACATTTGGCTGTGCAGTCTGAATGACTTTTAAGGTGAACTATCTATTATAACCTGTCCTCACTCTGGCCTAAATCATAGACATTGGTGCCCCTGTGCTGATTGTGTGTTTTTCTTGCTCTGTTGTATATTCTGGTTTAGATCGTTGACTCTTAAAATACCTTCCAGGCATTTCTGAATATAATCTGCAAAAGCTCTTTAACCTGTTAACCGTCACTGGCCCACCGGTGGGCCCATTTGCCACTGTATGTTTAAAACAATTATATCCTATATTTATCCTGATCTAATGTTGACAAATTATATATCATTTGAAAGCTTGCGAACTCAAGATTCATCCTGTGAAAACCGTTTTGAAATTGGAAATTATTCTAGCAGGCTCATCCCCAAGTGTCGTCGTCATGTTTCATATTTATTTAACTACTTTATAATAAAACCCTTTTCTTATCTTGACAAAACGCACATCGTCGGAAAGGTCTGAATCTCACGGTTCTATATCTGAAAACTGTTTTATGATATTTGGACGAAAATATATTAATTTGACACAGGAAATTGCATTTTAAAAAATCTATGGAATTTCAATGACACCCGGTGGCTATTTATGGTACAGCACCTAAACAAAATTTCATGGGAACTTCAATATTTGTGATATCAGCTTCAAGTTTGGAACACAAATTGATTAGAAATGTGGCTTTGATTTGATAGTAATGTTTGAGTAAAAAATATTTTGTAACATATTTTATAGGACAGTATGTACTAGTACAGTATATTATGTATCTAGTATAGTATATTTGATTTACAGTACATTTAAACTTCCATAACTTTTTTATACATTACTTTTTTTGAAGTGTTTTTACTTGAGCAATTCTCTGCTGACTGACTTCTTTAAAATGAGACCAAACGTATGGCGTTCTTGAATTGCAACCATTTAAGTTTTCGGATAGTGAATTTTCATGTACATTTTCAAAAAGGGGGATGACAGTTAACAGGTTAACAGTGTCAAGCATGCTAGGCACTAAGTGTTCGATTGAACATTTTTGTTCATTTCTATTTCTCTTGTATGATTAATCAGTGTAAATCTCATGTGTTTCCTTCAGTAGGTTTTTTTTTCCGAAAGTTAGAAGTCAGATCGAAGTGGCCAGTCATGCTACAAAACCACTGATCAGGGTTTCACTGCCTCGCTCCTACACCAAGCTGGGCTGGCTTCCACAACACCAGCGATCCAACCAACCAGTTGCCCGGAAAAAAAAAAAAAAAAAAACATGCAGCTTACTTTAGGCTTAGTACATCATTTTGATTGCAAATTGATTCCTTTTTATTGCTCTGCAATGAAAGAAATTAAGCAAAACTTGTGCAGGTTAGCGTTGAAAGGATAATATCCTGTGCAAATTAAAATACCCAATCTTTTCCGACAGTTTTCATTTTGCGATTTTATTTCAGCCAATTTGAACCGTGCGCTTCAGACGCACGGCTGGTGATCAGCAGCTTTTATCACGAAGACAGCGTCTTGATAGGTGTGAAGAGACTGACAGATAAAACAGATTGAGGAGCAGAAACAAATGTGGAAATGCGCCGGGACGTCAGTCATTTCTGCGAGCAGGTTGGGCTGTCACAGTAGTTAAGCATTCAGGTACAGCTCGGGAGATAACTTGTTATGTTTACCGAGTTCTCAGAACAAGATGTTCACTTAAAACGCAAATTGGAGTGAGTATTGCGAACGTCTGCGGGAGCCGTGTTTTCGTTTACACAGCCTCGACGCGGTTGCTTGAAACCATGTCGAATGCTTATCACAAAGTTTTTTTTTTCTCTCTCTCTCTCTCTCACCACTGAGCTAATTTGCCAGGATGTGAAAGCAAGCTTGGTGTGAAACAGACGACCAGGTGGAAAAGATGAGAGATGGTTCAGTTAGTTTGTTGAAAAGGTGCAGAAGGCCTTGAATTAAATTACGGAGGGTCTGAACGCTTCTGAACATCAGCATGCAGAGCGCTCTGCTGTAATAGGGCTCGTTGAGGCCGGGTATCAAACGATGAAATAAGCAATGCGTTTGTTGCCGTAATGCTGACAGCTCTCTCAATCAGTCTTGGGTTTGCGGGTGGCAACAGATGTTTCTTCTAAAATAAATTAAAAAGAAATGAGACAATAGTTGACCTGCTGAAATAATACAGAGCTATATAATTCATTGTAGGGGTTTTCAAAACACAAAATAACTGAATGAGGTTTCATTTTCTTCATTGTGGGCCTGCAAACTCTTCAGCTTTCGTCGAAATCACCATCAAACCAAGCTACATTCTGTTGTTTAACACTTGAACATTTTCTTCCAACTTTGTTCCAACTTGAACATTTTCACCTTTACAGGAAATTACCAATTGTGTAGATTCCTATTGAAATAAATGGATTTTCAAACGTTTTGCCAAGCAACTCTAAATGAGACTTCACCCTTACATTTACTCTTTCCCGCCATTGAAGGGAATTTTCTGTCATTTATGAAACAACGCTTCCCTGCCATTGGCATCATTTTCGTGCTTTCCGTGTTTTCACTTTTATACGGTAGGGGGCGCTGTTACACGTCTTCTGAAAGAGTAGAGAACCTCTGGATGAAAACACAGGAGAAGAAAAACAGAAACAAGTGATAAAACCAAGGCTTGCATCTCAGCCGGTCCGTTTTGTTACCAGCCACACAGGCAATAATGTCAGCTGTGTGTTCTTGCTCTCTCCTCTCCGAAGTGACACACACCCGCCTCCTCTCACTCACTCGTCTCTTTCACTCCGGTTGAGTAGTACTTGTATTTGCGCATAATTGTACTAATTCCTGCAGGTTTCACGCTCACCACTGGTCTATATAAATAGAGCGCAAATAAAGCCGCCTCTCAAACATCTTGTGAGTTGCAAATAGTGGCTTACTGTGGTCAACTGATGTCAAAATGCCCATCTTGGTGAGTATTGAAACTGACTGTGTTTAAGAAAGATTAGAAATGTTGTGTAAGTATATTGGACCAGTGAATAAAATAAATAAAATAATTCTTGGTGCCATAAACATTTTGTGAAATTGATAAAAAAAAGTGCTAGTGACTGCTAGCCTGACAAGCCAGACCCACATCAAGATGTTTGGTCTGGAAACTCACCATTGACAGCTCAATCCAAGGGGCGCGATAAACGGTCTTTCAAACTCCCTCTGCACGCGATAGGATAGCGCTACAACCAACCAGAGCAACGAAGGTGAAACAGAGCTTGTTGATAGATTAAACATTCGCCGTATACGGTCAGCAAAACTCTGAACACATCTTTCTTTTTTAAGAATGACTTCAGTGCCGTTCTTTGTTTTTTCTTAGAGAAAAGCTTAACTCTAAGTCTTCCAGAGTCGCGGTCAAAGCTGATTCGAAAGACCGCCGTTCGCCAGTTTCTGTGTTTACTAGATCATTATGGCCCTGCCCACCGACTCTATACACGATGTGATTGGCCCGGCAAGAGTTAGGCGAATACAGCTCAGAAGGGTATTGAGAGTTGCTAGACGACACTCGCGGGCAGATTAGATTTGCTGCCGCTAGGGTGCGTCTAGATTTCTAGGCTAAGTGACTGCTGGCAACTTTTTCAAATGTTCACGTGATTCGTGCAAACCTGAATGGTTTTTATTTGGTGGCATTTCCTCCTTTCCTTTAAGCGTCACCTACTGTCAGAGAGTGTATTTGCATTTTCATGTAGCCCGTCTGCTGTTTTTTATTCAGACCGATTACATACATAATCGTTTATTAGGCTGAAATGTGTAAAACTTAAACTGTAAAGCTGTTAATGAAAATCGATACATAAACGATTTTTAGCTGCTGATTCCAAGAGAATATGTAGAAGAACTTAAAGAGTAGGCCTTTTAATGAGTATTGTTTGTATTATTAGAGATTATCCTTCTCCTTCTCACAACATGTTTCAGCACTAATTTACTGTATTAATATAGATAGAACACTCAGATGACTACTTATAGCAAGATTCTGAAGTGACACTTTACTTTTCCATTAAACCGAAAGAAATAGTAAATGGCAGTAAGGAAACACAACTAAGGGTGCGTTCACACTTGTAGTTCGGTTCGTTTGGTTCGTTTGGTCCGGACCAAAAAACAAAAACAAACATAATAGTCCTAGTCCGCTTAGCGTTCACACGGGCATTTTTAACAGCGAACCTAAAGTTACCGAACCAAAGGCACAGGGAGACGCTCACAACCTGATTGGTCAGCTTATATGACATAGGAGCTCGTTTACCGAACATTCAAAACAATGCTGTGTGCGGATTAAACGCGATCATTTTATGCGTGTACATGTGGCATTATTTTTACCCACTGAGAACTCATGAAGAGCTCATAAAATGTTCAAAACATTCAAAACAGCAGCAGGATTTCCTCCGTTGTGCAGAACAGAGACGGACGCTGTCGTCTGTACCTGCTAATAATGGGCAACACAGGAACTTTGATGAGAAGAGCCAGGTATGCTTTTTGTGTGTTTTTTCTAGTATTTTCAAAACATGCTCGTCTGACCAAATATTGATTAGGCACTTCCTCGTTGCTCCACGTTTGCCCTCTAATGTTAAAGTTACTCATTTTGGATACACCGATCTTTCCGCGTCGTCAAATCAGCTGCATTATGCGTTGCATCTTGTGACATTATACGTCCGGTTTTTGGTCCGTTTACATGTCTTTGGTCCGTGTTGCGTTCATATATCAATCGAACCGCACCAGAGTTCGTTTGGAAGCGGACCGAGACCCATCTTTTTAGCGGTCTCGGTCCGCTTGTTTGGTGTGCACCAGGGTTCGGATGGCAGCGTTCACATATGTTCAAATGAACCGTACTAACCAAGCAACCGCACCAGGGTTCGTTTTAATCTAACCAAACATGACAAGTGTGAACTAAGACCGTTATGACAATTTGACAAATGTACTATATGTTTGAATTACATTCATACTACACACATTCATACTATATAGAATATGCTTTTTAACGATTGTTAAGTAATTATTCAAAAGAATCCCCTGCAGAGAAAGTGTATGGGAATTCTTGAAGCTTCCACCACTAAATAAAACATTTTAAAAGATACACAATTGTGGCTAAACTGCGAGTTATAAAGTTAGAACTGTGTGATATAAAGACAGAATTGTGAGATGTAAATCTGCTTTTTTATTCAGTGGCTTCCATGGAATCCAGATGCAGCCACAATGCAAAGTGTGCAATCTGATTCCAGAGCAAATGACTCTAAGAAGTCGATTCTTTTAGTGAATTAAACAAATAGTTTACAACAGTCTGAGATTTAAATCAGTGTACTGACAGGTTGTGTAGGCTAGGGGTCCTCCAGAAGGTTATAAGGGGTCCCAGAAAATTTCAGATCAGACAAAGCAAAAAACGATAAAGTACCATTAATCTAACTGTTTAATTTCTAAAAGTTTCTCTCCTTGTTTGCCATATACATACTTTTCAAAACGTTTGCTTTGTCTCTTTCTAGTGAGTTTTTCTCACTATAGTCCCCTTTATCTCGCTCACTAGGGTTGTAAGACAGTATTCTTAATGCGATACGTAAGCTGCTTACGTACATTTATTATGAAAGTTGCTTAAACAAGTCATTTTTAATTGAAAATGTTCTTCTTCAGGTTTATACGTCCAATGTTAAATATAGCAAATTTAAATTTGCAAACAATGTAGCATTTATATTGTCACACTTACTATTTATCTAACAGTTTAAATGTTTTGTTTTTTCATACATAAAAATATATAGATGGATTTTAGGGGATCCCCCATAATGTTCATCGTATTTTGGGGTCCTTGGCATCATAAAGTTTGAAAACCCCTGACTTTGGCTATGATTACATATAGTGTAATTTTGTCAGTAGTTTTTTAAATATTAATGAATGGAATAACATATTTCTTTGTTTATTGTTGTGTAATATGCAGAAAGGCTGGTTATTTCATTGTATTTATGACGCCTCTGACGAGACTGAGAATGTGAACATTCATTGAAATCAGTGTTAACACACCTTTTGCAAGTGTTTTAAATGTGTTTAATTGAAATGATCTCATCATTTGGAATGCAATAACATTTCTGTACAAATACAAGAATGCTCTGTATGACAGGACAAACAGAATGACCAAGACGGTGGGCATGGACATGAGTTACATTAAGTCCCATCATTTCAATCGTACTCATCTTTCATCTCTGATCGCTTCAAAATCTTCAATTAAGCTGTCAGCCTTTTTTTATTATTATCTGTGATTATCTGATCTCTCAGTTTGTTTTAATAGTCAGTATCCTCCTAGTTGTTAAAAACGTTACATTTCTTACATTAAGTATAATCTGCCCCTCTAGCGATAGGTGACAGGGCGCCATGAACAGCAGCCTCCGCATAAATGTGGATTTTTCTTCTTTATCATCCAGACACTCCTTTCCAGTAAAAATCTTACACACCTGTATGAATTGATTTCTTCTGCTAAACACAAAATAAGATATTTTGAAGAATGTTATGTCTGTAACTGAACAGTTGATATCTTCCATAGTATGGAGTCAATGCAATGGGGCCCATCAACTGTTTGGTTACAGACATTCTTTAAAATGTCTTCTTTTGTGTTCAGCAGAAGAAAGATATTCATAGAGATTTGGAGCAACTTGAGGGTAAGTTAATAGAATTTTCATTTTTGGGTGAACTTATCCCTTTAAAGGCACAATATGTGATTTTTTTATTTTTATTTTTTTGTATTAAAATATTCAGAAATCTCTTGCACAGTTTGATATACACTGATCAGGCACAACATTATGACCACTAACAGGTGAAGTGAATAAAATGTATTATCTCTTCATCACAGCACCTGTTAGTGGGTGGGGTATATTACACAGCAAGTGAACATTTTGTCCTCAACGTTGATGTGTTAGAAGCAAGTTAACAACATTCAAAGTGTGATGGCTAGAAGACTGGGTTGTTTAAAAAGTGGCATTTTCAAAAAAAAATCTGTGTTGATCTGATCTTTCAGTTCCAGTAGGATATCTGTGGGTTTTTTCCACTCAAAATCCTCCCCATACTAGTTGTTAAAAAACTTTAAATTTCTACTTATATTAAGTATAATCCATCCCTCTAGCAATGATGACACAGGCCTCCATGAACTGCAGCCTCCGCATATATGTGGATTTTTTTTCGGTATCTTGCATCCAGACACTCCTTTCCAGTAAAAATCACAATTAGGGATGATATATACAGCATATGTATGAAGGCAATCAGACGTCATATCAGTACCATATTGGTGTCTTCATACAGGCTAAAATCCTAGAATCGGCCACGATTTCAACTGTGGGTGACTTGATTATAGGTTGAGATGATCATAGGTTAATATAAGTGTTACATGGAGGGGGGATCACAGACCCGCCCGAGGGGGACCACAGCGACCCCTGCAGCCTCTCGCTTCCCGGATCTCTCCCGGATCCTGTGAACATCTGCGCACATCTGAAAAGGGATTATTAGAGGAACCTGAGAACAAGGTCAAAGACTTATGGTGGAACAAGGAGCAAGTTTAAGTTTAACTTCCTCTTCATCCCTGAGCCTCTGAAATACTTGCGAGATAGCTGCGGCTGAAGCTGGTGAAAGCTCCCCCGCCGGCATGCTAGGCTCTACTTTTGATGTTAATTCCTTGAAAGCTGTTTCTTTAGCTAGGGATTAGCGCATGGAGAGCTTGGCTTAGCATGCTTGGGCTAATAAAGATGACACATCTAACACAGGTAGTGCAGCCCGGGAGCTGCTTTCATAAAGTTGCCTTAATTATGATGAACTGCCTGCTCTTTAGTGCATCCAAGAAAAGCCACACTATACTGCTCTGAAAGGGCTTGAATCAAGAGCAGATCTGGATTTTAAGGGCATTAGCTAGCCCATTATTACCATGCAGAGCGCTGTTAGGGCCTTAGCTTGTGGCTTTTGCGACATCCCATTTTTTTGTGCTTCATATCCAGTGAGGCTCCGTGCCCAGGTTCCAGAGACTGACAGTTATGAAGTGTGTCCATTATAACCCGTAAACGACTATTATGGTTACTGATTAGCTGCTATGGCCGCGTTAGCTCCGGGGAGCACCACAGCTAATGATCACATGGCAGCATGCATACAAAACTGACATCGCGATTTATCTGCTAAACCAACGTCCCCAAGATTGATTGGTAATTCCCCTAGATGAGTCCGCGTGGTGAATGCTAAAAATTATTCCTTTCCCCCAACTCAGATATCTACTCAGCAAAACACTTCAAGGTCCAATTTCTCCCTCTGTGATCAATTATCTTTTATTTTCAATGGGTAGTTCTGACAATAGACGATTTCATGACAAACATCCTAATTATGAATTATCATTATCTTGCATTACTCCACATTCAACTCTCGTAAAATTTGACGTGAGACCACTGTAATTGGGTTAAGTAGCAGTCTGGTGTAAATTTCAATGTAAATCTACAGACAGTTTTTTCTTGTTTCGTTTGAATTTTTATGAACAGCCAATCACATAGACTGCTGCGCACAGTGCGCAGTGTTATTTTTGTATTATTGAGATACGTTTTTTACTGTCTATAATGTTTCATATTCAGTTTTAGAGATTTTTTTAGACATCAAGTTAAACTAAATGAACATGAGAAATGTTGCTTTGACAACTAGCTGAAAAACCCCCCAAAAAACCAAACAACAAAAAAACAAAAACAAATATATATACACTATTCAGGCATAACATTATGACAGGTGAAGTGAATAACACTGATTCAGGGGAACACATGGCTGCTCCTCGCAACTTAATAGGACGTAAAAGGCACCTATTATGCAAAATTCACTTTTACATGGTGTTTGAACATAAATGTGTGTTGGCAGTGTGTGTAGACAACCGCCCTATAATGATACAAATCCACCCACTCCTTTTTTTTTATCCGCATAAATCATAAGCAGTATCTCAGAACAAGCCGTTTGCAGATTCCTGGCAGTGACGGCACATTTTACAGACCCCGCCCACAAATGCTGATGGACACTGCCGTATTAGCATAGACCCCGCCCTCAGACAGCTGTACAAAGTCTGCCATGTTTATATCCTCGCAAGAGCATTTAACAGCACATTAAAGTAAGACATGTGTTCTTAATAAAGCTACTAAAGTTCATTCGGTCAAGAGCAGTGAGTGATTTTCTGTTTCTCTTTTGTTGTTTAATTCATATTAACAGCAGATATAGCAGTAGGTACTGTATATTACACATATCTAATATACACACAAGATTTCTGTAATGCATACGTGATTACATGGACAGACATAACCAACTGATTTCATGAGAACTTTGTGTGTTTCTGACATAACCTTGTGTGCATTTGACAGTTTAATCGCAATAACACATGAAAGAGTACTAGTCTAGTTTAATAGCCTACTCCCCAATGCACAAACATCCAACTCTGTGCGCATGAGTCAGGTGTGTGTGCTCAAGTTGAGAGTGATATGGCTTTAAAACACATTGAGATGATAATATTGTGTGTGTCTGTGATAGAGATTATAATCAAAGCCAAACAGATGTATCATATTTCAGTTTTCATCTGCGTGTTCACTGGTGTTCACTGTGAAGGCTCCGCCCTCTGGGGTGGGGAGCCATAGCTCATTTGCATTTAAAGGAGACACACACACATCCAAAATGGTATATGTAATGAAGCCCTGAACCATTGAACCATTTTCAAAATGGGATATGTAATGAAGTGTGTTGAATAAGGAAAAAGGAGGAAGGAACGGGCCAACGGTTACGAGCAAAGCTTTGGAGCGTTGTGAATCAGTGTATTGAATCAGCGGTTTGGATCGCCAAAGTCACAGGATTTCAGCAGTTTGACATGCGATCCGAATCATGATTCGATACGCTGCTTTATAACAAATATAACTGATAACTGAATATTATAACTGAAGCAGTGTTTTAAAATCGGCCATCACTTTACAAGTCGCTATTTAGTTGTTTTTTTTGCACACAGAAACTATTCCCATGATTTCATAAAATTATTGTAGAACCACTGTAGTGAGATGGACTTTGTATCAACGTCTTTAGGTCCTTTTATGGGTCTTGAGAGAGGAATTGTCAATGGAGCCAATGGGGGCCTTTCTGAGCCATAGAGCTATTTCAACAAAAATATTTTTGTTTGCGTTCCGAAGATGAATGGAGGTCTTACGGGTCTGGACCGGCATGAGGGTGAGTAATTAATGACAGATTTTTCCTTTTTGGGTGAACTAACCCTTTAACTGTATTTTATGAGATTATTTAATGCAAATGTAACCTGGAGTTGCATTAGCAGTAGATGTCCCTCAGCTGTATGGGTTTCTGCAGGCCCGCAAGATATTTGAGATGCAGACGGCGTGATGAGGCGTGAGTGTGAGCGCTGTCTGCTCTGGAAGGGAGGTAAACACAGAGGTCACGCCTCTATCTGCAACATTCCCATACTGACGACGCCACCAGCGTTGGATAAAAATTCAGAGGCAAGGAACTGGGTTCGTTCAAATTAATCTCCTGAAAAACTGTTACTATTGAACTAAGTGGTGATTTCATATGCATTCGATGTGATTCGTGTAGAATTTAACCTCAGCTAACCTAAGAATGTTAGGTTCTAAATCTATGGGGCATAAGCCGACCGTACAAGATTGTACGAAGCCACCAATTAGTCAAAACATAAAACAGTTAAAGTGGTTTTTCAGGGCTTGGTTGTGTTTATGGGGCGCAGTATAACATGTCTTAATACTTCTTCTTTTTTAAACGCCATATTTTTCTTATGTTTTACCCATAGACTGTAAAAAAATATGGACGTAGCGTCCGTGACGTCACCCATAGGATTCCGATAAGCCGTTCTGAAGCTTAAAGTATGGGCGAGCTGGCCGTTGCCATCTTGTGAGCGAGTCATCGCGTGTCACTCCCGGATAACAGAAAATGGGCAAAAAGGCGGGATGTGCAGAGCTGAGGTGACGCAATAACTATAGAGGGCGGATAAATGGCTATCCACTTGTAACCACGCCCTTAATTATGCAGAACTTTAAGGCTTTCTATAATGTAAACGAATGAGTTATAAAAAAAATTCACCCCCCTCACAGTTGTCATGAAGATCAAAATTAGCCGTATAGGCAAAAACCACAATTTGTACCAGGCTGTAAACATGTTTTATTCTGCTGTAAAGTTGAGAATTTTAACATGGGGCTCAATGAGATTCTGCTCCCTTCTGGAGCCTGCCTCTAGCGGGCAGTTAAGGAATTGCAGTTTACATCACTTCCGTATTGGCTTCAAGAGAGATCGCGGGAGGTTGCCGCTTGGTTTTACCTTTATTCCACACCGCTGTCTCCACCTTCCTTTGAACGGCTGGTTTGCTTCGTGCTTTTCTGAAGCCCATCCCTCCGAAAAACGCAATGGTCTTAGATTGTTTTATGGCTAAATAATAATTAATTTATTTTTATTGGCTAAAGTGCCAAGCATAGGTTGCCGGAAACGCCACGTTCCTTTACTATTACGGGCAGAAGTCACATCTGCGGAGACTAGTAAGGGTTTATGATGTCACCAACCCAGGAAGAAGCTTGTTGTAGTCCAAACCGGCCATTTTTGTAGGCAATAAACTGCTGTAATTTTAAAAGAAATCTCCGTTTGCATTGAACTTTCAGCGCTATAACTTTGCAGATACTGTTTATGATCAAGCAGCAACATTACACACTAACTAAAGTTAAATAATCGCATACAACCACCCCTTTAAAAATTGCCATTAGAGAGTGTCTACATCCAACTCTCAACACATTATTTCAATTCCAGTCAAATTTGAATTCTACAATCTACCTCATTTCAATCCAGGAATTTAAAATACATTATAAATTCATGTGTGAGTGATGCACCACCTTGGACATCACAGAGCAAAGAATGAGCAAATATACTGCAACCAGGAACAAATAGAAAAATTCTACCGCAGAGGACAGTAAAACAGATCACACAGTCAACGCAATGAATGATGTCTTGCGAGCATGATGTAAGGTTATGAAGGGAACATCACAAAGGCACGAGAATAATGAGTTCGTCTGAGTTCATTACAAGGCTTTTGAACGTTCTGTGGCTCTTTTCGTGCAAGACATCACAGCGTGATTGAAATCCACGGCGATGTTGGCGAATCTGAATGTGAGCTACAAAATGGGCTTTTCTTGAAACACAGAAGAAACAAATCAACGAAACATCCCCAGGCCTTGGGTAATTACATTTTGACTGAAGAGAGAATCATGGGCTGAGGCAAAAACGGCCTAAACTTGACATTGCATTTTAGACATTCTCTATGATTTCTGAGGGAATTATTTTATTTTTTAAGAAGCCTAACCCATTTCAGATTGTTGCATCACTAGGGACTAATTTCCCAAAACAAAACAAGAATGGGTGTGGGGTTACCCTCCGATGTCATCAGACGGACGCTGAGCATCCAAGCCCCTGGCAGAGGTGCCCCAAGGCCAGATGTGACTATCATTACTGGGGCATGTCATCAGAACCGGCCTGCAGTACAGCCAAGCTCCTGTAGGAGGAGGCATGATGGACGCTAATCCAAATAAACATCTTCAATGAGACAATGAATGTCAGCTCATGTAAAATAAATAAATCACAATCGGTTAATCAACAAGAACGTATGCATGACTGATGAAAGGTATCGATTTAATATGCATGTGCATGGCTTGAGGTATCAGACCGGGCTATAATTCAATATTTTTCGCAGGCAGGGCTTCTTGATGTGGTTTAATTAGCCAACAAATCAATACGCTCATGTGTCTGAACTCCATATGGAACGTCAGAGGGAGCGCACCATAATATGTTTGGAGCGTTAGCTCTGTGCCTCCAGCTAAAGAATCATCTGCTTTGCTCCTCACACCTGTTTCTCTCGCCGCCGTGAACGACAAACCCTCTGCAGACCTTGCGGGACTTCACAAAGAAGTGAGGCTTGAGCCTACAATCTCATTTAACTCTAAGTGGTTTGTGTGCAGCGGAACTCAGCAGATGCACAGTGCCTGCCCAGCCACAGTAAATGTCATCGGTTACGCTAACAAATGCAAGCATCTCGGGATTTTGTGAAATTGAGCTCGCGCGCTTGACTGTAACGGCTACTGCATCGGTTTGTAGTGAGCTTGTATTGAATATCTATACAAACATGTAGGCTGCTACGACACCTTGTCACTGGCTTCCTGTTGCTTTCGTGGAGACGTGCGGTGTAAGATACAGTATATTTTTAGCAATTATATGTGGTACTGTCAGCCATCGAACTTACCAGCCTGATCACTTTCTCCTTTTTTCCCTCCATCTTAGTGGCCAAACTGTCAGTCAGCCATGGTTTGATGTGTGCATCTGAAGTGGGTTCAGTCGATGTCAAAACTTTCAATTCTATTTTATACGCATCACTAATGACAACAATCCCCCCCCCACACACACACACACACACACACCCACACACCCCACTTTAAATTCGCTCTGCCCTTGCGTTTTTAGCAGAGCAGCGCCACAGTGCCCCCTCCTGGTGGCAGACGGGACGCATCTCATTTCACAAGCTTCTCTCTGTTTCTGAGTCACATTCATCAAAGCCTAGGGTGCAGTTTGATCTCGTTGCACATTCTATTTTAATCATGTAAGCATGTCAGAAACGTCTCCCGATTGCGTTTTTTTACTCTTGTAAATCCAGCAAATTAGTTTCACAGAGAGATTCTTAAGCAAATTAGTTTAGCTCCCATCAGTTTAGGCTGAGTCTTATGTAGGTGTCCCTCACATAATGAGACCCGGTTTAACAGGAATTTGCATTTTAAAATGCACATAATTTGTAATCTTAATTTGCAAAACAAGCCCCAAACACATTTTCGGGAATTGGAGCCTTAAGAGCAGTTGAGCTCAAGTGATAGCATGTGGAATGCAAAAGCACAGGACGTGTCTGCCATTGAAATGATGAGTTTCACCTCAACAGTTTCTGCCAGGCTGTCTCGTCTCGTGGTCAGCTGCCTGGGATCTTCACAGGGTTGTGTCGTGTTGGTCCATATAAAGAATGTATTTAAAGGCAAAGAAAAACTTGATGAATTTAGTGTTTTTTAGCTATGCAAGCTGGGACACAGATATGAGATTTAATATCTGATTATTTATCAGATCATTTCACCATTTAGCTTCTCGCGTCTCTCATTTCTCTCCCCAAAGAAAGCGATTTAAATGCTTTTCTCCCCATTCATTCACATAATTGAATTCCTTTTAATACCCTTTAAGAAATGAAACACAATAAAATTAATTAAGCATTTTATATGATCTGTGAATGTTTTTAGAATTTGTTTAATGACAGGTAAGTGCAATTGGATCTCCCATAACTTGGAATATAGATATCCTTCAGAAGTTTGGGTTCTGTCAGATCATTTCGATTGTTTGATTTGATTTAATCAAAAGTGGGAGTAAAGACATTTATAATGCTACACAAGATTTCTGTCAAATAAATGCTGTTCTTTCGAATTTTCTATTCATCAATGAATCCTGTAAACCAAATTCATCACATAAACTTCTAAACAGTATCTGAGGTAATTAGAGCTGATAGCATGAGCTCTTGAAGCTCCGCCCTCAAGCACCAGCTCATTTGCATTTAAAGGGACTTGCGCATTTTTTCTTGGTATTTTGAGCTAAAACTTCATATACATACTCTGGGGACATCAGAGACTTATTTTAAATTATAATGTGTTATTATATATTGTATTTAATATAGTTCATACATATTTATTTGGTATACATTTGAAGACTGAATAGATAAAAGACTGGCAGTTTAAATGATGAATTGTCTCTGCCAAACTTACTTGTAGCTGGAAATCTTTTATGGCGGACTCAAAGTTACAAAATCCCCCAATGAACCCCATTAGGGTATCTTGCGCTCTAAAAAAAGCAACTTGCCAAAGGCTCTGTGCAGTATTTGATGTGATCTGAGGAGAACGGACCCCTAACATAAGAGAATTCCAGGAGAACAAATGGCCATAAAGGAAACATCAAAGAATGCTGTTTTCTTTAGTGTGATCTGAACATTTTCTTGTTTTTTTTTTTTGGATTTCAGAAACCTTGTGATCCTTTTAAACGCTGTTCAGAGCAAGTTCATAGAAATACAGAAAGAGAGTAATCTTTTTCAACAGATGAAAAAATTGATACAGATCAATAGTTGACTGAGGCAGATGGCTTGACTTTGAATGTATGGAAAATTCAGCGATAAATGGAACCTTTTAATAAAAAGGATGACCTCGAACATAGCATTTCTTGCTTGCTGAGCAGCCGGAAAGTAGGAGTGTACTGAACAACTGAATACACCCACTATGAGAAGGCAGAGCCACGGCCAACAGACGCCCACTCGAACACCCATGCATTTCTCTATGTCTGTGCAATTGCTGACTCTTGTTCTTGATGGGCAGCAGACATTTGTGAATTAGTGCTAATAGTGTAGCAATCAGTCAATAAATCAAACAATCTACTGAACATTAGGAACAAAATGATCAATCAAACCTTGAATTAAACAATTGTTCAATCAATAAACTAAGCATTATGAATGAGAATGACTCAGTCAATCATCCAAATCTTGAATAAATGAATCAATCACTGAATCAATCAGTCGGTCAATCCACTCAACATTAGAAATAAACCAATCATGCAAAGCTTGAATGAATCAATGAATCAATAAATTAATGCACTATAATGACTCAGTCAGTCAACCAAATCATGAATCAGCCACTCAATCATTGACTCAATCAGTCGGTCAATCCACTGAACATTAGAAATAAATCCATAATTTAAACCTTTGATGAATCAATAAAGTAATGCACTTTAATGACTTAGTCAGTCAACCAAATCCTGAATCAATCAGTCGGTCAATCCACTGAACACTGAGAATCAATCAATCAATCAATCAAACAAACCTTAAATTAATTAGTAAGTTAATTACTAAAGAACAGAGAATAAATTGAGAATAAAACAGAGTTCACAATATATATCACAAAACAACTTTTAATTTACAAGACGTTCTGACAAAATGTTAATTACTGCAGCCTATTTCAAATGTCAGTTTGAATGAATGATTCAATGACTCATACCCACTAATTTCTTTGGATGAATCAGAATTTTTTAACAAATCTCTTGAACGAATTATTCAATGACAAATACATTTTTAACAGTCATTAGTCACCACCTTCTGGCCTAACGATGTAATCGATTACAAAATAAATGTTAAATGGAGATATGACTCATTAATCCATCGAACCTTGATTAATCAGTGAGTCAGTCTACTGAACATTAGAAATGGATCAATCAATCAAACCTTGGATAAATGAATAAGTCAACCATCTAGTCAGTCAATAAACTAATGCATTGGGAATGACTTAATCATTCCACCAAATCAATTAATCAACCAGTCAACCAGTACATCTATTGAACATTAAGAATGAACGAATCAATCAAAACTCAAATGAATCAGTCAGTCAATAAACTAAGCATTAGGAATGACTCAATCAATCAATTAAGCCACTAAATTTTGAATGAATCAATCAATTACTGAATCAATTGATGAATCAGTCAGTCAGTCGATTAATACACTCAGTAGGAATGAGTAAATCAACCAATAATAAACCAAGATAATAAAACGATTGCTGACTTTTGCTATTGATGGACAGCAGAAATTAGAGCTAATAGTGTAGAAACTGTCTATTTTTTTCAAGCAGTTTGTGAAGTCTGTAAACGAGGATCCATTATTAGCTATTACCGCTGTGGCCATGAGCAAACCACTTAACCCCAGATTACTTCAGGAGGATCGTCCCTGTAATAAGTGTACCGACAGTTGCTTTGGGTAAAATGTTTTTTTTTTCTTTCTAAATGACTGCTTGCTACTTGATGAATTGATGGGTTGTCACATTGCTGGTGCTGCAGCTCTGAACTTTGTGTATTGGGACAGGTATAATGCTTGTAGACATCACAGCTGGAAGGAAGCTCTGTTTTGTTTATTCAGCCCCACATAATGACACTGAAAGTTAACACAATGTGGAGTGCGATGTGGAAAGGCAACACAGCATAACGTGGAACACATGAGTGGAACACAAAACGCAGCACCATGACAGGGCATATGGTGTTAACACACAATGGCACTAACATGATGAGCGTATGGGAGGAAGGAAGTTGTGAGCACAGAAAAGCACAACATGTTGTACGTCACAGACTGTCAAGCATCCCATAGAGCAATTTGTTGATTCCACAGATTCCTAAATACTCGTACTTTCTTTTAAGTTGACACTTTATCCTTTTTGTTTGTTTTTTACCCACCATAGATGTGTAAACCTGATAAGAAACAATAAAATATAATACACTAAAGAACCATTCATCTCATCATTAAAGGGGGGGGTGAAACACTCAGTTTCAGTCAATCTCATGTCAATCTTGAGTACCTATAGAGTAGTATTGCATCCTTCATATCTCTGAAAAGTCTTTAGTTTTATTATTTTTATAAAAGAAATATGGGCTGTACCGAGTCTTTCCGGAAAAAAAACGAGCGCCTGGAGGCGTATCGTGTGGGCGGAGCTAAAGAATGACAAGCGCGCAAAGCGGTGACGTCCTCAAGCGTAGAGAAACCCGTCGCTATCTCAGCTAATAGATATATGATCCAGAATCATTTGGAGGCTGAAATAAATTGAACAGGAGAAACAGCAACATCAGGACGTCCGTCTCTGTGGTATGTACTGTATTTAGTGGCCTGTCAACATTTGTGTGTCTTTACTCACAGTTTATGAGGACATGATTCGGTTTATGGACTATTGTATGCAACTAAACCTTAAGCAAAATGGTATTGCACGTCAGACTAGTGTAACGTTATACATAGAACAACAATGGAGTCCGAAACACGCGATCGTGTCGTTTACTGATGTTTACTCACACGACGATAGTGCATAGGATAGACATTTGAAGCAATTTTACTCACTGGCTGCTTCCAAAGCAGGACCGAACCTTTATTGCTGGGACCGCTCCATCAAAAACACACTTCTTTGGTATGATTTGGTAAAGTCCTGACAGCAGTGAACGGTGGAGATCCACTTTGCGACGCGACTGAAGCGATGTTGTGAAGCTTCCCGTCATTTCTGCGTTCAAATCGGTTCAAATGCAGTGCTGCCTTCCCGGAATGCTGAACCATACTCGAAAAAAAACTCTCCGAAACTTGTGAGAAACCGGAAGGAGCATTTTTAACACAGAAATACTCCATCAAACGTCCAACATTAGTTTTTGAAACTTTGTCTATGTTTAGGATTGGAATCCAAGTCTTTAACAGTGTAAAAATCTCAGTATGCATGAAACAGCATTTCACCTGTTCGTATATATATATATATATATATATATATATATATATATATATATATATATATATATATATATATATTTTTTTTTTTTTTTTTTTTTTTTTTTTTTTTTTTTTTTTTTTTCATTAAACCTTTTACTACAAAAAATTACTGAACTTTTACTTGGACCCCTGTTTAAAAAACTGACACTGAGGAATTAATTTATTAATCAGGAAATCAATTAACTTAAAATCAAATCAGTCAATCAATATTATGAATGAATGGTTCAACTGTAGATCCTGGACAACATTTCCAAAAACCTGGATGGATGGATGGATGGATGGATGGATGGATGGATGGATGGATGGATGGATGGATGGATGGATGGATGGATGGATGGATGGATGGATGGATGGATGGATGGATGGATGGATGGATGGATGGATGGATGGATGGATGGATGGATGGACGGATGGATGGATGGACAGATGGACGGACGGACGGATGGATTCATTCATGCATTTATTCATTTATCATATCAATGAATCAATCAATCACTGAATCAATAAATAAACCAATCAATCACTGAATCAATAAAGAAATCAATCAATCAATCAATCAATCAATCAACTATACATTAGTAATGGCTCATCAATCCACCAAATCTTGAATGAAACAATCGAACTTTCAATAAATCAATCAATGTACTGAACATTATGGATGGATGGATGGATGGATGGATGGATGGATGGATGGATGGATGGATGGATGGATGGATGGATGGATGGATGGATGGATGGATGGATGGATGGATGGATGGATGGATGGATGGATGGATGGATGGATGGAACTATCAATCAATCATTTAATCAATCAATCAATCCTTGAATGAATCAATGATTCAATCAGTCAATTAATAAACAAAGTATTGGGAAATACTCAATCAAACAATGTAGCAAATCTTGAATCAATGATTTAATCAGTCAATCAAACAATAACGATAGATATAGTGAAAGAGAAAAGGACGTAACACATTTAGGGAGGAAATGCATCGGTTTTCAAATTGTTGTGTCTAAAGTCCTTTTCTAACCTTTATACATTTACTATATAAGTGAAAAAATGCATGAATACAAATTGTGGATGTGATTTTATATTCTGATGGAAGTAGATTCACGTTCAGGAAGGTCCAACCCCTACCACTGTATTTCCATAGTGTGCAGAAGTTCATCTTTTATCCATTTATCAATTATACTAATGTCATCTTCCAAAACTTTTTCAATTATCTCAGGGAATGGGGGTTGCAAACAGCCCCGAAGTTTATTCACTCATTCACTCCCTCAATTCTGTCCTTCCCTATGAGGAAAGTGCTTCACACAAACCCTGTGAGCTCCACAGTGCTTTAAATTGCCAGTTTAATATTAAACTATTAATTTGCCATAATAATGTACTCCTCAGAAAAGACAATCTCATCAAGAAATGTGGTGGTTATGATAAATTACTAATGCATTAGTAATATCAGAGCATGAATAATTGATGCACAGCTGACCTGCCATGAAAGAGAGCTGTAGTCGTGGAGACAGCAGTATGATTAGCACAAACCCCTCTGGCTCTGTGGGTTTGGAGAGGAATGTGTGTGGGAGGGTGAGCGTGTGTGTGTGTGTTTGAGGTGTAGAGAGAGCGTGTGCGTGTGTTTGCTGCCTCTATGAAGGCCACAGTGCGGCCAAACACATGGATTTCTCAGAACTTGACCGTGTGTGGAGGAAGCAGAGCTGCATTATGGAGAGGCCAAAGGATATTTTTTATGGCTCTGAAGCTGCCTTTCATAGCTCAAGAGCTTTAATGGATTTATCAGTTATGCCTTTGTCTCAGATGTTTCTCCTAAAACTCCACTGGCCAAATACAAATTGTAGACGGTGGGTAGAGCTACAGAATACCATGAGGATTGCACAGGCCGGATAATTTGATCCTGGAAAATAATGTTTAAATTCAAAAAGTTAAAGGGCAATGGTCATGGATAAGTACTACATGTGGAGCTCTCTTGAAAACTTACTATGTTTTTACTATTACCGCTCTTGAGATAAACGAATCGTGAAGAGTATTAATTACACCCTAAAGTGGGTGGAGCCAGCCGTGCCATCTTAGCAGCAGATCACTGCGCGTCACATAATTGATAACTGGATATTTAATAATTGATATGGGACAACTGAAAATTAGAAAAGAAACGTGATGTGGGTGGAGCTGAGGTGCCTGGTTCCTGAAACCTAACCGTTCCACACCCGTAAGACCTCCGTTCTTTTTCTTTTTCACAGTTTAAGATATTTTATATTTACTCAGAGAGCGTATGCAAGTGTATGCTCACTATACTGTCCATGTCCAGAAAGGTAATAAAACATCATCAAAGTAGTCCATATGTGACATCAGTTGGTTAATTAGAAACAAATAAAGATTCAAACGAATATGAATCAGCGTATTCAAACGATCGTGTGTCAAACTGCTGAAATCACATGACATTGGCGAAAACAAACCCGGAAGAGAAGAAAATGCTGAATAAAGTCATAGTTCTTGTTATTTTTGGACCAAAATGTTTTTTTGATGCTTCAAGAGATTCTAACTAACCAACTGATGTCACATATGGACTACTTTGATGATGTTTTTATTCCCTTTCTGGATATGAACATTATAGTGTGCATACACTTGCATACACTCTCTGAGTAAATATAAGATATATTAAACTGTCGTCACAAAGGGCAAAATTAGCTATAGACCAAAAATACTTTTTGTACCAGGCTCTAAACATTTTAAACAGGTTAGGTCACTTCTGCGTTGGCTTCAAGAGGGTGTTGCTTGGTTTTTCCAACATTTGCACAACCCAATTTGGGGGCCTGGAAATGCAAGCAATTAGAATATGCAAATCAATCAATCAATTAATCAATCAATCAATCAATCAATCAATCAATCAATCAATCGATCGATCAATGAATGAATCAATCAATCAATCAATCAACCGATCAATCAATCAACCAATAATCCAATCAATCAATCAATCAATCAATCGACCGACCAATCTAACGATCAATCAATCAATCGATCAATCAATCAATCAATCAATCAATCAATCAATCAACTGAGCTTAAACTAATGAATCAAACATCTTATAATGATTTAATAATTCAATGAACAAATCAATCGGTCAACTGAACCTTAACAATTAATGAATCAAATTTAATTTAATTTAATGAATCCATGATTCAATTCATAAATATAGGAATAAATACATTATTTTTATTGAATCAATAAATCCATTCAATTTATTCTTATGAATGAACAAATCAATTGAATCAGTTGAACTTAATAAATGAACTGATGAATCAAACTAAATATTTTATATTTATTTGTGAACAAATCAATCAAAAACATTATTAATGATAATGTTGTTATACATCAATGAATTATTCAATGAATGAATGAATTAAAATAGTGATGAACTAATAAATCAATTCAACCAAATGTAATGAATAATTGAACAAATCAAGAAACTTTAATAATAATTGAATCAAACAAAATCTTATGAATAAATTATTCAATGAACGACTGCTTGAATCAAAACATAAAATCAGTCGAATCAAATAAAAGAATGAATCAACTGAACAATACATTAATCGATTAATCAAATTAAATCTTATTCTTTTAATGGTATCTTTTTTTTTAAACAAAAATGTAATAAGTTAAGGAGAGTCTCTTTACTGAATAAACTGTTTTTCATATAAATCTTTCATATGACTTCACTAGGCTATGAGTCATATGGACCACTTTATGATGCTTTTTGCCATTTTTAGCTTAACAGCATTCATTTACTGGCATAATCTAAACATTCAACCTAACATTTCCTTTTGTGCTCTACTGACAAAAGAAAGCCATACCGGTTTGGAAAGCCATGAGGGTGAATAAATGATTCCAGAATTTTCTCTTTTGTTTGAACTAATCTTTTTAGCAAACGTCACCATTACATTCTATGAAAAACAATTGAGACGTTAAACAGATCTCATTTGTATTTTTTCCAACAAAGACGAGAGAGAGCGAATTCGAACAGGCCATGTAACCGTCTTTCACGCTGCCATGTCTATGATTGTGACCAATCATGGTAAGTGCCCTGCATTGATTCCGCGTGCTCTCCTTCTCCATCCTACTCACCCTGTCGGGTCAATGGGAGAGGTGAGACTATTATCAGCACGCTCTTCACCTATACCCGTAATTTAGAGGCACTCACCTCCTGCTATGCTCCTCTTCCTCGTATTGCACACATTTATGTGTGTGTTTGTCTAGCATTTGCCAGTGTGTGTGTGTGTGTGTGTGTGTGTGTGTGTGTGTGTGTGTGTGTGTGTGTGTGTGTGTGTGTGTGTGTGTGTGTGTGTGTGTGTGTGTGTGTGTGTGTGTGCGCGCCAGTCTGAAAGTGTGGTAAGTGCTAATTTTATACTTGAGCAGATTTTAGACACTCGGTGTTGGCTGAAAGAGATCCTTATTACCTCCAAAAGATTGTAATGGACCAAAACAGCCTGAGCTTGGGTGTGAAAGGAAAGTCTGTAGAATCTTTGTCTCATGAGAGTATATTACACTCTCTTGTGCGTTTTCACCTTGAGGACCATGTAATCTAATGCTAAGCGCTGATCGTTACTAGCTCTTCAGCTCAGAAAAACAAAGCAGTAACTTTAAAACTCTAAACCGCCAGTAGTGTTAAGGCTAATTTTATGAATACACTGCAGAATGCATGGCTATTAGAAATAAGAAGCTGCACATTTTCTAAAGACAATCAATCAGTGGTTCTTGTAAAAAAAAAAAAAAAGAGTCACCACTAGCTCTACACAACCTTTATTCAAACATATTTAATTGTGTGTGTTTTATTTGTGATGACGCTGTGAAACTATTTCTACTACTGCCAAATTATACTATTTTCATGATTTGGCACATTTTTTATGTGGTTCGCATATAATAATAGTTTGAGTTTCTATTTGTTAAACACATTTCCTTCATTGTATCAACAAAAAAAAAAATATTTCAGTAAACTCAAAATTTTAAGGCAACCAGGTTACTTACTTTTTTAAGTTAACCCAACAAACAAATGTACAGTGCAGAGACGCCCAGACTTCTCTGTCCCTAAACACTTCCTCCAGCTATTCCGGGGAATACAGAGGCTTTCCCAGGCCAGCCGGGAGACATAATCCCTCCAGTGTGTCCTTGGTTTACCCCGGGGTCTCCTCCCGATGGGATGTGCCCAGATCAACTCCCCGGGAAGGCGTCCAGGAGGCATCCTAAACAGATGCCCTAACCACCTCAGCTGGCTCCTCTCGATGTGGAAGAGCAACGGCTCTACTCTGAGCTCCTCCTGAGGGACTAAGCTCCTCACCCTAGCTCTAAGGGAGCGCTCCGCCAACCTGCGGAAAAAGCTCATTTCGGCCGTCTGTATCTGGGATCTTGTCCTTTCGGCCATGACCCACAACTCATACCTCAGGTGAGAGTAGGTACATAGATCGGCCGTTAAATTGAGAGATGCGCCTTACAGCTCAGCTCTTTCTTCACTACAATAGACCGGTAATTGATTGGATTACTGCAGAAGCTATTATATTATATTATATTATATTATATTATATTATATTATATTATATTATATTATATTATATTATATTATATTATATTAATTATATTATATTATATTATATTATATTATATTATATTATATTATATTATATTATATTATATTATATTATATTTAGGGCTGTCAAAATGTGTGTGTTAATGCATGAATATGGGTAAGTTTCATAAAAAGCAACATTTTGAACAAAAAGCTGAGAAAATCTTTTTTGTGAAAGACTGTATCCAGATCCAATCTCCTGTACCCATGTGCTGTTTAATGATGATGATGATGATGATCACGTTATTTTACATGTGCATATCACTTGTTTTACTCCGTCTTCCCCGTGTGTGTTTTGATCAGGAGATTCATTATTCTTTCCGAAGATGTGTAATAGCGCCCCCTATCATATAACACTGAAAACACAGAAAAACAGAAAATTCATTTTTCGGCCGGGAAGCGTTTTCTCACAAATAACGGAAAAGTCTGTGTTTCGTGGGGAAAGTAACGCAGCATCAGTTGTATTCTGAAATCCTTTGGCTGTGCTACAGTATATGATCACGCTATCATGAATTCAAGTGTTATTAAACCATTCAAGCATGATACGACGCAAAAATAAGAACTTTAATCTGTACTGGCGCACTGTCTGTGAATCTCCTCTCTGTGTGACACACACGAGAAGTTAGTCAACCGCCTGCTAGCTGTCTCACATCACAGAAAAATAGATAAAACACAACACAAATAGACTCTTTCACCTAGACATTATCACATAGAGACCTTGTCTCTTCCATGAATTAGTAAATACAAATAAACATCAAAATCATTCAACGGTAAAAATTGAACTGATGTCCAACAAATAAACAACAAATTTAATACAGATGAACAAATGATAAAGCTCGGGCTGCTGAATATTAGATCCCTTTCCCCAAAAACGCGTATTGTTAATGATAAGATTACTGATAATAATCTAGATGTGCTGTTTGACAGAAACCTGGCTAAAACCTGACAACTACATGACTTTAAATGAGTCCACTCCCCACGATCATTGTAATAAACACGAGCTGCGTCTGAAAGGTAAATAGGGAGGTGTTGCTGCATTTATAACATCTTGAGTATTACTCAAAAGTCTAGTTTCAAATATAATTAATTTGATGTTTTGGTGCTTTATGTAAAATTATGTAGTAAAAATTGATAAATCCCATTTGACATTGTGTTGGCTACTGTATACAGTCAACTTGGGCACAATACAGACTTTACCAAATAATGTACTGATTTTCTATTAGAGTTAGTTCTGGCTGCAGATCTTTTTTTTTTTTTGGTTTGGTCATTTTAATATCCACATTGCGATTTAGAGACATTCTAAACTCTGTTGGAGTTAGGCAACACGTGTCAGGAGCCACTCATCACCATAATCATACTTTAGACCTAGTACTGTAACATGGAATAAAAGTTGATAAAAGTCTCTCATTTCTGTCAATGGGGGGGGGGGGCTTGGGGTGAGGGAGGATTTTTCAGGCGGGACTTTTTACTGCGCCGAGTCGAAGTACTCTCAGAAGTGCTATTCCGCCATACATTATAGTTCTCCTTTTTAATCCGCTTAGAAAAGCTTCACGTTTTATTTTATGTCACCATGCTAGGTCGTTGAACTATTCATGTAACTGTATTTAAATAGGGAAACCGTGGAGGTGTTTGGTCGCCTCTACGTCGATCTCTGTTTGGTACCATAGTGAATGAACTGGGCTTAGTCGGCTAAGCTAAATGCTATCAGATCATCACCGCGCGTCAGAGCGATTAAATGCACGCACTCAGACGAGAGAGGTGTGTATCAACTCGTTTTAGTTAAGGGAATAACATAGTTAAATACGAAAAAGTGGCAAAGTATCCCTTTAATAAAAAGTGTACATGTACAATGTGGCATCAATGGATTGGCATGGATGGTTAACTCTTGACCAGATCTTCATCCTGTTGAAATGAGGGCATCACTAGCACTAGTCACATCCAAACAGACGTGTCTCATGAAACCAATCGCACTGCAGCAGATGTTTCAAATAGCACCAATCACACGGTGGCAGATGTTTCCCACAGAGCTATTTGGATACAAGCAATTACCTCTCAACATAAGCATCTAATACAGGCCGATGTCTCTTGCCGTGTACGTCACGATACAGGCCAGATGTTCCGCACGCAGGCATGAAGCAACAGCATCTGAAAAGTTCCAGCCGTGGTCTAAAGGAAAAGAGGAAAAGAAAGCAACACTGTTTACAAAGAGAGAGATAGAGCTGTCAAAGCATGCAAAAGGTCAGGGTGTTGGTCAGGTTACAGTGTTGCTATAGTGAACGCTGCCCTGTGGTTTCACAACACAGAGGACACGCCGTGTCCTCCCACGGACGAAAGATATAGTGGATCTCTATGTGTTCGCTGTTGTTTGAAAGCAAACAGCGGAGGTTAAGAGTTCTTTCTTCATGCTGGAAGGACGACCCTGTGAGAACTATTTTAGAAAAGCGCCGAATGCCAGTTTTGCACACAATGCCGCATGATCTCCAGCCGTACACTTTCATCTGAGTTTAGGTCATATTTCTAAAAAAGAAATGGCATATATATTTGTATATTACTGTGTTATGTGCTGTAAGATTGCAGTAGCGCAGATGCAATGCACAAAAAAAAAAAACATACAAGGTGATGTGATTTCTATTCACCTTTTAGATTTAATGGAGAGCAAATAGAGGCTTCAGACGTGTCTCTAGAGCCTTGTAATCTCACAAATGTCTTCTATAGTGACTTTTCCTTCCTATAATACAACGGTAGCTATCTATTATCATGTACAAGGTCCTATTTATACTGCAAGTATAAAAAGTTAGTGATTATGATGAAAATAAAATAATTGGATTTTTATATTGTCATTGCACTTTGGTTTTGCCATTGCCAAGGCCAAAACAAATGATTACAGTTTTATATTTATATTTATATGTTTTAATAATTTTAATTGTATTTTCTATAAACTGATGTATTTTTTTAACCCCCAAAAGAGAACCATTTTCAAAAACTTTCATTAGTGAGAACTATTTCAGAAATGCTTTGAATGCCAGTTTGAACATATTGCTCCAGCTGAACTCTTTAGGCTGAATTTAGGTCATATTTCTATAAACAAAATGCTACACTGCCACATTATGTTCTGTAAGATCACAGTAACGCAGATGCGGCGCATTGAAAAGCACGCTGAATAAACCCCTAAAAACGATGTTAATCAGAGAGGTCTGAAAAAGCTTCCATCAGCTCAGACATTTAGAAAAAAAATAAAAGTGGAGTTTTACCCTGTCTTTATGTTCCTTTTTTCCGCCCCTCCACTTTTGAACATGCCATACTCCGACACTTTTCCTCTAATGGAGATTTATGAATTCGCCCAGATGCCTGTAGCGTTTAAAACTTTCGGATTTCACAAATGAGATGGTAACTTTCTCCATAATGTATATTGAGGGCTGGAGCCAGTACATGCAGTTTGAACTTTAATCCTTCTTATGTGTCATCAACGCATACAGACAGAGTCCCATCTGTCATTATGAGACACATCAGAGGAAAAGAGAGAGCGCCAAGAAGAAAGACAGAAAAGTGAAAGGGGGGTTGGGAGGATTCTGTGCAGAAACTCTGCCTTGGTTGGTGTAAATTACAGTGACATTATGATTGAAACCATTTTATATATTGTAGAAGAATATCTATCTATCTATCTATCTATCTATCTATCTATCTATCTATCTATCTATCTATCTATCTATCTATCTATCTATCTATCTATCTATCTATCTATCTATCTATCTATCTATCTATCTATCTATCTGTCTGTCTGTCTGTCTGTCTGTCTGTCTGTCCGTCTGTCCGTCTGTCCGTCTGTCCGTCCGTCCGTCTGTCCGTCCGTCCGTCCGTCCGTCCGTCCGTCCGTCCGTCCACCCATCCATCCATCCATCCATCCATCCATCCATCCATCCATCTGTATAATTGTATAAAACAATTATAGAAACCCATAAAACATGAAAGCCCATGTGCGTGTGGTCCGTGTATACCATACTGCCACAAAGATGGCAATATCCCTATGTGGACATTTTTGGTCCCCCATGAGGAAAACAGGTTATAAAGATAAATATTACAAAAATAAAGTAGATCTAATACATCCAGCAATATCTCACGAGTAGGATATGGCTCTATATCAGCACGGCTGTGATTAGGTCATGAACACAAGGCCATCACAGCCGTGCTGAAATAGAGCCATATCACATGACTACACTAAAGAAAAAAAGCTTTTCTTATTTAGTATTTTGTCTCGTTTCTAGTCTAAATATAACAATTGACAGTATATGATCATTGAAATTAGCTGGATTACATCACCATTTTCTCCAGAGTGGCTGTACAGCCAAATCAAAATCTGTTGCATTATTTTCCTGCTTAACACTGTGAAGCTGCTTTGAAACAGTTGGCATTATAAAAAGGGCTGTATAAATAAAGGTGACTTGACTTGATTTGTAGGGTGGTTTGTCCTTTTAGGGCTACTGTAGAAAAGTGATGGCTGCAAAATGGCGACTTCACTGTAAGGTGACCCAAGGTGTATGTAGATAGAAATGGGTCATTTTGAGGTAATAAAAATACAAGATTACATCATGTAAGGTCTTTATAAACAACTGAAAACATACACTCCCCTAAAGAATTATTAGGAACACCTGTTCAATTTTTTTCATTAATGCAATTATCTAATCAACCAATGACATGGCAGTTGCTTCAATGCATTTAGGGGTGTGGACCTGGTCAAGACAATCTCCTGAACTCCAAACTGAATGTCAGAATGGGAAAGAGAGGTGATTTAAGCAATTTTGAGCATGGCATATTGGGATTTTCACGTACAACCATTTCTAGGGTTTACAAAGAATGGTGTAAAAAGGGAAAAACATCCAGTATGCGGAGGTCCTGTGGGTGAAAATGCCTTGTTGACGCTAGAGGTCAGAGGAGAATCGGTCGACTGATTCAAGCTGATATAAGAGCAACTTTGACTGAAATAACCACTCATTACAACCGAGGCAAAGCATTTGTAAAGCCACAACACGACAACCTTGAGACGGGTGGGCTACAACAGCATAAGATCCCACCGGGTACCAATCATCTCCACTACAAATAGGAAAAAGAGGCTAAAATTTGCACAAGCTCACCAAAATTGGACAGTTGAAGACTGGAAAAATGTTGCCTGGTCTGATGAGTCTCAATTTCTGTTGAGACATTCAGATGGTAGTGTTAGAATTTGGCGTAAACAGAATGAGAACATGGATCCATCATGCCTTGTTACCACTCTGCAGGCTGATGGTGGTGGTGTAATGGTGTGGGGGATATTTTCTTGGCACACTTTAGGCCCCTTAGTGCCAATTGGGCATCGTTTAAATGCTACGCCCTACCTGAAATATTTTCTGACCATGTCCATCCCTTTATGACCACCATGTACCCATCCTCTGATGGCTACTTCCAGCAGAATAATGTTCCATGTTACAAAGCTTGAATCATTTCAAATTGGTTTCTTGAACATGACAATGAGTTCACTGTAATAAAATAGCCCAACGGTCACCAGATCTCAACCCAGTAGAGCATCTTTGGAATGTGGTGGACCCGGGAGCTTCGTGCCCTGGGTGTGCATCCAACAAATCTCCATCAACTGCAAGATGCTATCCTATCAATATGGGCTAACATTTCTAAAGAATGTTTTTAGCACCTTTTGAATCAATGCCACGTAGAATTTAGGCAGTTCTGAAGGTGAAAGAGGGTCAAACAGGGTATATGATGTTCCTAATAATCCTTAAGGTGAGTTTTTACTTAGCAAATACTTCTCTTTTTTTGAGATACTGGAAACAAGACAAAAATACTAAGCATTTTTTGCAGTGTACAAGTGTGATATTGTGTTTATACGGGAAAATCTATTTGCTCTAGAACAAATAATAGATTAATGAGACCGAACCGGCTGAGATAACACTGTTCTCGGCGGGTACATGAGTGCTGAACGGCTGCTGACACCCTGGAGCTCACACCTCTAAAAACATTAAAGCAAATTTCCAACCCACTGTAAAGATTTCTCTTTGTGAGCTTTGGTTAGAGGTGGCTGAAATGCAAAGTTACGCACAACTGCCAGCCTGCGTAGAGGGGTTCTTGAGACTCCAGCAGCTTCAAATACCTGTTTGCTGCTGAACAGGCTTTTATAGCTGTCTTTTTATTACAATGATTATTATTATTGTTTTACAGAAACTTTCCATAATAAGCCTTTATCTGACCGAGTTCTCTTGTGCTGTATATTGCTCACAAATATTATGATATTTCGATAATCTCCATTCAGTTTTTACACAATATTACACATAATGTGTTCATGCCTTTTGCATAGCATTGCACCATTTCATGCTTTTCATCTTTAGAAAGCTCTTTGTTCCTCCCCATATTGCATGAGAACTGTGACTTGCTTAATAATGTGGAATAACCTCTTTAAGAATATATAATAATATATTTTGCATCATCTTTAAGTTATAGAAAATAGAAATGAATAAAGAAGATCTAATTAATCAAATGTTACCATTTCATTCATTTGTTAAATCACGCCAGAGGGAAGGTTTAAAAAATGCAGGCATTCATGAATTAGAGCAACAGCTCAGGATCTTTGGGTGTCTTTACCATGGTTAACGTCAGCGGTCATGAATAAATCATCAGCAATGCACTGAACATGACTGGTGTTAAAATGAGATTATGAAGATGGAAATGCTTCTCTCTGAGCAAAACAGCGACTTTTGCAAGAATGTACTGCGGACACAAAAGTGAAGCACTTTAGTACAAAGCTCAAAGGAATCCCATCTCAACATAAAGCATGCATTTTAACGCACCCGGACCCTGTCGGCTTGCAATTATCATGAGAACACACAGCACCAGAAAACTTTCCATTCTTTTTATCCAACAAAAACTTGGTCAGATGAATATAGATGAAAGCATGTTTTATTTTGGTGTTATTTCTTCACTCACACCCTCTTGTTAGGACAAGTACGACAATCAACTCTCATTGTGCAATTCAGATCATTTTGAAGGGTTCTCAAACTTTCAACGCTTCATATCCTTATTTAATTTTCTATTTTAACAACTGTCACTGGCACTCGCGTTTCATCACGCTGTTGGGAAAAAAATAAATGTCCTCGAATTTTCTGAGTTGCCAAATGTTTGTCCCTCACACAGATATCAGTGTTTCTTATGTATGTGATTTGTTTGAACAGCCTCGACGAATGCAAATGCAGCATCCATTTACGTGCAGCAGCACAGAACTATATCCCACAAAATCATAATATTTCTATGATCGCAGGGTTTGTTTGCCTAAGTTATTTTGCATGGAAGGCCTGGAATGTTTTGCATGTTCTTGACCATTTTGCTGCTGTGAAACTAGCGTCTATAAAAAGCCTATAATCATCTATGCTATTCAATTTCACAACCAGCGATCACGTTACTGAATTTGAATGTGTCTAACACAGCATTTAGGCTCCGATAAATCTCGCTGCTGTACTCACATATTCCTTTTCGGGAAGCTTGCAGGTGAGAGATAAGGTAGAGCCACACTGCACAGATGGCTGAGAACAAAAACATGTTTGTTTTTTCCCCACAGAGAGTCTGAAACTAATAGGTTGGTTGAACAGAGTGAAATTTGTCAATATAAAATGATCTTTTTCTCAAACACACTGTTTAAACGACAACAGGGGACATTTATTTCAAACATACCAACATAGAAGACCTTTTCATATCAAATATGACTCAAATGTTTCTTCTGTTCACCCTTTAGACTCAAATAGAGACTTCAGAGCCTTACAATCTTATAAATGTCTTCTAGAGCAGGGGTTTTCCATCCTAAAATTGAACCGCAGCTATATGTCTTCATGTACAAAGAACCATTTATACTACAATATTAAGTGATAATAGAGATCTATAGAGATAAAATATGAAGTGGAGACGTGTTCTCTGGAGTGACGAATCATGCTGTCTGGCAATCCTGGGTTTGACAGTTGCCAGGAGAACCGTACCTGCCTGACTGCATTGTGCCAGTTGTAAAGTTTGGTGGAGGGGGGATTATGGTATGGGGTTGTTTTTCAGGTGTTGGGCTTGAACCCTTAGTTCCAGTGAAAGGAACTCTTAATGCTTCAGCATATCAATACATTTTGGACAATTTCATGATCCCAACTTTGTGGGAACAGTTTGGGGATGGCCCCTTCCTGTTTTAACATGACTGCACAACAGTGCACATAGCAAGGTCGATAAAGACAAGGATGAGCAAATTTGGCGTGGAGGAATTTGACTGGCCTTGATAGAACACCTTTGGGATGAATTAGGGCAGAGACTGTGAGCCAGGCCTTCTCGCCCAACATCAGTGCCTTACTTCACAAGTATGCTTCTAGAAAAATCAAAAATCCCCATAAACACACTCCTAAACCTTGTGGAAAGCCTTCCCAGAAGAGCTGAAGCTGTTATAGTGACAAAGGGTGGGCCAACTCCATATTAAACCCTACGAATTAAGAATGAGATGCATTAAAGTTCATGTGCATGTAAAGGCAGGCGTCCCAAAACATTTGGTAGTGTATTTTTGAACCACTATTGATGAAAAATGAATTTTGTGATTATGTATTTGTAAAGCATTTTCCCCTAGTAAATATCATTCTAAAGCAGTTAATAATAATTAGTAGTAGTTTATTATATAATAATTGTACATTAAAATGATTATTATTCATCATTATCACAAGTTAACATTGTAAGTTGTTGAAATTTTGTCAAATATTTTTCTTTTGTTACATATTTGCCAATGAATTTGAGAAAACCTGAGATATTTTAAGGGATTGTTCACCCAAAAGTGAAAATGCCTTTATGACTTTCTTTCTTCTGAGGAAAACAAAAAAATATATTTTAAAAGAAATGTTTCGGCTGTTTTGTCCTTATAATAATACAAGTAAATGTGCCCTAAAACAACACTGGAAGAGATGGTGGCAGTTTTCATTTGAGGATTTGGTTACATTTTATTTGGATAGTCCACTTTAGCCATTATACTGACTATAAGTAACTTTGTAACTAACCCGCAATATTAGTAGACTGTGGGTTAGGGTTCGTAGAATAAGTTTGTAGAATAAGTTAACAGTAGTTCAAAGTTACTATAATGTCTGTTTTTAGGGATGCATCACATTAAAGTGTTAGCAGATAGTCAACTAATACATCATTTACTACTAGTTGATATGTAGAAGAAAAGATACTTATAGGAAGTATAATGTCTAAAGTGGGCCATCAAAATAAAGTGTTACCTTACAGATATATGTGTGTGTGTGTGTGTGTGTGTGTGTGTGTGTGTGTGCGTGCGTGCGTGCGTGCGTGTGTGTGTGTGTGTGTGTAGGGCACTCAGGCATGCAAATATAAGTTTGATTACTAAAGCTGACTCAGCTGGCTAGGGCAAGCTATAGACCTTATTCAGAGCACCGCCATAACAGGTATGAAAACGAGGCTGTGAGGGATAGACTGTCACGTCACAAACAAGGGAAAAGGGTGCGAGGACTCAAGTGCAGAAAATGATAATTTATTATAAAATAAAACATAAACTCAAAACAAAACCCACGAGGGGGAAAAACACATAATAGAATAATAACATATAAACTTAAACAAACCAACAGAATCACGGGGAGGACGGAGGACGGAAGACGCAGACATTACACAAGGATCCAACACAGACTGACAAACACAAGGAGATATAAAGGGAACAAACAAGGCAGATAATGAGGGAGAACAGGTGGGGCAAATTAACCAATAATCAGATAACAAGGGGGAGGGAACTGACAGGGACACGAGCACATGCTCAACATAACAAAACCCACAAGTGCACACAAGACAGGACAGGCATGTGACATAGACTTACTGTGTTTTAAATGGCATCCATGTAACAAGCTGGGTTACACTTTATTTAAAGGTATCATTGTTACAGTGTAATTATATATTTAAGTACTGAGTAATATTAGTTAACTACATGTACTTACTATAGAGGGTTTGGTTCAGAGTTAGATGCGTGTAATTATGCATAATATTATAGGAAGTATCATCAGCAAAACTTTAAATGGCTCAGCGATTTACTGCAGAGGAAGAACTGAACACAATCAAACATTAGTGTCAATGTCACTTGATGGGGGATCTGGTGAAGAAGCTGTCAGCGATCAAAATAGATTTTTTTGAAGATGTTAAAAATCATAGTTTTGAAGATCACAAATATGAACCAGACGTAGAAATGAGATCTGACGAGGACAGTGATGATGGTATAAAACATCTGCTCAAATTGAACCCTTCAAAGCTCCAAAAGGTAACAAAATATGCTTTATTTCATTCTTCCGTAAGTGTTATCCTAATATCAGGAGAGTTATCACGTCAGGTAGAGATCCATGTTAGATATAGATGTGGGTTGCTGAAAACATGTGCATTTAAGGGTTAAATAACAGTATAGCCCACTGAAGTAATATATGTCTATTCCTCACAGCCTTGCTTTCATTCCAGTTTAAAAATCAAAGAGGCGCTGATGTGAATAAGGTCTATTGTGCCTCAGCTGGGAACCGTGGTCAAATCTGACCTGGAATCAACCAGAGCCAGAGGAGGCCGAGGAGACGCCAGGTAGAGGTCCATGATCCGGCAGCCGAAGACCAAGACTGTGGAACAGGTTTTGGAGTCTGGTGACTCTAATTCAGAAGTGACACCAGCTGGATTCCTGACAGGAAGTCAGTGAGGAAGTGACCCGGGAGCAGCGGGAATGAGCCAGGACCCAGATGGAGCGACTCAGAGGTGCGAATGCAGTGACACGACCTGTTCTTCAGCAGAGGAGCACTTAACAATCTCTTTGTTATGATAGGTAATATTTATATCACAATATATGCATTAAAAGGATGAATCAGAATAGGAAATACAGGGATAAAGGTCAACAATACTTCAGCCACCTTGTGAACAGGGTTTGAGCATCATCTCTTGACACATGAAGATATAAATGCTGGATATTTTTCGCTCGGTTTACGTTCAAGTTTATTTTCTCACCTTCCTGCCTCTTATTATTAAGAATGTTTTTAATTGAACTAACACTGTCTCATTTCATTTTGCTCTGAACATATTTTAATTTAATTTATGCCAATGTCACTGCATTCATAAAGGCCAGACTAAATTCCAGCAAGAGCCGAGTCAGTGAATGCAGATGGAGAATGCTGGTAATGAGAGAGCACAGAAATTAGGCTCTGCTTTGATAAGATGTTTACACTGAAATATGTGCGTGTGTGTGCGTGTGTGTGTGTGTGTGTGTGTGTGTGTGTGTGTGTGTGTGTGTGTGTGTGTGTGTGTGTGGGTGTGTGTGTGTGTGTGTGTGTGTGTGTGTGTGTGTGTGTGTGTGTGTGTGTGTGTGTGTGTGTGTGTGTGTGTGTGTGTGTGTGTGTGTGTGTGTGTGTTTATTTCAGCACAGTAAACTGAACTCCCAAGGTCTGGAGGGCAGAATGAAAGCGTTTGAGTGCATGCATAACAGAGCTGCTGAAACATTAGAAGTAAGGTATTCCGTCAAGAATTAATTTCATAATTTCTTGTTTCAAGCACAGGAATTAGACCTCGAGGCTGTCAGTCACAGGTTACAAAACTGTGGACCAAGAACATTACTAGAGGTCCAGCAGATCAATTTTAATGAGAAAAAGATTGAAGTAAAACACTTAATGAGATAGGAAAGCATCAATATTATTGCACAGTTTTATTTTTTTTTACACAAACCCATAACCCTAAATACTGAAATATTGAACATAGCTCAACCCAGACCGCTTGCTACAATCAAACTATTTTGTATTGCGGTATATACACTACTCCAGTAAGATTTGTTGTAGTACTTTTATTCAGCAAGTATGTATTAAATGTTTCAAATTAACTATTCTAGGGGGAATAATGTATCATAAATATTACAGCCCAACTATTTTCAACATAACTGTGAACCCTAACTCCCTAAATAATTAATTGGTTTGAGTAGAGCCAACTAAAATGAAACAAATTAGTTCAAACAAATGAATTTTTATGAGTATTTAGAACTTTCTTTTTATTTTGAGACATTTTTGAAGTAATCTGAATGGGTTCATTGTTTATAGTTTTATGAACTTAGTTTCTTTTAATTTAGACAATATATATATATATATATATATATATATATATATATATTTATTTATTTATTTTTGTGGATGGGGGGGCATGTTTTTGTGACATATGAGGACACAAATGTGTTTAATGACATGGGTATGACATAGGTATTACAAGGAGAGGGTGAAATACGAGGACATTGGCCATGTCCCCACTTTTCAAAATGCTTATAAATCATACAGGATGAGTTTTTTTAGAAAGTAAAAATGCAGATTGTTTCCTGTGATGGGTAGGTTTAGAGGTAGGGGAAGGGATAGAAATGTCCCCATATGTCACAAAAACAAACGTGTGTGTGTGTGTGTGTGTGTGTGTGTGTGTGTGTGTGTGTGTGTGTGTGTGTGTGTGTGTGTGTGTGTGTGTGTGTGTGTGTGTGTGTGTGTGTGTGTGTGTGTGTGTGTGTGTGTGTGTGTGTGTGTGTGTGTAAGATTAACATTAAGTAGGGTATTTAATAGTCTTTTATGTTTTGGTGTGCTAGTTTAGAAGTGTTTCTGTTGTTTAATTTTCTTTAGGGTTACCATCTTAGTGGCAAGTGGAGCTGTCCCCTTATATTGGTGTACTCATTGTGTAACAAATTAGCAAGGTGGCAATTATTGAATTAGTTGTTAAAGCTAGTAAAGTTTCCACTACTAAAGATGTGTGATTATATGATATTTTTAAGTTAAATGTATGAATTGGTTTACTCAAATATTTCAAGTTCAGAGCAATTCAAATGTATGATTACAAATCTGCAAGTTCTGCTTACTTGGACAAGTCTGGCTTTGGCAGTTGCCAGGAGAATAGTACTTGCTTGACTGCATTTGGGCAGAGTGTAAAGTTTGGTGGAGGTGGGATTATGGTATGGGGTTGTTTTTCAGGTTTTAAAGTTAATGTGCATGTAAAGGTAGTTGTCCCCAAACTTTTGGCAATATATGTATATGTGTCAAATTATTTATACACATTTTTATTGTGGTTTGGGAAATGTATTGAAAAAAAAGGATAAATTGTGAATGTGCTTTCTTGACATGGCCCTAACAACAGCTGAGAGATGCACTATAATCCTTTTTAGAATACCTTAGCAACCACATAACAACACCCCTGCAAGCATCCAGAACACCTTAGCATTCTGGCAGCAACATTTGCATGGATAAGCAGCACTCCTGTTTTCTTCAGAAAATACAAAAATCTAGCTTTGACTCGTTCCCTTTCTACATTTTAAACATTATTACACGGGCTACATTTCAGATTTACAGCATAAATCTATACAGAAAAGATGATGTTGCATGAAAACAGCACTGAATGTAAAGCAGCTGAGGAGAGATAACTGTATGTCTTTCTGTGCTCTGTATTTTCGTTAGAAATGCACAATGTATCGGTATCAGATCGGTGTCGGTACCATATCAGATATTGCTGAAATTAGCATTTTTTTTAATTATTTATGTATAATGTCAGTTGATATTAGATATGTAGCGAGTCTTTACATTTTTATATTTAGATTACCTACATAATAACAGTCAAATGTACTCTTTAGAAAATATTAAGATGAATATCCATTCTTCATACTGTACATAATGTTGTGATGCCTAAATTCACTTGCAGAATGGTTTTAAATTCTATCATGACAGGCATTTATAAGCATAAATGTAATATGTCTATCGCTGTCGGCTGGATTTTAATAGCCTATTGTCTTGTGATTTCCTGCAGTCTCATTCCTATGGCTGAATCCAGTGTGAAGTTGTATAATTGTCACAGTTATAACATTTCCTACCTCACATCACAAGCGTTTTAATGTCTACAGCCCAGACTCCAGGTCTAGAAGCTCTGCTAGTCAACAACAGCTCTACTCACAAATTCAGACAAGAAAAACTGACGTCCGCAACGCAAGAGCTCAAAGCAGAGGCAAAGAAACCGAGAGCGAGCACAGGTAAAACATACTCTGTTATTCCGTTCTGTTTACTGCATCACACACAAACAGCTCATGACAGGACAGAAAGAGATGAAAGAGTATTTTTGTGCTCACAGACTGCGTACTCGCCAAACAACAAAAGCTACTGGTTTTCTACAACCATCCGCTGGTGTGACAGCACAGACACGTCCATTGAATTCAGTCCAAATAAAAGACATGACGTGAAAGTGTGCATTTGGCTTGCCTTACCAGTTTTGATAAAGCATCTTGACATTGCTTTATTCTCTTTCATTGGGGTTTACAAATGGGGTTGTGTTGATAGAACTGAAAACACCAGAAAATAAATCACAGAAAAAGAAAGGTTCATACATGAGCCGTAATGTAAACCTATATATATATATATATATATAGAGAGAGAGAGAGAGAGAGAGAGAGAGAGAGAGAGAGAGAGAGAGAGAGAGAGAGAGAGAGAGAGAGAGAGAGAGAGAGAGATTCATGATCATCAAACTGAAGTTCTCTCTCAGCTCTCCAGTGTCCTCTAGTGGCCAATGCACTTGCATTTTCAGTAAACTGTGTCTGACAGAGAAATAAAATATTGAAAAATGTCTCGAAGGTAATAAAACTTGGACAAATAAAAAATAAAATAAAAAACACAATACAAGCAGTGCCCTAATCTCTCAAAAAGTTCAGCAAGTCATACTGATAAGCCCGGCTAATGAGCCTCTGTTTTGCTGAATCCGAGTGCAGCTCGTTTGTTCTCAAATCTTGAAGCTGTTATAAGCCTTAAATCTTGATGGTAGCCCAGGCCTTGGACACAGAGACTCTACGAAGTGTAATTCCACTGAGAGTCCGTCTGAAAAACAACCTAACAAGCTGTGGAAGCTACAGATTGAGCTGGTTGAGTTGAGTACAGAGTTACCGGGTTTTCATCAACTCCGTTGTGCTTTCTATTCTCACTGTACATTATCATCATGGCACTATCATGATAACCATATAGAATTTCCATCAAAAAATGAACCTTGGTTTTTTTGGTATCTAATATGGTAATCTAAGTCCCTGCATGGAGTAAAGGCCATGGTACAACGATTTTAGTACAGCCCCTTATGGACTTAACTTGAGTTAAGTTTAGGTGGTAACACTTTACTTTACAGTGTTATTTTTACATAAGTTACATGTAACTATAAAGTATGCATAATTACATGCAACTAACCCTCAACCAAGCCAAGCCAAACCCTAATCCTAACCCTATAATTACATTTATTACATTTAATTACTTAATATTCCTCTGTACTTAAATGTATAATTACAGTATAACTAAGACACTAAAATAAAGTGTAACCATTTAGGTTAAAGGTGTTTAGTATTTATTACATTGTAATTACATAGTAATTACAGTATTAATGGTGTTTTATAAGGTACTCCAAAAATACCATGGTAACAAGTACCATGTCCATTACCCATTGAGTTGACAATGAACGTAGTGAGACACTCTCGTATATTCTGAGACGTCTTTTTTGTATTTCCTTGTTTTTGTTAAAGAAACTACATTGAGTGAGAGACAAGCATAAATCAAACACTCCTTGGGTCATTTTGACCCGAAACCAAAAAAAAAAAAAAAAAAAATGTAGTGTACATCGGAGTGGTCCAAGACCTGAAGACTTTTGTCGCACTTGAACCACTGGATCCGAGGATTATGTGGTTGAAATAAAAAATAACAAATCAGTCCCCCACAGGTCAATTTGAACCCCTTGGGAATGAATGGAATGCAAGGAATGCTTCAGTATACATAGAAAAATGCTCAAAATGAAAACTAAACTTTACCAGAAAAACTGATTTCATAATGTCTACATGTGTATCTGAACGCATACTTAAGGGATACAAGAAGCAACAAATCAGTCCCCCACAGGTCAATGTAACCCCCTTAGGAATTAATGGAATGCTTCAGTATACATAGACAAATGCTCAAAATGAAAACTAAACTTTACCAGAAAAAAAAAAGCTTTTATAATGTCTAATGTGTATCTGAACGCATACTTAAGAGATAAGCACAATAACTCATTGTAGGACCCAGCAGAACAGCTCATTTGCTCCATATAGAGGTCATATAGTGGCAAGAGTCATGAAATATCATGTTATGTAATTTCTTTTCGCGCAAGAGGTCGGCAGAGACACCAAGTGTGAGATATTCTGAGCTGAATTAACAAGGTTATGCATGAAATTTAGAGTTATTTTGAATTTAATTTAAAATAATGTGCTTAAATTATATTATTTATTGATCAAATCTAGTCATTTAAAGAAATATCCACACAAAAAATACATTAAAAATAGAAAATATATTATACAAATGAAATTCTATAAGCCTTCTTGAACAGAAAAAAAGGTATAATTCCAGGGCTTCGGGTCATTTTGACCCACGAGTAGGGTTGGGCATCGAGAACCGGTTCTAACTTGGAACCGTTTAAAAAATAAGGATGCCGATCATCGGTTCCAAATGCCCAAGTTTTGGTTTCCATAGTGGCCACCTGATTTCCGGCCGGAAGTGCTTGCCACGGCCACTTGCTCTTGCAGCCATGGAGCACAGTAAACTCTAAAGTGTGGATTAATTTCACTTTTAAAAAGTGATACGATACTTATCGGTTTCTACAGTATCGATGCTAGCTGCGTTCTCCTCTCCGACCGACAGCGAACTAACACGCATCCACATATTCTCATTCAGCCCGGTTAACTCGGCGAATGTGACGACTTTCAATAGACGGACAAAAAAATTATAATATTAAAAAATCTATTTGACAGTATATGCAACGTCCCGCCCTCCCCCCCAACCCCCACCATGGTATCGAAAATAGCATTGAATATCGAAGTGACATGTTTTGACTCCACCCCTGAAAGAATCGGAATCGAGAATCGAAAAGAACCGAAATCGAAAGTAAGAATCGTTCAAATCAAAACAATGCCTAGCCCTACCCACGAAGGACCATTATAAAGCCATTATTTGTTATTGACTGTGAGGGACAGATGAGGGTTAATAAAGGGTTAATAAAGGTTCTTAATTTGAATACGGTTAAATGAGGAACCTTTAACATCCACTAAACCCTTCCATTGCACAAAATATCCTTAATAGTGAGGAATGATTTTCTAGAACTGATCACTAAAATGTTCTTCGGAGAACACAAATCGGTTCTGTTTTGGCATTGCTGCAAAAAAAACTTTAAATAAATAATGAAGTTGTAAAACAGGCCATTCAAAGGCAGTTTTTAAAATAAACAACCACAACCGATGTCCAGATAAATGCATGTTAGACATTGTATACAGTACCAGCAGTGGCCTGATTCTACTCATTCATGTTTAATGAGGATGGAGCGTCCCCCCCAAGCTCTGTAATTACCTGAGTCATTTGCTTAAAATATAGAGGGACTGCATAATTCCCAGGAGAGCTGCTTTTGTCTCCCTTTGCCTCATTAGGGCGAGTACACAGATCTCCAGCGGTGGAGCTCATTGCAAGAGCTTAAGGAAGCCAGGGCAGGTAATTGGTAGGTCAGCTCAGGCTCTGAATTCCTGCGTTTTGTGCTCGTCTGTTCGCTTTCCAAATGACACGTGCTGGGAGTCTTTAGCTCACCCACACTGGCATCAAAATCTCTTGAAGTGAGGTCAAACTCATTGGAGAGGAAGGCAGCAAGACGAAATTGAGATGACAGCTAGAGTGCAGGAACTTAACAGACAGGCCTCAGGTGTTTAACACCATCACTCAATGTCTGCATGCTCACATATTCATTGTTTATCCTCGAATAAAGTAAGAAGAAATGGAAGCATTTTCAGCTCAGAATTAGATAAATGCTTACGCCTTTTAAAAGCTTGGGTCAAATTCAAATGATTAGAACTTATTCATATTTAATTATAATATCTAATTAATGCAAGACATTAACACATTTATTCAGCAAGGATGCATTAAAATGATCAAAAGTGACAGTAAAGAAAATATTTCTCTCTTTATTTAAAGGTCCTGTTCTTCGCGATTCCATCTTTCAAACTTTAGTTAGTGTGTAATGTTGCTGTTAGAGCATAAATAATACCTGTAAAATTATAAAGCTCAAAGTTCAATGCCAAGCGAGATATTTTATTTAACAGAAGTTCCCTTTCAAAGCCTACAGCGAACGGCCGGTTCGGACTACACCCTTGCACTTCCTTCAGGAATGACGTAACTAGAACCGTTTGTTGACTAACCCTCCACCCACAAGAACACTCAAAATAGGGGGCGTAGTCTTGTTGCTCTCCCACGTGGAGAAGAGCATGCATTTAGCTTGCATCTCCCCAGTAAGAGGCGGGACCTTTCCGGGCAAAGTGCGCTAAGCTGCCGTCCAATCACAACACGGGAAGCGCTGGCCCAATCAGAACTCGTTACATTCATAGAACAAGGAAATCATCAGGCTGTTTTTAGGACAGAGGAAACAGCGGTGTACAGATAAGTAAGTGAAGTTTTTATTAACAAAATTTCGGGAGGAGCACGTGCAGATAATTAAACCTAACTAAACACAAGTGGAGCACGCTCAGATAATTAAACCTAATTAAACACAAGTGGAGCACATCAAGCTAATCAACGATAAGAGGGGTGTATATATACAGCAGATTTACCTTGTTTCATTGAACATTTTTATTTTAGCATCCCTCCACCACCCCATCTCCTCACTTGATTCTAACAAACTCTTATTAGATGTCAACACAATCTATAATATACTCCAGTCCAGTTCTAGAGTATCTCTATCACTGGGGGAGGGGGGGAGGGGGGGAAGGAGTTAGGGGGGGTACTCTGGGTTCGGGCCAAATTCCGAGCCCCAGGGCCCTCCCCCGGACAGCACGCCAAATACGCATAATCTTTACTCTATTTAATTTGATGTAAGTGTGCAGTGAAATTGTGTGAAAAATACTGTGTTTTTTCACAATCGAAACACTGTAAACATAATCAAAGCTTCGAAAACGCGCGAAGAACGGGACCTTTAAATGCTGTTCTTTAGAACAAATAATATGAACTGTTTTCAGCATTGATCATAAGAAACATTTCTTGAGCAGCAGATCAGCATTTTAGAATGATTTCTAAAGGACCATGTGATGGTGAAGACTGGAGTAATGACGCTAAAAATGTTGACAGTAAAAACTTTACAAAACCTGTTTTGAGTTCCCCTGTTTTGTGTCTTAAGACTCTTATTGTGCTGTGTAGTTTCTGATCTCATGGTTCATAAGTTTTTGTCTCTTTTATACTTCCTGTTTTTTATTCCATTGTCACACTTGTTCATCTCCATAGCTACTTTAGTATTTAGTATTATTTTAGTATTAATATACTTATTTTACTTCTATAAAATATATTTATCTCCAAATCATCTGTGTTCCCGATCTGCAGTGGTTAGAATCTATTTAAAGTGGTGAAACAGGGGTGAAATGGTGACAGGGTCATGAGCAGCCAAGGCTCAATGATGCACATGGGGAATGAAGGCTGACCCATGTTGTCCGATCAAATAGACGAGCTAATGTTGCTCAAATTGCTCAATAAGTTAATGCTGGTTTTGATAGAATGGTTTCAGAATACACAGTGCATCACAGTTTGTTGCGTATGGGGCTGCATAGCTGCAGACCAGTCAGGGTGCCAATGCTGACCTCTAACTACCGCAGAAAATGCCAACAGTAGACACGTGAGCATCAGAACTGGACCCCGGAGCAATGGAATAAGGTGGCCTGGTCTGATGAATCAGGTTTTCTTTTAAATCAAGTGGATGGGCTGGTATGTGTGCGTCGCTTAGTTGGGGAACACATGGCACCAGGATGCACATATGGGAAGAAGGCATTCCGGCAGAGGCCGCGTGAACTTTTTTTAAATCCGTTTTTGTGCGGATGTAACATGTCTGTTTCAGAAACTAATGAGAGTTGGATCCAAGTGCAGTAGACACATTTATTTAAACAATATAACTTTTCATTATGTGAGTTAAGAAACCAGCAATTCAATACTTTTATTCTGCCATCTAATTTACCCAGTACAATTTCAGTGTTAAGCTCAGGCAGTTGGTCTGAAACCCCTGGAGAACCAATCAAAGTTCACCTGGAGTCACCTAAATGAGCAAGAAACTTTGCTCATAGGCTTAATGACTGAAAAAAGAACATCTGACTTTAATAACCTGGATCAGATATGCTCTAATTAATGTTCTGACATAAAATAATAATAATAATAATTCGAGGTAGCTTGCTAAGAATCATTCACAAACACTTGATATCTATTTAACGCTGATTATTTTACTTAACATTGTATTTGACACTGTCATGCTAGATTATTAGAGTCTTAGATCTGGATGACTGTCAGACTCTTGTGTGATTAGGCACTTGATGAGACGTGCAGCTCTACAGGACGTCTACCGGAGAGACAGCAGACAGGGATTGTCAGTGACAGTGCAGTCTTCTGTTTTTCAGACAAAAGCACTGAAGAAAGACATCAGCGCTGAACCACAGATGTGTCACAGGAACAGTTTTTTTCAAATTAAGACAGGACTTAAATATTTTTAACACACCTGTATTTATATTTAATCACAAATCTGAGAGCTGTGTGTCCCGTGTTGTTAGATATGATGGTGTGCAATGCAAAAGTTATACTTAAAATTAGTATTTTTTATCTTTAATTGTTTTTTTCATCTACATATCAGCAAATTTGCATGTCCTCATTCATACAATACAGTTAAATAGGTTATATTAATAATTATATTACTTTATTAGAAATATTAGTTTTATTTAAAGGTACACTGTGTAGATTTGAGTGGCATCTCGCAGTGAGATTGCGTATTTGAACCGCCCTCCGCTCACCCCTCCCTTTCAAAGCACATAGATTAGCTACGGTGGCTGACACAGGACAAAGACGTCAGAGACAGCAGAGAGTAGCTAGCGCTTTGTAGAGCAGTTTGTCCGTTTAGGGCTACTGTAGAAACATGGCGGCGCAAAATGGCGACTTCACTGTAAGGGGACCCGTGGTGTATGTAGATAGAAATAGCTCATTCTGTAATAAAAACACAGCAGTGCATTAAGTAAGGTCTTTATACACCCCTCAAAACATAGTTATGTATATTGTATTGCATTTCTGTCTATATATCCTCATATATATTCCGCACTGCACCTTTAAAATAATTAGTATTTAGAATTTTTGTCTAAAATACTTTATGTGTGTTTGGTTCATCACCATTGTGCTGACATTTTTACCTTTAAAAATGTTAACATCATTTGGGGTGACATTATTACAACAAAATTATAAAAAATAACCACATGGTTCTTTATCAGTATTTCATTACATTTATATTGATATTAGACCTGTCAAGCTCAATAGTTTAACTGTGTTATGGAAAGAAATGTGATCACAATATTTTTTTCGACAAATGCCCAAGAAAATATTAATCTGGTGTAGCACAATAATATTCACTGTAATGTCATTACTTACAATTGTAATCTAATCTTTTAAATACCCATGAAATCAAAATAGACGATTCTTATTTTTTATGAAATATTGCAGTATTTATTAAAAGTGATTTATCATGTGTGCACATCACTTTATTTAAAATGTATGGGTCCTATTAATCAAGTTAAATGGTGTGTCTGGTGCAAGGGCAGGACAACCTGTCACTCACATGAGATCGACCAATAGCAAACCACTGCTATCCAATCAACTCCCCATGGACAAAATCAAGTCCCGCCCTACATTTTTTTTTACCCGAGAAGTTGTTTCACCTGGCTATACGCTAATGATAAAGTAAGAACTATAAAGATTTAATAATCTTTTTACTATGCAAGCAGGGAAGTCCCCAGCAAAGCTGTGAGTGAAACTTCAATATATTTAATATATTTTTTGTGTTCCAATATGCTCAAATAGCAAAAGAAAAATGCCACAATTGGGTTTTCACAACTTTCAAATAGAGGGAAAAAAAATAGAGAGAGATTGATAATGGCAGTGTTTTTTGGGAGTTGATGACCATTAAAATTCATCATAAAAAAACAAAAGGGTCCATGATAACGACGCAGAAAAGTTGATTTTTCCAGTTGCCAATTAAAACATTAACAGCCAATCAGAATTGAGCATTTAAAGCATTTAAGGCGCAGTCCGTAACGTTTTGCTCTCTAGCGGTTAATAAACACAACTGCATTCGTCTTGCGGAAGAACATTGCAGCCGGAGCTACTTCTCTCTGTTTATGTCTGGGCGAGTCACGCAGGGGCTGTGCTCCTCCGCAGCGGTTCCTACCAGACCGGTCTGAAATAGTCCCAATATAAACACTTTAATTATAAATTAACCATAATGAATAAGACAAAAACACAGTTTGGAAAACGGTTTCATATTGTACATTCTCATTGTATAATTCCAAAAAAGTTACGGACAACAGCTTTAAAGTGGCAGATTTGCAGCATATAATAAACGGAACACTGTGGTCTGTTGGTGTGGATGTTAATATAGTTATCATTCTTGGTGCGAACTAGCGGTACCCCAATTACGTTAAACCCCAAAACATGTTGTACACACTATAACCGCTAGACCACGGTTCAGTCGCACTGCAGCTTATTTTGTAAAATTGTCCGTTTAAAGTACATTCAAGCATAACAGTTAGCACATTAAATAAAAAGCTTTCACTCAACAGTGCATGGCAAATTACTTCCTTGAGGTGCAAACTCCAAAATGAATCATTAGATGAAGTGCTTTTAGGCTATACTTCCAGTTTTATTAAAACAAACCTCTTTAATTTTTCATGAGAAAATATGGTTTACTTAGTTTCTACCTTTATACCCACAGACCACAATTATTCATTTATATTTACCCATACCCATATTACTCGCCCTTTGCTTTCCTGCCAAAATCCCTCTACAATCCCTTGAGATCCAAAATGCTGCTCCTCAAGAATTTTTCACACGACTTGTCTTTTTTTCTCTCTCAAGTCTCTAGTTTCCCATAGCTGGCACTGGCACAGTCAGGCTCATGTTAGCCATCAACAGACTTTGCCCCCTGCTGCTTGCAGCTATTATCAAACCATATTTCCAAACTTGTGCAGTGTGGGATTATTTAAACAGTTCTGTCCAAAAAAACACATGAATAAAACATCACGGGCTTCAATGTTTGAGTAGCACAGACCTATGACCTTGAGTTATGTGCCACACTGACATTTTCCTAAGAGAGGCCTCTGAGAGCAGTTTGGCTCTATGTTTTATGATATTTCAGCTTACAGTTCGGCTCGGTTTGAATGCCGCTGGAAGGAGCATCTGAGCAGTAGGCAGCAGGTGAACGAGGCATCCGTCCCTCTGAGCTCAGATAAACAATATATTTACATACTTATTTACCCAGGGCAGATATTGCTTAGATTACCAGTCATTCAGCCCAAAATAAGGAAAACAGACTTTTATTGGGGCATTATTTATATTATGCAAACAATCAGAGCACCAGACTGCAGTGTGAGTCATCTAATCACAGGTGTGACAGGAGCATCAGCGGGACTGTCAGATAGAAAGAGGTCACAATGCCCTCAGCATTCCAACATTCAGCCAGAGACACTGAAAATCTTCAGTCAAAGAAAATTCTGTCTCCATTTACAAACATGCATTTATGGAGCATTTTGAGGCATCCAGATGAGCTTAGCCTTTTGTAATATCAAAAATGGTGAAGTTAATGTGTTTTGTGTCTAAATCAATCATAAAAAAGTTTGCTATATAGATAATTAGATGTGTTTTAAATAATTCATATAGTTTCAGTTATATAATGTACAATATTACATATTCATTCTAAAGAATTATAATAAAAAATAAACAAGTTTATGTTTATGTAATGTTAATGCAATTCAAATATATTTATTATTTATTTTATTGTCATCTCACATGGATCTGCATTTAATTAATTAGCACCAAACAAACAATATAACCCTTTTTCTCAGTGAATATAGATTACTTACTAAATTAAGACTTATTAAATGAAAAAAAAAAATATTGCATAACAACCAAATAGGTGACAATGTGCACTAAGTAGGTTATATAAATTGCATTTGAACAAAAGAAGAAGAGGAAGTAGAATGGCGTGCTTCTTCTTAGCGTCTTTTTTTATAATTATAAATTCGTCGCTCTGTTGAGAATGTCTTGTGTGTTAACTGGGAACATACTCTGGGACTCGTTTTTAGAAACAAGCATACCTCGAGTAAGCAAGGTTTGGGTTAATCAACCAAGAGTTCAAGTCTATATGTGGTGGTAAGTTAAACTTGCTTTCTGGAATACACCCCAGAAGTAGTGTAGGGGCAAACACAAACAACCACATGGGTCAGCCTTCACTCACCATGTGCATCATTGAGCCTTGGCCGCCCATGACCCTGTCGCCGGTTCTCCACTGTTCCTTCCTTGGACCACTTTTGATAGAAACTGACCACTGCAGACCGAGAACACCCCACAAGAGCTGCAGCTTTGGAGATGCTCTGACCCAGTCGTCTAGCCATCACAGTTTGGCCCTTGTCAAACTCGCTCAAATCCTTACGCTTGCCAATTTTTTCTGCTTCTAACTTTGAGAAAAAAATATTCACTTGCTGCCTGATATATGCCACCCACTAAGAGGTGATGAAAAGATAATCAGGGTTATTCACTTCAGCTGTCAGTGTTCATAATGTTATGATTGATTGGTGTATACAGTACATATATACAATACATACATATACATACATACATACAGTACATACATGCATGCATACACACACACAAACACACACACACATTCATACATACATACATATGGCCATCTTGGCGAGTATTTTTAGCAAATACAGTCAGTTATGTCTTAAGTGAATGTAGAGAAAAGTAGAGAAAAGTAGAGAAAGACAATGCATGTGTATTAATACATTAGATCCATGCGTTACTCTTAAAGTGACTGCAGCCTAATATTCCTGCTGCTGTCTGTGTTTTTAATTATAATCAAACAACAAAAGACAAAGAAAGAACGATCTTGGTGATTATGCACGTAAACAGTTGTGTTTTAAGTAAGTGTAAACATGCATGTGTAACTAATGGATTTGTGTGTCAGGTCTTAAAGTTTCCCCCATAGTATCAACATCAAAACTGTGGCTGTTGAAAGTGCTTGACTTTCATGTCAAGCCCTATATACTATGGGCTCACTAGTAGATCAAAGTGTGAGAATGCTATCTGAGAAGCTGAGAAGCATGCGTGTTTATACAGGTAAGTTTTCGGGTAAAAAGGTGGGAAAACATTTTATTTTCATCCAAAACCACAACATAAATGCCTCCAGCGCAAGACACTTACATTGAAGACTCAAGAGTCATATTTAAAACTGTCAAAGAGAGTGCAGCCATGAGAGGAACGTGGCACAATGTGGCAACAGAATGTGTCTGAACATTTAAGCCTTACAACATTTTCATTGCACTGGATAACAAAATATCAAATTGAGCTTTCATTTTCAAAGGAAATACAAAAAAACACTTCAAGCAAAACATTTCATGCATGAACTTAAAGTGAACTGACTTGCACCCTAAACATATTTTTCACCTTGAAATTTACCAGCTGTAAATGACACCAGCTGTTTAAATAAAATATAAACACGCCGCCACTGGACTCTAGAGCAGCGGAGATGTGTTCTATGGAGTGATAAATCGTGCTTCTCTGTCTGGCAATCAGATGTATGAGTCTGGGTTTGGCGGTTGCCAGGAGAATGGCATTGCCTGACTGCATTGTGCCAAGTGTAAAGTTTGGTGGAGGGGGATTATGGTGTGGGGTTGTTTTTCAGGGGTTGAGTTTGTTCCCTTAGTTTCAGTAAAAGGAACTCTTAAAGGGTTAGTTCACCCAGAAATGAAATTGATGTCATTAATGACTCACCCTATTGTTGTTCCACACCCGTAAGACCTCCGTTCATCTTCAGAACACAGTTTAAGATATTTTATATTTTAGTCCCAGAGCATATGCAGTCTATGCACACTTTACTTTATGTCCAGAAAGGGAATAAAAACATCATCAAAGTAGTCCATATGTGACATCAGTTGGATGATTAGAATCTCTTGAAGCATCGAAAATACATTTTGGTCCAAAAATAACAAAAACTACGACTTTATTCAGCATTTTCATCTCTTCCGTGTTCCTCAAATAAAGATTTGAACGGCCATGAATCAGTGAATAGATCAATGATTTGGATCGCCAATGTCACGTGATTTCAGCAGTTTAGATCACATGTCAAACTGTTAAACTGCTGAAATCACGTGACATTGGCGATCCGAATGATTGATCGATTAATTGAGGAAGGTCGGAGGTCTTACGGGTGTGGAACAACATTAGGGTGAGTCATTAATGACATCAATTTCATTTTTGGGTGAACTAACCCTTTAATGCTTCAGCATACCAAGACATTTTGGGCAATTTCATTGTCCAAACTTTGTGGGAACAATTTGGGGAGGGCTCCTTCCTGTTGTAAAGCAAAGTCAATAAAGACATGGATGAGTGAGTTTGTTGTGGAGGAATTTGACTGGTCTGCACAGAGTCCTGACCTTAACCTGACAGAACTCCTTTGGGACGAATTAGTGTGAAGACTGCGAGCCAGGCCTTTTCGTCTAACATCAGTGCCTGACTTCACAAATGTGCTTCTAGAAGAAGGGTAAAAAATTCCCATAAACACTCCGAAACTTTGTGGAAAGCCTTCCCAGTTGAGTTGAAGCTGTTATTAAACTGGAAAGGGTGGGCCAACTCCACATTAAACACTATGAATTAATAAGCTATCCCAGAATTGTTAGCAATGTAGTGTATCTTAAAAAAGGTCAGTGCCATTGTTGATGCACAAAAGTAATGTTTTTTTCTAAGGCATGTTTATAAAAATGTAAATGTCCTAATTAAACTAAGACCTTATCCTGGCTTAATCTAAATCCTGCCTGTGAAACGGGCAACATGTTTTTAAAATTTAGTTTAACTATCCAAATAGGGACTGTATGCAATGACAGTTTGAATCTTAATGAAGAGTGTACTGGGAAAATGAGAGTTGACCCTCGTCACTCTTCCTGGTTGATCATCCATCTGGTTGGAAAATGAGGTGTTGCTGTGCACTGTGGGATCTGGACTGTACCTTTAGACTACAAGAGTCGTTAACGCCAACCCGTCTGGAATGGCAGGCGAAGCCCAAAACAAAGCCATTAAAGGAGATTTCAAGTTGAACTTCTTCTGAAGCATCAATAAGCAAACCTGGGCAGAAGATGAGGGTCAGGAGGCTAATAATGACTCCGGGGAAGTTTCTGGATAGCCAAGTAAGATAGATGTGACACTGGAAGCTGGAGAGGTGGAGGTAACGTGGCAGCAGGCCGTGATAGTGGGGCAGGTGGTGCAGCAAGGGGCTGGCCAGGTCAGAGGACAAAGGTGTGAGGTCTGGACCCAAGCTGGTGGGTCAGAGCCAGCCAGCTGGCTGACCACTACGCACAGCTGAATGACTCAAAGGTTAAAATCAAACTGTGGAAAATGGAAAAACTGAAGAATTGCAGGAAAATACAGCTTCTGCATCATTTTTATTTTTTGTTTTACGCTATGGACATAAATTGTGCTTACTCTAGCTTATTATGACAATTTACTATGTTTCTATTGTAGTATTTATTAATATTTGAAATTAATGAAAAAAACTTAATATTACGAATTTGTTTTTATTTCAGTCTAATTTCAGTGAATTTGTAATTAGTTTAAATATTTTGATGTGCCTTTGTCATTTTTTATTATTTTTTATTAGTGGACTTATCTAACTCTGGGGGATACGGTGAATAAGTCCCAAAAAGTGGTCGTGTTCCTTTAATGGTAGTGAAAATACTGAAATGGCTGCCAAATGTGGCAGGAAGTTTAATACAGGCAAGCATACTTCTCCTGAGAAAATGCACAAAAAGCAGCCTTGAACTATTGAAATCGATCAATATTCAGTCGATTTTCTTCTTTTTACATTTAGAAAAAAAAGAAAAAATGACCATCAGTGAGAAAAGCACCGGGCAACTGCAAGTGAAGAATGTTGAGTATGCTTGCGGGGGAGCGTTTAAAAAAATGTTTTTAAGAGCTTAAAATTTCAGCTCGGAATGTGTGAACAGTTGCCCTGAGGATCAGGTCCAATGCTATCAAGGTTCAAGCAGTAATGATGGATCTTACCATAAATGTAAAACGCCTTGAGCAACCAGAGTGTATGAAAACTCTTTAACGAGATACCAGTGAAGATTCAACAAAAAATAAGGTAGAATAAATGTACCATTATGTGTAACAGAACACAATTCAAATAGGCCTACTTCAGCAAAGCCCTGCAGCACTAAAATACAAACTCGGTAGCTCTGTGAAGCATAATACAACTGTGCTATCGTACTCGTACACTGATAGACTGTGACGTACTGTTCCATTAGATTACTCTCTCTCAAGCTGTTCTTTCCAATCTGCTTCAAATCGAAAGTCAGACAGTGAACATGGTGGCTGTGTGGCCCATCCATGTGAGGTCTCTAGTGACGGCAAACTGTGAACCTGCCGCCTGAGGTGAATTAGCCTGAGGCAAAGTTCTCGTGTGATATTATTCATTCCAGCAGTGGACAAAAGCAAGTACTGATGCAGCAGATTTGTAAATGAGAACAGCACGATCAGTTTTTATAAAACAAAAATGTATTCACTCCAAAAAATATTTTAAATTAATTTGAGCATGTTTGCTCAGTTTAATAAAATAAGCTTAAACAACACGAATCTTTAGTTTTTTACTTAATTGCCATTTTACTCAATTTTATTATGTTAAATGAAGTCAAAGACAAAACAAAAATGTGTCAAATGTTAAGTTAACCTTGACCATTTGTGTTGGGACTACATGAATCATTTATGTTGCGCTGACTGAACTGGGCAGTGTTTTTCTAGTTCCCAGTATGCTCTGCAGGGATGGATCAGGAGAGTAAATGTTTAAATTAAGGGTGCTTTCACACTAGCACTTTTGGTTCGATTGAACACACCTGGGTTCGATTGAAGTCAGGGCTCGGTTGGTTTGGATGATAATAAGCGGTCATCCGAACTCGAGTCCGGTGGTCTGGGATTTGGTTCATGTGAACTCCGGTATGGTTCACTGCTGATGTGAATGCAATCGTACTAAATCGCGGGAAGTGAACCGCTATTAATGACATATGAGTTGATGAAAATGTGTGTTTTGTGTGTGTTTCACTCCTTTGCCTGACGAGCGTCACTGACATACTGCAAACAGAGAGCTGTAGATCTCATTTCTGCTCGTCTAAGCATCCTTTAGAGCATTTGCAGTGCATTCGCGGCAGATATACGCAAGTGCCATAACGTACAGAAGCTTTGGTAACAAAACCAACGTTTAAAAAACAAAAATATAAAAGTGACGGGAGCAACGCTATGCATTTCGCCGCCTTCACGCGCACTGTCGTTACTAAGCAATTGGGTAAACACTTGGGTTGAAACTGGGTTGTCCACTGATGAGAAATGCTTTACTTGGTCATTACTAGCATAAATAAAATAAATACATAAATACATGTGACACAGTTTCCATAGACGAAATATGGTTATCAATTCTACCCCTTTTTATCCAACTTTTACTAGTTGGAATGACATGTTTTTGTGTGTGTGTGTGTGTGTGTGTGTGTGTGTGTGTGTGTGTGTGTGTGTGTGTGTGTGTGTGTGTGTGTGTGTGTGTGTGTGTTTTTTTGTAGTTTTAACTAAATTATTTTATGTTCATACAACAAGATTGCAAAAAAAATAAAAAAAATATTCAAACCAATTCGATTTTGTTGGAAAAGCATAATTAAATTTCTGGGAACAGTTTTCCTTAATTTAATTATATTCATTCAACAGTTTATTTTGAGTGTTGTTGTCAAAGTCTCTCTATAAACATTTTATGCCCTTCTTAACATTTCATGAATGTTCAAAAACACATTATTTGTCACATATTTCACATTGTTGCAGCTTCTCATTCTGTCTGTAACTCTCTGAGATGCGTATTATTATTCCAAATTCAGTCATAACCTGATTTTAGAGCCCATACAGTATGCTACACACATTTGCACTCTTCAAAAATGATTATTTAAATCTCTTGACAAACTAAAAGACGTTAGCAAAATTTGTATATGTATTTAAAATAAAAGATTGTACTGAATTTTGCTCAAGATAGCAGTATTAAGTCCACGTCATGCAAACAAGAAGCTATGCTTCTTACCACATGTGGAGAGCTGTCGTTCCAACCACATAACTTTGCAATAATGTTTGCGAATATTCATTGGAAATATGGTTTCAGGAAACAGACTCGTTAAACTATTCTGATAGCGACGGAACTTGCGACCATATTTGTTAATGATTTTAGTTCCTGTCTCTGTAAATCCCCTCCTTCCGAAAAGCATAATGCGCTCTAAATGGTCAGCTGGAACAGTGTTGTGATTGGTCAACCGTTCTTGTACCATAACTGCGAGTTTCAAATATAGACTATTAAAAAATAGTAGTTTAAAAAAAAAGAACACTTGAAATTATATCAGCGTGATTGAAAACTGCCTAACACGACAGAAACCTTTTTTGGGAAAATATTTTTTTGAAGTGTAATTTGATTGTTTTGTTTGTCTCACGTCCATACATGGCGGGGGTTATGAGCTCTACTGGGACCAACCACCTGGGGGCGATTGAGATGTTTTGGCTTTAGTTTTTAACACGAGTGCAGCAGGCTTGGTTTCAACCAAGCGGCAACCACCCACAGTTTCTGTTGAAGCCAATACGGAAGTAACTTAAACTGCAATTCCTCGACTGGCCACTAGGGCTCCAGAAGGGAGCAGAATCTCATTGAGCCCCATGTTAAAATGGTCAACTTTACAGCAGAAAAAAAACATGTTTATAGCCTGGTACAAATTGTGGTTTTGATCTATAAGGGTAATTTTGCCCTTCATGACAACTGTGAATGGGGTGCATTTTTTGAACTCATTCATATTATATAAAGCCTTAAACTTCTGTATAAATAAGGGCATGGCCACTTTGAGAGACAGGTAGATAGCCCTTTATCCGCTGTCTGTTAGTCATCGTGTCACCTCTGCTCAGTCCATATCCCGCCTCTTTGGGCACTCAAACGCAAATATAGAGAAAAACACCCTTTGGAGTGGACTTTGTGCTTCGTAACATTGCAGACCTTTTTCATGCTCACGCAGCGCAACATTACACACTAAACAAGTTGAAAATGTAAAAAAAAAAGCAAAAAGAGGTGCTTAATGCTCTTGATGAGAAGGCCAACTCAAGTGACAAGACAAAAGCCTGTTATAGTGACAGTCTGAGGGGACTGAACACAAGTTAAAGTCAGGCATTTTCTCAAAGTAGCGAATATTCAGGGAGACACCTGCCTGCAAGCATTTGTCATCCTCAAGGCATTTTTGGTATTGTTAGTTTATCTTCCAAAAATAATTTTGCTCCGTTTTCAGCTCAAAGAAACAAAACAAAAAAACAATGAATGATTGGAGCATCTTTTTGAGGAAGAGTCTGATTCAAAGACTCGAAGACATTGGGTGGTGGATCTCCAGGGAGAAGTTGACATGCTGAAGATAGGAAATGCAGGCAAATCAGATTCTGCTACATCTTTATTAAACAGATCACCTTTTACTTGCATCCTGAGAGCCAAGGGCAAAAACCTAATTAGAAAGAAACTGGAACAAAACAAAATCCTGTTATATGACAGAACCCAGAGATATGACAGAATTAATGATTTGAGATGAATCAGTTTGAGGAGCTGACAGTCACTGAAATCTTTATGACAAGTCAAACTCCGAAACTAATTTTCGGCAATGGATAAATGGTCTGATGAAGAAAAGAGAATGTATTGCAACCGTATCTCCTCTCTTATTTTCTATACTGAATGCATCTTACTCCCACATGTCTCACAGTTACTAAAGGATCAGACACTATTCACTCATTCTTCGCTTTTTGTATTCAACACGGAATGCACTGAAACATAATACAGAAAAAAAAAGTAATTTGTCACCTCATACATCTTTCATGATATTTTCAATTCGAAGATTTTAAAATGTTGGACACCTTTTAAAATGGAAAATGAAATGTTATTTAAGCATCAGTCTGTCCTTAATCGCAGCACTTATAAATAATATAAGTGTTTCCGCTGATATTGAGTCACAACAACAAATGACTCCTGTGGTGCGGTGAATCACTCTACTTATAATGATTTTAATATAATCTCCAAACACACTCAATAAAACCTCTCAACTCAACGCTGTCATTTAAAAGTCAATGCTTCCACTACAAGTGCCAGTGCAGTAAAAAAAAGATGATTCTGACAGGGACTCAAATGTAAGAGGATATCTGAAGGTCAGTGAAAACTTTTCAAACAAAACAAAAGCTGCGGCTATGGATGCACAATGTTACCATATTGCTTAGAATTACTGTATTATACAAGTAGAAATTATACAGGTACTGGTCATATATTTAAATTATACAGGTACTGGTCATATACTGGTCTAGTTCTGTAGTCCACACAATCATGGGGAAGACTACTGACTTGACAACTGTCCAAAAGACGACCACTGACACCTTGCACAAGGCGGGCAAGACACAAAAGCTCATTGCAAAAGAGGCTGGCTGTTCACAGAGCTCTGTGTCCAAGCACATTAATAGAGAGGCGAAGGGAAGGAAAAGATGTGGAAGAAAAAAGTGTACAAGCAATAGGGATAACCACACCCTGGATAGGATTGTGAAACAAAAACCCATTCAAAAATGTGAGTGAGATTCATAAAGAGTGGACTGCAGCTGGAGTTAGTGCTTTAAGAACCACTGCGCACAGACGTATGCAAGATATGGGTTTCAGCTGTCGCATTCCTCGTGTCAAGCCACTCTTGCACAAAAGACAGTGTTAGAAGCGTCTTGCCTGGGCTGAAGACAAAATTAACTGCTATGTGGTGCAAAGTTATGTTCTCTGATGAAAGTAATTTTTGCATTTCCTTTGAAAATCAGGGTCCCAGAGTCTGGAGAAAGAGAGGAGATGCACACAATCCACATTGCTTGAGGTCCAGTGTAAAGTTTCCACAGTCAGTGATGGTTTGGGAGTGCCATGTCATCTGCTAGTGTTGGTCCACTGTGCTGTACATGCTCACACTTTCATGTTCATACTTTTCAATTGGCCAAGACTTCTAAAAATTCTTTCTTTGTATGTGTCTTAAGTAATATTCTAATTTTCTGAGATATTGAATTTGGGATTTTCCTTAGTTGTCAGTTATAATCATCAAAATTAAAATAAATAAACATTTGAAGTATATCATTATGTGTGTAATGAATGAATATAATATACAAGTTTCACTTATTGAATGAAATTAGTGAAATAAATCAACTTTTTGATGATATTCAAATTTATATTTATTAATATGAATTTATATTTATTTGACCAACACCTGTATTTCTATGTATGTTTAACAATCATTTTTCATTTTATGCATGATATATATTGTGCATAATCACGTCTCCTATTTTTACATTTAAACCTTTCCCGCACCACCATCAAATGCTCAATTACATTGAATCTTTACAGTTTAATCAGTGCTATAAAATTTTTAGTCTTCAGCAAATGGCAAAATATCCATTTTTAATACAGCACATTTAAAACATAATTCCATCAATACCCTAAAGCTTGCAGTCATTACCTCTTTATGGGTTCAACATTTAATTCAGTAATGTTAGGCAGTTTAGATTTATATGTAGTTTAATGTTTGATGATCGCATTAGTTTACATGAGCTCAAGCGATGGCTGCGTCTGAAATCGCATACTATCTAGGGCCCAAGCTCAACTGCTGCTCTTCCAATAAGTAGAATGAAGGAAAGTTCATTTTGGTAACTAATAGGGTGATAACTGGTTGATATAAGTGCAATAATTCCAAACAAATATACTAAAAAATGATATTTTAATAAAAAAAAATGCAATCTCTGTCTTTCTTGCTGCATTTAGCTTGCCTGTAGGAATGCACTTGCCACTCAGTAGGCACTTTTACCTTACGACTGCTAAAAAGTATGTGTAGCGCCAATGTATTCTGGACGTATTACACTGGGAATGTTGCTCGCATCACAAGACCAGTGTTATTTACGTCACTTCATTTCCATTTACAAATCCTCTCCCATGGCCAGGGGCGTGGGACTGGGGGGATAAAGGGTACTGAGTAACCAGGGCCCAAGGCAGGGAAGTCCGTTTTCTATACATACACATACATGGTATGGGGGCCCAGCAAGATGGTTTGTACCCAGGGCCCAAAATTTGGTGCTACGCCCCTGCCCATGGCCTCATGGGATAGTAAGGTGTCCATTGTATGAATCTCAGCAGCAGTAGTAGGTCACTCTGATACTTACTGTTTATGAATACTGTGAATTCAAACATACTTTTTTTGCCTACAAATAGGGAAATATGCCATTTCGGATGCAGCCTCATTCACTATTCCCTACATTACTACACTAATACAGTCCAATTGAAGGAGTAAATGAAAACGAGTGATTGGATTCGGACACTGAGAGGTGGGAATTCATTCGGCACATAACTCTCACTGTGAATTAGGTATTCTCTACACTGTAAAAAAAATATATTTTTGTTTTAAAGGTGCCATGTGTAAAAATTGAGGTAAAAATATCCAAAAAATGACCTACACGCATTAAAAGAATGAGAAGAAATAAGGGTGATGATGTCATTAAAAAAATGTCAAGTTATAGTGCTGCAAAGATATTAACCTTAATTAGCAGTAGCATTACTAGCCCCGGCCCGACAGGTATCGTAATACCAGTCTCGGCCATGGGAGGCGGTATGCGGGCAACATAAACACCAGCCAACCTGGCGTACTTGAACCTGATGTTAATAGTGTGGAAAGTACAGCCCACTACTTCATTTCAGTTCAGGGAAGAGAGTGGACGGATGGCCGCAGCCCTTGGCCCCTTAAATGTATCTGATATGATAAAAATAGCTGTTTTTACCTGACCGGAAAAAGCGGAAGTGCGGGAGCCCGGCGACTGTGTCCCGTCCCGTCATAATAAAAGTCCCGGTACTCGCGAGCCGTTTAGAATAAGCGCCCTCCAGTGGACGAAAAGTTGCATAGTGCACCTTTAACTTAAAAATGTAAGTAACCTGGTTGCCTTAAAATGTTGAGTTCATTGAAATACAAATTTTTAGTTGATACAATGAAGGAGATTGGTTTAATAAATAGAAACTCAAAATATTATTGTATCTGAACCACATAAATGTGATAAATCATAAAAATAGCACAATTTGGCATTTTTCACTGCATCAACACATAAAACACACACAATTAATCAATATGCTTACAAAATATTTTAATAATATTTGAATAAAAGTTGTCGATTCACAAAATTGTTCATTGTATTAACTCAAAATTAAGGCAATCAGGTAACTTATTTTTAAAGCCACACTGTGTAACTTTTTTAGTTTATTCTTAGCTAATAACACTTAGTTCTTTCAAAAATATGTGCTCATTAATGTATATTTACTTCTTTCAAGTAATAAAGTATTTTCATAATTTTATAATATGCCATTGAAAATACATACGGGTGAGGGGTTCGAATGCGGGTCACCATGTTGCCCCTCAATCTTGAAAGTACATTAGCCAAAGAGGGACATACCCGTAAATTCAAGCTTCGCTTTTCGCGTTTTAACACTCGATAGCAGTCATGAACGAGGTCGAACTGGAAGCCATGTTAATCTTGGACTAAATCAGCCACCGTAGGAGATAAAACTAAATCGGAATTGAGAGGAACAGAAACTAATATTCACTGGATTGTCATATACCTTTACACCGCTAGACGGGGGAAAATATCACACAGTGTAGCTTTAAATATTTTTTTTACAGTGCCATTAAGCTGGTTAAGTGTGCATACGTGCTGTAGACTCGTTATTGCAGTGCATTGTAGGATTTAATTAATGTACGATAACATCGGCTACGTCCGAAATCGCATACTCTCGAGTAGGTACTTATTTTCAATTAATTCGTAATTACTTTAGCTAAAAAAGTATTTTCTCTATCGTATGAATGTAATCTGGTCACAATATCATTGTGACCAGGCCTGCATTTCCCGATAACGTTGTCTCTTAGCGCGCTACGAAGACTCTAAAGGTATAACTTAACTGAAGGTATACCATTTCTAGGTGTGTTCCCCGAACTATACCTTAGGAGGTCGCTTAAGGTAAACCTTCTTAAGTGCGACGTTAGCGGGTGCTGTTCGTGGTGGCGGTGCTGAATTGGCTTATATCGATGGCTCAATAATCGATTATTTACTCTATGCAGAGGCTGTTTCACTGCGTTATGCGAAAAAAATATTTATCAAAGAAGCACTTCAGAAATAGTTGAACTTTCATTTTTCATACAAAATTGCGCCTAAATTTTACATAATTCCGAAATGAGTGCACGAACCAGCAATCTCATGAGCATCATGCGCCATTTAAATTATTACAATATATTTTCCACAGTGTCTTGATTTACTCCACAACCAGGGATGATTGCCCATGCAGCAGCTGCATCACATTATTGTGTAAATGACTAATTTATATTATTAGATGGCCTAGTCAATAAAAACGCAACACACAAAACATATAATCAGATGCTACTATATGACCGATAAAAAAGAAAGAAAGACAAGAGCCGCCAGCAGCTGATTTCAGGGCTGAGGGGGTAGCTGTGTCTCGACAAAGTTGGTCCAACAAGATCTAAAAGCTGCTGAATTTGCTTTCGTGGTAGGCGAAATTTCTTTTAATAGCAGCTTCTGACATGGCCAGGGGACTAAAGTTTTCATGTATGACATAGTGCACATACACTAAATGGCTCCGCAGACGGCGCCGTCTTTGATTTAGCACAATTCTATTCGCTGCCAAAGTTTGACTAAACTCTCTTCCACAATCATTCCCTTTAAATAGACTCCTAAGCCTTTCCTGTCTAATGGTTTGCCAGCTGATGTACCTTTGGATAATATCATTAAAAAGCTAACAACCATCAGTGTTTGTAATGAAATTTTTTATGACAATTTTAATCCTTGCATAAAAAATTTAAAATAAATAAAAAAACAAACAAAAAAACAAAACAAAAACAAAAGCAATTCAACTAGCCTTACTGAACACTAGGTGTATACTGCAACTTCGGAATTATATTCGTATATAGACTGACATATAAAGAAGCTTTTTACACAGTGGTGGCCACTAGTGGAATGAACTGTTAATAAGGATAAGGTATTGCTAAGAGTGGTCCAGACCAACCTTACGAAAGTATGACTTACAGAAGGTATTCTTAACTAAGTTCGTTTCGGGAAACACATATTAACGTTAAGGGATACCTTAAGGTATAACTTAAGAATGACGTAGAGTTAAGAACGTTTCGGGAAATGCAGCCCAGGTCATTATCATTGGTCATTATCACGCACCATTTTTGACACTTCACTGCCATTATTAAATAGTCTCCTGTGGCCTCGTGGGATAGTAAAATGTCAATGCACTCTTGCGAATCGCTTAAAGTCACTGAAAGTAGTAGATCACTTGGGTACTTTTTGCCTATAACGTTTTATGAGTACTGTGAATTTGAACATACTACTTTTGTCACATGCTGTTTTTCGCCCACTGGCAGGGAAGTATGCAATATCAGATTTTCCGAAATCACCTCCTATACCCTCATTCACTATTCCCTACATTACTCCACTTGGAGTGAATGAAAATGATTGAGAGTGAATTCGGACACTGAGACGCAATAATTCATTCGGCATTTGACTCTCACGGTGAATTATAGGTATTCTCTAGCCATGCCGGTTAAGTGTACATAAGTGTGGATTGTGTGATTAAACGAGTGCACTTAATAGTAAAGTGTCCATGCAGAATCTGGCCAGAAGTAGGTCACCTGGGTACTTTTTGCATACTCTTTTATGAGTACTGTGAATTCAAACTTCTTTTGTCACATATTTTTTTGCACCTACTAGGGAAGTATGCCATAAAATAGTAGGGAAGTATGCAATTTCAGATTTAGCCATCCACGTTTTGGACACCACTACAAATGGCTGTCCTAAAAAGTGCTCTATGTAAGGGCATGGGGGCAATGTCGGACCCAGCCAATGGCTGCATCCAAAAATGCATACTTCGCTACTATATAGTACGCGAAAAAGAGTATGTTACAAAAGTAGAATGTCCAAATTCACAGCACTCATAAAAAAAAAAGTACCCAGATGACCTACTTCTTCTGGTGAGATTGTGAAGCGTGCACATGATGGACACTTTACTATCCCATGAGGTCATGGGAGAGGATTTGTGAATGGCAGTGAAGCGACAACTGACGCTGGTAGGTTACATGATACATGACAGTAACGTCCGGATTACATTCACTACACACACTCACCCTTTATACAGCACATACCTTTTTTTTAGCAGTTGTGAAGTAATTCATATTGAAAAGTAGTATCTACTCAAGTTAGTTAGACTTTTTGGATGCAGCCAATGCCTTAGTTTCTGCTGCTGCTTTCAAAAGATGCATAATAGCACCCCCTACAGTATAAAAGTGAAAACAAGGATTGCCAGAAAATGAGTGTCATTGTGTCATAAATGACAGAAAATCCCATCAACGTCAGGGAGTTAAAATGCACTTTAGCATTAAAACATTTTTTAAACAAAATATTGAATTTTAATATTAGCCATGAACATTTACTTTATTATAATTACAACCAGTTACAATTTTAATTTTGGTGCGACCCAAATACATTATAGCAATTACACAAAACAACTTGCGTGTACAAAACATACAGATTTATTATAGATGCATTGACCCAGTGCTTCATTTTAGCGCAGATGCGCAACAAGATTTGTGACTTGGCTTGTGTAATTATTTAAACAAAACATTTTAAGAACTATTCTTGCCCTACCAAAGACTCATTTGCACAGTAACTATCACCAATTGCATTAGCGTACCTTACTGATACTCGTAATAAGATTCTTCTGAAATTTAATGTGCGTGCCTTAATATCTGGCATCTCTCATCTATAACTAGCCACCAAAGAACCTGTGTACTTAATATGCTCATGAAGTCTACTGCCTGAAGAATACAATGATTAATTGGCTACATTAGGCCCCTTTTGGGGACTTATTTAACTAGGTGCCTTTACATACCAACTGCAGTTAAAAATCTGCCTATTTTGTGGGTATATATATATATATATAGCAATAGTTTCGGCTCAGATCCATCAGAGCACATCAACTGAAGCACGTTGTTCTCAATGGGAGTGCGCTGATAGCTGTATTAAGCCGTGCGCTACACCGAAGTCCTCAGAGAGCTTGACTAATAGGCTGCAGAGCCGTTCATGTGAAAGAGACAGAACCAAAAGTGTGTCAAAACGAGTTCATTAGGCCATTAAAGTTACTCAATCTCATTATCGCGATGTCCAAACATGCACAAGGCAATAAAAATGTGGATATTAAGCTTAGGAAACATAAATTAAAGGGAAGACTCTTAAACCATAATGCTGCTGTGCACACTTGGTTTTAAAAGATCAAAATAATTAGTCACGTTTATTAGTGCGGTCAAACGATTTAAATCTCATCCAAAAAAAAAAGTTTCTGTTGATAATATACGTGTATAATCATGTATACATTTAAGAAGAAATTGTTATAAAATGTTTATAATATATACACACACACACTATATATACTGATATATATATATAAAATAGTCTGTCAGTCTAAAAGACGCAGAGCAGTGGCAAATAGTTAAAAAATTTTAGAATAATTACAATTAGATGAAGATAATATTTGACAGTTTTGTATGTTCATCCACAGTTTGCATCATCTAAAGTCTTCATAAGAATGTAATTTCAATTAAATGGAACGTTTAAATCCTGAAGCTCCTGGATGAAATGTCCAGCTCAGGTCAGATCAGTTAGGAGAAGGTGGCCTGTTAGAGTGGTTGGAAAAACTGAACAGTAGTGCAGGTCATCATATATTCTCCATCTCCCACTGTGTAAACGAGATGCTTTTTTACTCTAGTTTCCCCATCTCCAAGCAGCATTTGTAACTGCCATGACAAGATCATGCATAATTTAAACTGCACTAGACTACCTGCAGATAAGTTGGAGTTTTCAATGGCCGAAGGGAGCCGGTGGAGTGCTTGGGAATTGGGAAACCTGCATTTTCCAATTCCCTTTCTGAACCGCTAGAATCACCAAACTCACACCACTGATCGAGTCAACATTAATATCTGGACCTGCTTGGGAGGCTCAAACTCACCGGCACGATTTACACTTCAAGGAAATAAACCAGGTTTCCTTGTATCTGAATGTCAAGATAAAATTAATACTTTTAGTAAAATAACTTATACCCAACAACGCTTAGTATAGAATTAGTATTAAAAGCTCAAACAAGTACTGTCAGCCTAAAGGTGAAGAAATATCAGCTTTGCGAAGAATGTCACAAACCATTTAGTGGTTTCTTTTTTGTTCTGTCTTTTATTCAGCTTGAGGGTTTTATACAAGGCTTTTAAATGTCTCAGTAGGTTTAAACTCTACAAGCTCAAGCTCCTTGAAAAACCAACACCTTTAAGGAATTTAAATTGCGTTGAATCTATTACAGAGCTCATTTGAAATTCAAGTCTTCAAAAAGAGATCTTCTCCCAACCTAGAATACAAAAAAAAGGAGACATGGAATCATAGATATTCAACAGGCACTTCAAAGAAATCCTTGCACTTACACACAGCTTACCTGGTACTGCCCCAGTCACCAACCAAGTTGTCGGATACATTGCGCAACATCCAGAACGTTTTCAGCACTTGTGCACCGTCACTTAAAATAAAGCACTGGCCAACCCAAGCAGTACATGAACCTGCAAATATACAAAAACAACAGATTATGTCAACACAAAATTATACGGGGGGGGGGGGGGGGGGGGGAGGAATTATTTCTGACAAATTATCATATTTACCAGCAGGAAACATAGAACTGACTGATTCACCTTTTTAAGACCTGCTGATAAATGCAGTAGCTGCACCATTATGCTGTCAAAAAGCTTTCCCATCCATCTTAAAGCTGCAGTCCATAACTTTTTCCGCTCTAGCGGTTAATAAACAGAAATGCATGCATCTTGCAGAAGAACAGTGCAGCCAAAACTACTACTCTCTTTTTATGTCAATGGCGCGTTACGCAGGGGCTGTGCTCCTCCGCAGCGGTTCCCAACAGACTGCTCTGAAATAGTCCCAATAAAAACACTTAAGTGTACCATAAAGATTTAGGGTAAGCCAAAACATTGTTTTGGAAAATGGATTCATGTTGAACAGTCTCATTATTTTTCTTTTTTTAATCTTGACCAGAAAAAAAAAAAAGTTACGGACAGCAGCTTTAAAATAAAAAGCAAGATTTGGCATTAGTGCAATCATCATGTTAAAGGGATAGTTCACCCAACTTTGTGTGTGTGCACGCATGCATACATACATACGTATACATACATAAATAAAAGTTCAGCTTACAAAAAAAGCATAATTGGCATGAAGCATGACACCAGATCTAGCACAAGCATTTTTAACTACAAGAGGCATTACACTGTCATCATAAGATGAATATGGAATGCGTTTTGTCACACAAAACCAACGATTCGCTTCAGAAGGCCTTTATTAACATATTGGAGCCGTGTGGATTATAAAAGCCAATCACTCCCATTATAAAGCTTTGATTAGCAAGGTCCTTTTTTAAATATAACTCCGACTGTATTCGTCTGAAAAAAGAATGTTACACCTAGGATGGCTTGAGGGCGAGTCAATTATGGGATAACGTTCATTTTTGGGTGAAGGTGGGTGAACTATTCTTCCTTTTAACTAACCGCTAACTCGTGACGTTCACCGTAACCATCTACGAGAATAGCTGAGCTGAATCATTAATAATAATTTGTAAAAGGTTACATTTTACCCTTTGTTCTTTGGAAATCTAACAGTTCACTTCCGGTTGCCGTTGTTCGGACCAATAATACTACAAACTCTATATTTGCATTGTTTTAAAGGTAGGTTTATGGTAGGGATGGACGTTAATAAAGCCTCAAACCACATATGATACTGGTAGCACAACCTGACAGGTTTGTAGACCTAGTAAATATTGTTGAGGAAATGTGTGGTTACTTAATACCTTTCTCCCACAGCACGGAGAATGAAACGGTAGGTTGAGTCCCTTCACCAACTACCCCGATGATTTGAGCTGTGCGGTTTGACCCGGAGGCGCCGCTCGTGCTCTCCACTGCGGTCTGATAAACACCTCTGACCTCGGACTCTTCCGCCTTCACACGCAGCGTGGAGCCCAGCTCATTGCGCCAAACGCCGGTGATATTACAAGCATCGACCTAAGGTGATCAACGATTACTTTAATCACATGCATGAACAAGTCTGTTGTTTAAAACATAGTTCTCTGGATTGGTTATAACTCCACACTTAAAAGTAAAATACCTTCATATTCTGCGCTAAGGACTCAATTGCAGGCACAGTTCGAGAGGTTATCAAAGTCACAAAAAGCATATACCACATTATTGAGCTCATCTTGGTCGACAACTGTGGGCCACAGTGGGTCATATTTCACGCTGCACCCTTCCTACGGTCATCTGGAGTTAATTAATTTGCATAAGCAGATAATCCTGTCATTGGTCGCATTTAAATTAGGGGATTATTCATTTTTCCCCTTGTTGGAAACTAATTAGAACTTCCAGAGGGAGGCAGTGTTGTCTCAGAAGATACATATTTAAAAATAATTATTAGACTATTGAAGATGTGATTTATAATGATTTGTTATTTACTGACTATCAAACAGTTACACGATATAGGGAAGATCAGGACTAGTTGTCACACTTTTTACTCAGATATAGATCAAATATTCTTCAAAAATCTATTGAACATATCCCTATATGATTTTTGGAATGAATACTTTTATTCAGCAAGGATGCATGCATTAAATTGAGAGTCAGTAAAGACTTGTATCCTATAATGTTACAAACGATTCAAATAAACGCTGTCCTTTTTAGCTTTTTTCAAAGAATCGTGAAAAAAGGCCTACAATGGTAAGATATGTTTCTTGAGAACTAAATCAGCATATTAGAATGATTTCTAAAGGATCAAGTGACACTGAAGCCTGGAGTAATGATGCTGAAAATGACATTTTAAAATATATTACAATTATTTTTAATTGTAATAATATTTCACATATTTACTTTTTTTTTTTTTTTTACTGTTTATGATTAAATAAATGACCAAAAATTAAGCTTTTTTTTGTTAGACCAATAGTGGGGCAAGTCGTCACATTGAAACCTGCCATTAAATTTCTTATTTTAGGTTTTTCAGTTGATTTTAAATGGTAAAACAGTTATGAACAACACAAAATCTGTTAAATACAATTGTAAAAACAAAAAGGGCAGGTGACAAATAATAATAATAAATTCTCCCATACTCTAGTAGTAATTATCATCCGGTTCCATTGACCTTTTCAATTCCCAGTACATCTGGTATTTTATGTGAGTCTGCCTCAGCTGATTTTAAACTATATGCTTCCGCTGTATGAGAAAATCTTCCTCTTATGACTCGGCGAGTAAACATTGTGCGAAATGACAGGTTACTCCCGGCTGCTGCGTGGCCCTGTGTGCCATTAATGGTTTTTCCTCAACAGCTGCAGAGAGGAAGCAACTCTTATTTGGCATTTCAGACAGCATTATGATATGTGCTCATATTCGTTCAGAGACACTAACGCTTTTTCTTTCACTTTGTATTTTCTCTTCTTTCAATGTGTCAGGGCACAGCTATACTCTTCTGTGAATTTGAATCGGCAAGAGTTTGTATAGATGAAACCACCACACACGAGAGTAACAGCACAGCGGCAGTTATCTGGTATGTTTTATTTATATTTTAACATGCAATATTGCTGCATCAAAATAGCTGCTCTCCCCTTATTATAAATATGTACAAGTTTTGGGAAGGCTAGTGAGCAGAAGATTGATGTGTAAATATTAATAGAAGTTGCAGCTTGTGTCTAGAGTGGCCTGAATATTTCCTGTGCCTCTCCTTTTGGAAGAACAGGTGTGTATCTATATCTTTGCTTTCTCTCTTTCCTCTCTGAAAGGATTATTGTGTCACTTGGGCAATGGTTGCATCAGTAATCCTTGTCCCATTGGACATCATTGCTAGTTTAACAACAAACCTCAGAATACACAGTCAAAAATCCATCCATCCATTCTTCACCTCTTCTAATCCGCAGGACACCAAAAATAATGAATAATAAGACAGTTAAATAATATAGTTGAGTCTATGCCTAAAACAAGTGAAAACATTTGCTAATATTCAAGACTAATTTTAATATTTCATTTTGTTATTCAGGTAATTTTTTGTAGTTTAAAAAATATTATATTAAATCATTTGAATGGAAAATCGAAAGAAGTTTGAAATGGATAATAGTCTAAAAGTAAAAGATAAAAGTCTCCTGCACAAAGTAAGCATATTAAAATATATTAGAATATTCTAATATATTTTAATATTTGCTTTTTTGGTGCAGGAGACTTTTAATTATTATCAATGTTGAAAACAATGTTTTTGTAAAAAAATATATTTATCCAGGATTCTTTCAAATGTTTAGCTTTTATTTGAAATATTAATATTTTATAACAATGTTAAAAGTACAGCTTCCTTATATATATATATATATATATATATATATATATATATATATATATATATATGAAAAAACATTTCTTAAAATTTGAATTGAATGGTTATCCATCCATCCATAATAAATCAGAAAGCTGGAGATATGGCAGATTAATGGCAGATGAGAAACAGATCTATTTCCAAGGGGTTTTATTGAACAAACAAACAAACATAAAAAAATATAAAAAATACAATGACAAAGGAACATGAAGAGCACAAGGAACAGGAGCCATCTACAAAGCAGTAACGTCGACTGAAAAGGAACAAAGGAAACACAATGTAACAAGATAAGAAAAACTAAAAACTGACTATAAAAGGCACATGGGACAGAAAACCAGCAAATATAACAAAATTCCAGGCAAACACTGAGATCTATCATATCATACAGAGCATCTAATGTCAGAGCATCTCCAAAGCTGCAGCTCTTGTGGGGTGTTCTGGTCTGCAGTGCCCAGTTTCTATCAAAAGTGGTCCAAGGAAGGAACAGTGGAGAACCAGCCACAGGGTCATAGGCCAAGGCTCATTGATGCATGTGGGGAGTTAAGGCTGGCCAGTGTGGTCCGATCAAACAGATGAGCTGTGGCTCAAATTGCTCAAAAAGTTAATGCTGGTTCTAAAAAGTGTCAGAATACATGCTTAAATCCTTACGCTTGCCTATTTTTTATGTTTCTTACATCAACCTTGAGGACAAATTGTTCACTAATACACCCCCCAAAAACAGCTGCCATGATGAAGAGATAATCAGCGTTATTCACTTCACCTGTCAGTTGTCATAATGTTATGCCTGATCAGTGTATATGATATGTATAGATTTTTTTAACTACAATGGAAGTCCCCAGGTAAACTCTGTGTAAATTAAGTTGAAGCCGACAGCATTAATCTATCAGTGACAAGATTACAGCCATGATGGTTATTATAAAACACTCTCTCTGTATTTCTCTCCTGCTCTTTGCCACTCATTCAACTACAACAGTGGGGAAAATCCTGCTTTGTCTCTTGTAAATGTCCCCTTATAACCTTCTTCGTCTCATCTCACATACACTATCCCAACATCTGCTGAATTAGATTGTACCGCAGCATGTCTTCCCTGATTGACACCTCTGTTTCTCCATGCAATTGCAGAAGAATCTCCTGATTGTATGAGCAGCACTGTGACAGACTTATTACAGAAAATCGATCAGGCCTAGTCTCTGAGATTATTTGTGGTTACCACATGATTTGATGGGATATAGTATTTGAAATCTTTAGGACATTGTGTTATATCTTTTTTTTTTTTTTGCATTTGAGATTTCTCAGCATCAGTTGGCTTCATCTCTGTCCCTTTGAATTGTAAACTCTGACATCACAATTAAGTTTGCGAGTCATATGAGCTGAGATGAGCCAGACCTCAGAGAAAGATGTCCCTGCATGAAGCCTTTGATGGGCATCAAAGCACCTCGACAGGTGATCTACTGCAGTCCATCTAACAGCTGCTCTGCATTTAGCATGAAGGGGTTTCAAATCCGAAATTGTGTATTTTTGACCAGGGCTAGTTGTCACGCAATATCTCAAAGGTCCAATTATGCAAATGATTGTTCTCTTTAATGTTCGTTTCAAACACCTAATCAAAAAAATCACATAAATTATAATGAGGTTTTGGTAATTTCTATAATATTATCAATAACAAAAAACTCTACTGGCATAATATAATATAATTGATATAATGCAAATAGAATAAAAATAATTGTTATAGCTAATCTCATACATTTTTGTTAATTTCTAATACATTTCCAAAATTATCAATACCACAAAAAAACTACTTAATATAATATAATATAATATAATATAATATAATATAATATAATATAATAATATAATATAATATAATATAATATAATATAATATAATATAATATAATATAATATAATATAATTAATATAATATAATAAATACAAATAGAATGTCAATAATTTTTGTTAATCAGTTTTAGATTGGGTCAAGTGTATATAAGTGTATAATTATATACAGTGCATCAGGAAAGTATTCACACACTGTAAAAAAAAAATGTTGGTTTTTGTTGGTTTGACTTAAAAAAGTAAGTAACCTGGTTGCCTTAAAATGGTGAGTTTATTGAAATAAAAAAATTGAGTTGATACAATGGAAAAAAAGAAATTTGTTTAATAAATAGAAACTCAAAATATTTTTGTATCTGAACCACATCAAAAATTTGATAAATCATGAAAATAGCACAATTTGGCATGTTTCAGTGCGTCATCAGAAATAAAACACACACAATTACCCAATATGCTTAAAAAATCTTTTAATAATATTTTAATAAAGGTTGTCAAATCTCAAAGTGTTCATTGTATTAACTCAAAATTTTAATTTCAATAAACTCAAAATTTTAAGGCAACCAGGTAACTTTTTTCTAAAAAAATTTGTTTTTTTTACAGTGCAGCGCTTCACTTTTTCCACATTTTGTTATGTTACAGCCTTATTCTAAAATTAATGATTCGATTTATTTTTTTACTTTAATTCTACAAACAACTAGCCATAGTTAAAATGTGAAAGAAGTTTATTTGAAATCTTTGCAAATTTATTAAAAATATAAAACAAAACAAAAAAAATCATATGTACATAAGTATTCACAGCCTTTGCCATGACACTCAAAATTAAGCTCTGGTTCATTTTGTTTTCATTGATCATCCTTAAGATGTTTCTACAACTTGATTAGAGTCCACCTGTGGTAAATCCAGTTGACTGGACATGATTTGGAAAGGCACACACCAAGGTCCCACAGTTTACAAACCAATCCATGAAGTCCAAGGAATTATCTGTAGGCCTCTCAGGCACCGATTTGGGGAAGGGTACAGAAAAACGTCTGCATCATTGAAGGTCCCAATGAGCACAGTGGCCTCCATCATCTGTAAATGGACTAAGTTTGGAACCACCAGGACTCTTCCTAGAGCTGGCCACCCGGCCAAACTGAGCGATCGAGGGAGAAGTGCCTTAGTCAGGGAAGTGACCAAGAACCCGATCGTCACTCTGACAGAGCCAGAGTGACGGAAGCCACTCCTGAGTAAAAGGCACATGGCAGCCGCCTAGAGTTTACCAAAAGGCACCTGAAGGACTCTCAGACCATAAGAAATAAAAATTCTCATGGTCTGATGAAACAAAGATGGAACTCTTTGGCCTGAATGACAAGCGTCATGTTTGGAGGAAACCAGTCACCACCTAGCTAACACCATCCCTATAGTAAAGCATGGTGGTGGCAGCATCATGCTGTGGGGACGTTTTTCAGCTGCAGGAACTGGGTGACTACAGGATCGAGTGAAAGATGAATGCAACAATGTACAGAGACATCCTTAACGAAAACCTGCTCCAGAGCGCTCTGGACCTCAGACTGGGGTGAAGGTTTATCTTCCAACAGGACAATGACCTTAAGCACACAGCCAAGATAACAATGAAGTGGCTATAAGGGTAAACTCTGTGAATATTCTTGAGTGGCCCTTACTTGAACCTGATTGAACATTTCTGGAGATATCTAAAAATGGCTGTGCACTGATGCTCCTCATCCAACCTGATGAAGCTTGAGAGGTCATGCAAAGAAGAATAGGAGAGTGCTTCAACAAAGTATTGAACATAGGCTGTGAATACTTATGTATATTATGAATGTTATTTATATATATATATATATATATATATATATATATATATATATATATATATATATATATATATATATATATATATATATATATATATATATGCAAAGATTTTAAACAAGCTTCCTTCATTTTGTCATTATGGGGTATTGTTGGTAGAATTGAGAAAACATGAATTTAATCCATTTTGGAATAAGGTTGTAACTTAACAAAATGTGGAAAAAGTGAAGTGCTGTGAAAACGTTTTGGATGCACTGTATATTCTAAAATAAATAAATGAATATAAATACTTTTTCAGAATGAATAATAATTTAAAAATAAATAAAAATTAAAACTATATAGTATGTAAATAGTTATATATAGACTAATTAAGTTTTCTTTAACAGAAAACAGAGTGGTGAATTCAAGTTGTTTTGTGGGACAATTTTATGTGTGTGTGTGTGTGTGTGTGTGTGTGTGTGTGTGTGTGTGTGTGTGTGTGTGTGTGTGTGTGTGTGTGTGTGTTCTGAAAAAGAAAATGTTTTTATATGGTGTTGCATTTCCTTCATATAAAAAAAAGGATGTTTTGATACCTTTAATGAAAAACCCATTAAAAGTATTGAAACTTTTTTGGTTTACCTTGTGCACTGTCCATAGAAGTGGTGGGAGGTGTTAACCTGAAGGGTGGGGGTAAAGGGAGAACCAGAATAAAAAGTGCGTATTTTACAAAAAGGTGAGGACAGGCTGCCACACTTGTTGCTGAACAAGACATGGACCGGATCTCTTACTGATCTGCAGTTACTTTGCTATTAAAATGCTGAGTGAGAGAGACGACCGCGATATGCATGCCAAGGAGCAGTTCATCATGTCTCACGCCGCGCTCTGCACCATACCGCTCGCGCTTACAGCGGGAGACGCTGCTGCCGCCTCAGCAGAGACCGAGCGCGCGAGACGCACACCGGCGCGAGGCGTATCCGACACTCAGGGTGAAGAGTTCACCTACAGCGACAGAGACACATGCTGTCGCCCTGATGGACCCATGTTAAACAGGTGCATGACTCTTCCTGGTACCCTAATAGACAGTAGAGGAGAAAACGACCCCACCACGACAGAGTTATCAGATCTTCGTGAAGTTGAGGTATCCAAACACGAGTTTGGCCATAACGCGCACAGGTTATTCGACAGCGACGATGACCTGGAATATCAGGCGCACCATCACTGGCATCCTCATGATAGCGGCTCGCACTATTCGTAAGTAGCCTACAAAACATCACGTGATCAGTCGTCATCAGGCGTAACATTGAACATTTGGATTGGAAATGACTTGAAAATATGGATTTGGATTCAGCTTATGGAAATTTTGCAGTTAGTTTATAATTTTCTCGTTTAAAAGCTTCATTTTCATGTGTTTTACCTCAATACCCAGCATAAAACTCAAAAAGAAGCCATGAATGAATAAATGTGTTTATGTTCATTATTAATAGTTATTTGATTTTATTTATTTTTAAAAAATCATTATAATATAAGTTATATATAAATAAAATAATTATAGTTTGAGTTTTTGTTTTGTTTCAAACAAATCAAGTTATTAACAACTTATGTAACATTAAACAACAGAATAATAAACGTCACTGTACGTTGTTAGACAGTTCATTTAAAGGGATACTCCACCTAAAAAATGTAATTCTAGATCACCCTCCTCTGAGCTGTTTGACTTTCTTTCTTCAGATGAACAAAAATTAAGATTTTTAGTCCATGAGACCCCTAAAACTGACACTTGCAACCATGCAAAACAAACACGATGAATATAGGACCCCATGCAGTTGATGAATCAGTGTCTTTTAAAGCAGAATGATAGGTGTGTGTAAGAAAAATGCTAGTATTTTAAACTTTTTAAATGAAAAATCAACACTTTCAGCTAATTTTAATATGTGCATTTGTGAGTTCACGATGATGGGACGGTCACAGACAGGGCTTATATTAAGCTAGGATTAGACTCAATTAGGACATTTAGCTTTTATAACCGTGTCCTGGAAAGAAAACATTACTGGTATGCATCTTAAGGCAAAACAATGGCATAAAAGTTCAGTTAAAACTTACAGTTACTTGTTAAGTTACAGCCTTATTCCAAAATGGATTCAGTTCATATTTGTTTTCTCAATTCTATTCCCACCTTCACAGCAAACCATTAAGAATTAGGTTTAGAACTAGATATAAATGTTATAGTAAGAGTAAACCGAGCAAATTGAGAGTTGTGAAGAATAATATTTTCCAGACTTTGCTTCTGAGAAAAAGAGAGTTAACTCATGCATTTAGAGCTGCAGAAGAGATCTCAACAATGTCACAGACGTTTAGATTTGTCAAGACAGTCAGATATTCAGATATAAAACCAAATAGTTTATTATACTGTCAATCACATAACTAATCACACATTTTTCTGTAATAAATCATGATTATTTTTTTGTAATCATTTCAGTTACTCTCCAAATTATTATAAAAAACAACTTAAATACAGTATTTTAAATATTTGTGGTAATGCCAAATTATTTTTATTCTTTTAATCACTGATATTAATACTACACTGTAAAAAAATGATTTTTGTTGGTTTAACTTAACTGGTTTAAACTAAATAACCTGGTTGCCTTAAAATTACAATTTTAGTTGATACAATGAAGGAAATTGGTTTAATAAATAGACAAATTAAAATATAATTGTATCTGAACCACTTACAAAATGTGATAAATCATGACAAAGCATATTAGGCATGTTCATTACATCATCAGAAATAAAACACAATTACCCAATATGCTTACAAAATCTTTAACAATATTTGAAAAAATGCTCATTGTATTAACTCAATGCAACCAGGTAACTTATTTTTTTTACATAATTTTTATTGGTAGGCATTCAACATTACGGTATAATTTATATCTATATCAATTTCAGCATTTACTAGGTTTTAAAAAATAACAGCTTTTAATTTAAGTGAACTTAAAACTATCTTCACATAAACATATTAAAATATTTACCTTCATATACAATGTGATCAATATACAGAAATTCAATAAAGTTATCAAATACTTTACAGTCTTTACTGCATAAATTATAAATTAAATAAAGACAAATCCTTATTAAAACAAAAATTTTCTCAGTTACCTTTGTTCTTTGGTTAACTTTAACGACAGACCTCACAGCAACTGGTTTATTAGGCTGCTGTCACTTTAAGAACTGCCGCAGCCGAACATGGCAGATCTGATGCGCTGTCACGCTTTTATTACAACTCGTTAAGTTCATTTAAGAAGTTATTTAAATATTGTTTTTATTTTGTTCAAGTGTGAAAGAGAATCGATTTGTGCATGCTACTGGCGCACGACTTTCTGAGGCAAAAACAACAGACCTCGTTGTTTTTGTTTTTTTTGTGGCACTTTAAAGGTTTTAAAGCATTTGCATGAATAAGAGCATGATCGAATAATGGAACTCTTGCCCAACAACCCGATCACATGTAAATGTGTATAAATACTACAAGTGTGCAATGTTGTGAAATGTAAAACTCATTTTGGCGTGCATATGCAACGCTGTTTTTTGCGCCGATAATATGATATGCACTTTATGGCGTGTATATGACGCGCTCCTGGGTAGGACTAGGGGGGTGGGGTGGGGTGGGGGGTTTGTATGTAAAATACGCCATGAAGTGTGTATCAAATGCATGCGAAAAACGGCGTAGCATAGGCACGCCAAAATGAATTTTGCCATATACATTCCACAACATTGCACACTCGTACTATTTATACGCATTTTCGTGAGATCCGCCTGAGCCCAATGACGACCAAAAAACGGATGCTGCGTTAATTGCGTTAAACATTTTTTACGAGTTTAAACCGAAGAAATTAATTTAATTCAAAAACGCATTGCATGCGTTAACACGCTAATTTTGACAGCACTAATATATATACATACCAAATCATCTGGGCTTTCATACTCTTACTTTATGTAAACTGCTGTCTCACTGGAATCCGTTTTTAGGAATTCATCTGAGACAAAGTTGATTCTTAAATTAAATCTCCTTGGCCTTCTCATGAATGAACATTGCAGTTATTAGATTGGCACAGTTCACACAGACCATATTGAAACATAAATTATTTAGCCTGTTTATTTCAATCTCGTTTAATTTCAGGGCTATTGACAGATGCATTTGCAGCCTTACAATTTTTTGTCCCCTGTGCACGCCGAAAACTGATCAGTAAAGATTTAGAGATGGAACAAAATGCCATTTTGCACACTAGCGAATCATAATGTTTGATTTATCATGTTGTGAAGCAAGGAATGAGTTTTATTCCGAGTGACACCCACAATTGTGATCCTTTACACAGTACAATTTGCGCTGAGGCTCTTGCAAAATGCAATAAAATTAGATTTCATCCTTTGCTGTCTACCTTGCTTGTGTTTGAATATAACTTGCTTACGGTTTTAGTTCAGGGTCTTTGAAGCCTTTTTAAGTCCAAAGAAAATTGACACTACAAAGCAGTTCTGGATAATTCAACAAAGTAATTGAATGAAGTACTGAGGTGAAGATCACACTGTAATAGGTTGTTAAGAACATCTGTTGGTTCCTCTAATGAGATGAAGCTCTAGTAAAAGGATGCGTGTAATTAGAAGTCCATCTGCATTGATCTCATTGACCACCACTGTAATTGATGGTCCTGTACTGTACTGTACTATAAAGCCATTCAGTGTGTGGTTGACCCAAAGGCATGTGTAATACATGGAGAATGGGTCAATGACGTGACACATTTTTGATCTTGTATATGTTTAGCCTGCATACAATAACAAAGATTAAAATAATGAAATTATTAGGGAAAATAACCTTATTAATAAACAGTTTGGAATAACCTTTCATTGTTATTGCATGTTGTGTCAAGTAGGTTTTTCCAGTGAATATATATTTGCAATCATGTCGTTGCATCCTTCATTATGTCTGTATTTTGAGTGGCAGTTTCTCTCTTGAGTCTGAAATACACAATTGAGTTTAGAGTTTGACTGTACATTTGCTTATGTAAAAACAATTATAAAGACCAAAATTAGCAAAAAAGAACAGTATGTGAGCCCTTTATTGTGTTTAAAGGAACCAGGCATAAAATCATGGGATAGCTTTAATGTTGTGTGTGTGTGTGTGTGTGTGTGTGTGTGTGTGTGTGTGTGTGTGTGTGTGTGTGTGTGTGTGTGTGTGTGTGTGTGTGTGTGTGTGTGTGTGTGTGTGTGTGTGTGTGTGTGTGTGTGTGTGTGAGAGAGAGAGAGAGAGAGAGAGAGAGAGAGAGAGAGAGAGAGAGAGAGAGAGATATTGGGCATATGTTTAGGCACTAAAAATGATAACAATATGGATCATAAATCTCTGTTACTTGCTTTGTTAAGAAGAGTAGATAAGTATCCTTGAATAGAGCTACTCACATGTTCCTTTAAACTAAAAAGAGGAAAAGACGTGATTGTTAGGAAACCACTTACAACATTAAAGTTAAAATGTATAGACATTTTAATAAAGAAATCACTTACCGGTTGAGAGTGTGTTGACAGTCTGCAGTTGTAGCTGAGCTCCCAGTTACAGATTTTAAAAAAATCACAGTGAAACATTGTAGCATTTAAAGTTTTCTTAAGGACGGCACAGTTCTAAATAGAACTGTTATATGTGTAAATAACCTTTTAAAGAACCCTATTTTTTTAGAGTGTACACTGAAAAAAAGTGTGTTGGATTTACATGATTTATTTGTGTACATTGGTCGCACATTAATCAATTAAGTTAAACGAACATCATGGAATTAATACATTTTAAGTGACTCAATTAAGTAGTCTCAAAGTGAATTTTATCTGGCTCCATTACATGATTCAGGCATTCAACTTCATATATTACATTTCCTATATTCATTCATCACCACTTCAATTTTGTATTTTTAAATGTTACACAACTCAATTATAATTCTTAACTAGCTAGTTGACATTAGCCTGATGTGGTCATACTCAATTCTAGTCAGAATATGAGTCTGATACGGCTCTATTGGGCTGTGATTAGGGGGCGTGTTTCAACAGAACCAGGAAAGACATCAATTGGATAGACCTACAACCAATCAGAGCAACGAAGCGACGCATTACGTTAGTTGTCAGAGCTCAACTGCACTGTGTTGCCAAGTCCGTGTTTTTTCTGCGGGTTGTTTTCCATTTCTGCGGGTTGAAGCGACTATTACTATAGACCCATGAGTGCGAATTTTAGCAGTCAACCTTGCCAAAATAATATATTTTACCCCTCAAACGCAACTACAAATGCTCAGTAGTCAGCGGATTTTGTTGTAAAAACTTGGCAACTCTGTCTGCATGCACGCTGAAATAAACGATCTTTGCCGGTGTTGTAAAGAAAAGAAAAGAATTTAAGGATACACAGTTACTTACCAACATGATCATTTCAGAGAGAAATAGTGAAGGTGAATGCATATACGAACTCCGTTTAGGATTTGAACAAATATAATCCAAGCGCCTTTGATGATGTGGTTACATTACTGTTTATCATCTGTCCGTCATCATCTAAAGCCCGCAATTTCATTGGTCCGAACAGTTTCTGTTCAGGCATAATCACTACAGACTGAACTGTCCATTCTCAAATACTGTGGGCGGGGCTGAGTTCGGCTGGCATCCAGGCTAATTTAACATACTCTATAGCTAGGAATAGCACACATTAACATCTTAAATGCTAAGCATCAAAAGCTTGTAGCAAAGCCTTAATGATGTTAATTGTTTTAGTCCACAGCCTAATCAAATGCTCCACTCTTCTCCACAATGGTAACCCACTGTAATTTAAATTGTTCTAATAATTCCCACTAAATTAAATATGTTTTTAAAAAAAAGTTTCCCCCTTTCTCATCTTGCTCAAAAATACATAAAATAACACTTTTACATATAAAATAACAACATTTACTCTCTCTCTCTCTCTCTCTCTCTCTCTCTCTCTCTCTCTCTCTCTCTCTCTCTCTCTCTCTCTCTCTCTCTCTCTCTCTCTCTCTCTCTCTTGATTTAGCCATATGCAAAGCATGCAGGGAACTAAAAAGCCCCGCCCAGTTTTGGTTAATGCAACACAAATCATTTACGTAAACCTCAATTTGATTTATATTTACGTTGATAGAACACGATCAAACTAAGTTAGTACAAAATGTATCAGAATTGTGTTAATTTAGCTCATTTTACTTAAACAATTTGAACAAGCAGTAAAAAAAGAATAAAAAAAAATCAATGTATTTGAATTTGATAGATGGTGTTTGAGATGAAAGTTGTCATCACACCATGTACTAAAATATGCTATGGAGCGTTGATGATCCAAAAAAAAAAAAGATTCATTGTCCTTAGTAAGCATGCAGTACAAGAATGGCTGTGTAATCTACATATTTAAAGTAGTGGTAACTGGATAGAGAATATAAAGAAGTGCCCACCATTGAGGGTGCAGTTTTGAGAACAATGATGGGAGAGAATTAGCCTGGATGCCAGCTCGGGCTGTTACGTCTGGCCTCGATCCATAGAAGAATAATTATGCCCGAACAGAAATTGTTCACACCAATGAAATCATCAGGGCGGGCTTTAGAAGATGATGGACAGATGATAAACAGTAACGTACACGTTAAAAAATTCTGAGTAAAAAACAACCCAATGTTGGGTCAAATATGGACTAACCCAGCAGTTGGGTTGTTTTAACCCAGCGTTTGGGTTGTCTTAAGCAAATATTTAACCCAACCGGAGGATTAAAACAACCCAAATGCTGGGTTAGTTCATATTTGACCCAACCCAGCATTTTTTAGAGTGTAATCATGCACGTCATCAAATGCGCTTAAATTGAATTTTTTCAAATCCTAAACGGAGACGGAGAGCTTGTTCGTAATATGCATTCACCTTCATTATTTCATTCATTCCTGGGTCTATATATCACATAATTGAGGTTGCTTCAACCCGCAGACATGGAAAACAACCCGCGGAAAAAAACACAGACACAGTGCAGTTGAGCTCTGTTGACATTTGACAACTAATTTCATGCGTCGCCTCGTTGCTCTGATTGGTTGTTAGTCTATCCAATTGATGTCTTTCCTGGTTCGGTTGAAACACGCCCCATAATCACAGCCCAATGGAGCAGTTTCAGACTCATATTCTGACTAGAATTGAGTATGACCACGTCAGGCTAGGAGAATGCCACTTGTGGTCCATTAGAAAGTGAATTATAAATCCAGAGTATTAGTGAAGATGGAATTGGCAGACACTGTAGACACCTCTCTTCTGCTTGTATGTAAATTGGAGACAATCCAAAATGGTGAAACATATAAAAGCATAATGTTTTGAATCATTTTCTCAAATCATTTCATTATGATAGAGGTTAATGATACAGGCCTATAGTGATTTAACTCTGATTGATTAGTTTTTCTGGGAAAATGAATAACAACGGATGTTTTCCATATGGCCGGCATTGTTGAAGTCATCGAAAGAAAAGAGAATGAAGAATGGGGGTTAACTGCAGGGCACAGATTTTCAAGACCCTACCTGGAGTTCCATCTGGCCCGCAAGCCGTATTCGGTTTGCACTTAATAAGCTGGAAATAGACAACCTGCTTGGTTAGAAGAGACTCACCTGCGGGAGTGTGGCCCAATCTGGCCCCACGCTAAATAAAGAAAAAATTTAAAATTGGCACTATGTTCAGTTCAGCTCAAGAATTTGAGGAAGATCATGGTTTTCAGCCGCTTGTTATCACAATTCCACTTATTTATAACTATAAATCAGTATTAGGATGTGACCGCTGACTCCACAAACAGTTTTAAACCGTTCACACACAAACAAGTCATGTTTGCTTGCAGAGCGCATACACAAAAAATGCACACACAGAGAGCCATTCATGAAACGAGATCTATTTTCTCGCACTTAAACGGGCGAATATGAGTCAAAATGTAAAATGTGAATTGTCAAAATGTTTTGGCGAGCATCTCGTCTTGAGTAAAAATAAAAAGTCTGAACGTAAAAAACAACTGGGAGAAAATCTGTGTGTCAGATCAACTTATTTAGCTTTAATAAGGTTTAAAGGTGCACTATGCAGGATTTTTGCTCTAAAATATCCAAAAACCACCAGGCCAGTGTTATATATTTTGTTCTGTTGAGTTCTTACAATATCACAAATGTTTCCAACTATTTGTAAATTGTGATAAAATTGCTATTTTAACCAAAGAACCAGGACATCTGAGGGATTTGCCTCACAACTGCGTCATATCTGCGTTACCCTCGGTTCGCAGTTTAATTTGGCAGAAACGCTTTACTCTTAGAAGTGCGCAACAAGTATCACAACAGCCGCTGAGAGAACACACAGAGTAACATCATAGCATGATTTTAAATACACTTAAAGGAGTACTTCAGCGCTGGGAAGATGAATCTGTATTTAAACTGGGTCATCAATGCAGTAGAAATGTGAAATTACTTTTTAATTTGGTGTCTTCTAGACTGAGAAAAGACAGAAAATGTATTTTTGTCCCATGGGGATGAAAGACTACAATTCCCAGAATGCTTTGCTGCCCTGTGCCATTCCCAACGCCACCAACTTGATTACACTGACTGAGTTAGAGGAGACACTACAATTAAAAACTGAACGTGTCTGTTCAATATAATGAGTGAGTCACCATGCGAGTATCACAGGACTGAGCACTAACTGCACGAGTGATGAGAGCTGAGGTAATCGCGACTACACTCGCGGCATACATTCACAACGCGAGTTCAGTCTGGCGCGTTTCAGTTCATGCCTTTACAAGCTTAACTTTCATAGAAATGAATTTGAGAAGTTAAAAGACTTACACTGCGCACCATAGCTCCGTTTAAATGAGTGCCTGTAGCTGCCAGCTGAGCTCTCCCTGCAAGCTGAGTGTTATCTCCCATCCCCCATGCGCGGATTCAAAACATGCGGAAATGGCTCCCTCTGCTGGCTGGAGTCTTTAGCCTTTGGGCAAACATTCCTCCTATGATGCAAAAATCGTCAATTTGCATCATAGGAGGAATTTTTCCAGAAATAAAATGCATAAATCTCTTGTCTCAGAGAGATATGAAGGGGAAAAGTACAAAAATTTGAATATACTCCAGGGTTTCTACTGATACAAAGCCATATGCTAATCGCTGAAGTAACCCTTTAAATGTATCTAATATGATAAACAGAGCTGAGTTACCTCGTACTCATGACCAGAAAAGCGGAAATGGTGCAGATGACTGTGCTGTCATAATAAAAGTCCCGCTGCTTGTGAGGCATGTGTTTGCGTAACATTCTTCCAGCGGCCTTGCTCAGCTCCCTCAACATTATGCCTTGCTCTGCTTCATACTACAGTAACGTTAATAACCGCATCCATGAACATGATTTCTGCCCGAGTCCTAGCCTGATTCTTTTTCACCAGCTGTGAGGTGAAGACCACACGTCCCAAGATTCTGAGCTCAAACTTGGGGTCATCAAACTACACCTTTGTTTTGAATATGCGCCCTCTAGCGGACGGAAAAGTTACATAGTGTAACTTTGATATATAGTAATTTGATACACTATAATATTTTGTACCTGAATACTGGTAGATCTTTATTTATTTAATTTGTATATTTGTTCTATGGTATTTTTTAAATATTATTTATGAAAATGCAATTTATTTATTCAAAAAATATTTATTTAGGCAGGGCAAGTAACCAGTAAACTCCTTAGCATTGAGCCTTGTGTATCTATAGTGTCCATTTTAAGACCTGCTCCTTTTGTTATAAAATAAAGTTACAAAATCTTTTACAGGGAAAAAATAAAATAACCATTCATAAATCCTCTCCTGTGGCCTCATAGGATAGTAAAGTATCCATCGAAATGCACACTTCAGAATCTCGGCAGGGTCTTTTTCCCCTCAGTTTTTCGAGTCAGACTGGACATACCACTCTATTGGCATATACTGTTTTTCACATAATTTATAGTTTATTCTCATTTCAGACTATAAAAGTCATGTGGTCCAACCAACACACAGATATGTAAAGAAACTGCATACAACATCATTATGTCAAAGAAAAAAACACATTTTTGTCAATGTCAGTAAGGTTGTCAAATATCAGATCATTTTACAGTTTTATGCAAGGCGAGGTTAGTTCGGGTTGTAAAATGTCATGTGATGCAAATCTGTTGACCAAGTTTAATTACAATATTTCTCAAACAGCGGCCTGTTGCACAAAACTAGGAAAAGGGATTAAGCCGGGATATCTTGGTGAGCTTGTCATCTGGATGCAAAATTTAGTACACTGCTGTTGTGTAAACGTACCCTGAAGGCACACTCACACCAAGAATGATAACGATAATGAAAGATAACTGTATATTAGTGGATAAATTGAGCCAGGATTACCAAGATATCCTAGCTTAATCCATTATCCTAGTTTTGTGCAATAGGCCCCAGGAGATCGCAGTGTTGATCAAAGCAGCGCCACAACCAGAATAAAAACGACACGTCACAATGAACAGAAAGAACTGAGGGTTTAAATACACACATGAATAATTAACAAGGAACAGGTGCGTAATACAGTCACTAGTAACGAGAACTCGGGAAAACAGTGAACGGGAACAATCGTGTTTCCTGACACTTATATGAGCCTGATTTCAACGCCAGAGAAATGCATAAAGCAAACTTGCCTGTGAACGCTTTATATACAGTATTGTAAATCCAGGTGACCACTTATATATCAATCTTATAGTATATTGTCATTTCGTCCAGCCCCAAAACTTGTGTCGTTTTTGTCAGTGTTTATTTAAAGGGGGGGGGGGGGGGGGGGGGAAACACTCAGTTTCAGTCAATCTCATGTCAATCTTGAGTACCTAGAGTAGTATTGCATTCTTCATATCTCCGAAAAGTCTTTAGTTTTATTATATTTATAAAAGAAATATGGGCTGTACCGAGTCTTTCCGGAAAAAAAACGAGCGCCTGGAGGCGTATCGTGTGGGCGGAGCTAAAGAATGAAGAATGCGCACAAAGCGGTGACATCCTCAAGCGTGGAGAAACCCATGGCTATCGATCTCAGCTAATAGATATGATCCAGAATCATTCGGAGGCTGAAATAAATTGAACAGGAGAAACGGCAACAGCAGGACGTCCGTCTCTGTGGTATGTACTGTATTTAGTGGCCTGTCAACATTTGTGTGTCTTTACTCGCAGTTTATGAGGACATGATTTGGTTTATGGACTATTGTATGCAACTAAACCTTAGCAGTAGCAAGCAAAACGGTTTTGCACGTCAGACTAGTGTAACGTTATAGATAGAACAACAATAGAGTCCGTTAGCGCATTTGAATGACGAAGCACGCGATCGTGTCGTTTGCTGATGTTTACTCACGCGACGAGCCAACAGCACAGACATTTGAAGCAGTTTTACTCACCGACTGCTTCCAAAGCAGGACCGAACCTTTATCGCTGGGACCGCTCCGTCAAAAACACACTTCTTTGGTATGATTTGGTGAAGTCCTGACAGCAGTGAACGGTGGAGATCCACTTTGCGACGCGACTGAAGTGATGTTGTGAAGCTTCCCGTCATTTCTGCGTTCAAATCGGTTCAAATGCAGCGCTGCCTTCCCGGAATGCTGTGCTGAAGTGTTGAAGTCGCTCGACGTCACCCATAGGAATAAAGTGGAGCACGGCGCGGACTATAACGACGACTGGATCTGCACCTGAGAGACTGTTTACGGCGTGCATTTCCTCTCTCTCGCTCTAGTCACGCACGCGCGCGCACACTACCGGGAGAAGAGCCCGTACGGCCCATACAAGGACCTTCTGCTCTGTCGACGTCAAGCCGAGCCATACTAAAAAAAAACTCTCTAAAACTTGTGAGAAACCGGAAGGAGTATTTTTAAAACAGAAATACTCCATCAAACGTCCAACATTAGTTTTTGAAACTTTGTCTATGTTTAGAATGGGAATCCAAGTCTTTAACAGTGTAAAAAGCTCAGTATGCACGAAACAGCATTTCACCCCCACCTTTAAACATCCAATTATGCAGAATATAAGATGGTAAATATTTAATTGATGAGCTGACAATTCAATAGATAACAATACAGTATATAGGGTATGATTTTACCCCAAAATTCAACATATTGAGACAAAATGATAACTGCAAATCCATTTGCTGCGATCCATTTGCTTCTCTTTTCTGTAGCTTTTGGCAGTCTGTAAAAATATTCCTTAGATTTCATTTCAAATCTATTTGTACAGTCAGTCTCAAACCTCTTTCCCATTTTAGATGTTTTTACTCTTTTTGCCACTCGGTGGGTGTAACCGCAGTCACTATGGACGGCGGTGACATCAAGTGCATAACCATTATTTTTCTAACTAGAATCACTATCTCTACAAAAATATTAAGCAGCAACCTCTTTTTTAACATGGGTAATTATAGGCATTTTTTTCTCTCAAAATCATCATGTTAGAATGATTTCTGAAGTATCATGTGACACTTCAGCTTTACCATCACAGAAATAAATTACATTTGATAATATTACATGTGATTGCAGTACCAGTTTGGGCCACAATTTTACATACACTTCCTTTAAAAACATACATTTGGTTACACTTTATTTTGATGGTCCACTTTAGACATTCAACTAACTATAAGGGCGTGTGTCCACCAAAGCGTTTTTTCACGCTGCTGGCTGGCGTTTTCAATTGTTTTCAATGAGAGTGCCGCATTTTTAGAACACCTGGAGCGCAACGAGGCGCTGAGCGAGGATTTCACGCTCACGCGCTGAGCGCTCAGCGTTTTTTCCTGGTCGCCGAGAGTTGAAGAATGTTCAACGAGTAAAACGCAGCGCTCATCACTGTCACTTTTCACCCAGCCGTCCAATCACAGTGGAGGAGGGGCGGGACAAACACAACACAGACCAACCGCCACAGTCTGCGTGTTGTCATCAGCTGACAACAAGCAAATAACGGAATAAAATGATTTAAAAATAAAAGCCAGAGCAAATACTTTACATTGTATCTGCAATTTTGTATAGAATCAATACCGGAACAAACTACCTGTGAAATTAGTAAGACTTCCTCGGATTTTCCGTATCATAACAACAAGCAGAGTCTCAACCGAGGAGAAAAAACGCTGCCTGCCAAAACGCTCTCAAGCGCTCACAGCGAGGCGTTTTCAGCAGAGCGCCTAGCGTTTTCAGCTGGCTAAAAATGCTTTGGTGGACACACGGCCTAAGTAACTATGCAACTACATGTCAACTACCAGTCATTAGCTTATTAGGTGACTGTCTTAGGGTTCGGGTTAGTAGAAAAAGTTGACATGTAGTTAACAGATATTAAACAAAGAGTCTACTGATATTCAAATTAGAGTTAGTTGATATTTAGTTTCAATACTTTTTAAAAATGCATTCTGTCAGAATACACAGCAAATTCTCAATGGCTAAAACCAATGGTGAAGATGTCCTTGTAGATGAATTGGTGTGATGGACCAATTTTCTCCCAAAGCATTCAGGTTTCATAGTTTCACCTAATCCAATATATAACCAATGCAATCTCATTCTCTGGGTTCTGCAGGTTTGAGGCCATGCAGCGCAGACACACCACCCTGAGAGAGAAATGCCGCAGGCAGGCCGTCCGTGGCCCCGCGTACATGTTCAGCGAGAGAGGCACCAGTCTGACCGAAGAGGAGGAGCGTTTCCTAGATGCGGCGGAGTACGGAAACATCCCTGTGGTCCGTAAGATGCTTGAGGAGTCCAAGACGCTGAATGTAAACTGTGTGGACTACATGGGCCAGAACGCATTGCAGCTTGCAGTTGGAAACGAACACTTGGAGGTCACAGAACTGTTGCTGAAGAAAGAGGGGCTGGCGCGAGTGGGTGATGCCCTGCTGTTAGCCATTAGCAAGGGCTACGTGCGGATAGTGGAGGCCATCCTGGCCCATCCGGCATTTGAGGGCGGCCTCCGTCTGACTCTGAGTCCCCTGGAGCAAGAGCTACGAGATGACGACTTCTACGCTTACGATGAGGACGGGACTCGCTTCTCCCAGGACATCACACCTATGATCCTGGCGGCCCACTGCAAGGAGTACGAGATCGTGCACATCTTGTTACTCAAGGGGGCTCGCATTGAGAAACCCCATGACTATTTCTGCAAGTGTGGTGAATGTGCGGAGAAACAGAAGCAGGATTCTTTCAGCCACTCGCGTTTAAGGATGAACGCCTATAAAGGCCTCGCCAGCGCTGCCTATCTGTCACTTTCTAGTGAAGACCCTGTGCTCACAGCCCTGGAGCTCAGCAATGAGCTGGCACAACTCGCCAACATTGAGACTGAGTTTAAGGTGAGGAGGCGCACACTTGCATAGGTATACTTACCCTTATCCAGGGGTCACTCGAATGCATAGCATTTATTAGATGTGGATGTGTAGGCTACAATAGGGGTTTGTGATGGAGTGATGGATTGTGATGGAGAATGCAGTGTATGAAAGACCATTTTCCTCACATATGAAAAAGTTGTAATCATGAGATAAACAGTCAATTTTTACAAAATCATAATTATGATATCATTATAATTACAAGTGATAATAATTTGTATCCCATAATTTCAACTTTTTGTCACCATAATTCAACTATTTATGCCATAATTGATATTTTATTTTATAGCCTAATGTTTACTTTTATTTTATAAATGTTTGTTAAATATCAAAAAAATTGTAAGATATCAAAAAACCACTACCACTATAACATTGTTATATATTTTGTTCAGTTGAGTTCTTACAATGCCCCAAATGTTTCCAACTATTTGTAAATTGTGAGAAAATTGCTATTTTAACCAAAGCACCGAGACGTCTGTGGGAGTCGCCTGTCAATTGCGTCATATCTGTGTTACCCTCGGTTCCCGGTTTTATTTGGCAGAAACGCTTTACTCTTAGCAGTGCGCAACAAATGTCACAGCAGCCGCTGAGTGAAGGCAGAGAGTAATGTCATAACATTATTTTAAACACACTTAAATGCATCTAATATGATAAACAGAGCTGCGTTACAGTACTGCATACTCATGACCGGAAAAGCGGAAATGGCTCCGGCAACTGTGTCCCGTCATAATAAAAGTCTTGTCGCTCGCGAGGCGTGTGTTTGCGTAACAATCGCTGTGCGGCCTTGCTCAGGTCCTTCAAAACTTGGTCCTGCTCTGCTTCACACTACGACGTTAATAACAACACAATCATGAACATGGTTTCTGCCCGAGTCCTATTTTCCACTGGCTGTGAGGTGAAAACCACATGTCCCAAGATTCTGAGCTCAAACTTGGCATCATCAAACTACACGTTTGTTTTGAATAGGCGCCCCCTAGCGGACGGAAAAATTACAAAGTTAAGCTTTAATAGAATAACATAGTGATTTATCTCATCTCCAACTACAATGATATATATATATATATATAAACATTTTGATAATTTTGTTAAATGATTAAAATATTTTAAAAGAAATATGGGTTCAATGAGTAGGCTACATTTTGGGTTCATGATGATCCCCTAAAATAAAAAATAGGTTGTATATTTTCAAATATACAGTACCATTTATACTGTTTGAGAAAAACACAAGGCATGATATTGTACACAGCATTGTTTCTAAAAATGATTGCTTGATGGATGGACAGACGGATGGATGGACAGACGATCGATCGACCGACCGACCGACCAATCCCTATCATCACAGGACGTGGGATAAAATTCACAGTTATCCCCCTTATTATGTGGGTACAATGAGTTGAATCACTGCTATGAATCACTATGTACTTCGTGGATAGTGCAAACTCCTTTAGGCGGTCTCATGATTATTTCAAAGCACATTTTAAACAGCTTCTCAGTTAATTTAGGAAGTGTCCAATCGTGAAGAGTGTGCTTATGGCCCTGTAATGAGCTGCGTCTCTGTGAGAGAAACGTCAGTGCTCATTCCAGCTCATAGACCAGCAGAATATTCCACACGAAAACCAATTTCCCACCCTTGAGATTACCCTCATTATAAATTAGAAGCTTTTCGATGACAGTTTCTGGTTCAGTAGAATCTCAGTTCACAACATTTTTCCAAAAGAAAACGTTCCTCCAGAGAGCTTCATGCGCTTCGGCGATGTGTGTTGTTTTATATTTAAATATGTACGGGAGAAGTTCTTCACTGGAAGTCACTCTGGGGAAATATCTAATCAGGAGTTCTCAAATCCAGACAGTTTTTCTCCTTATTGTGGTTAGCAAGCTATTAATTGAAACTGCTCCATCGAGAGCTTCCAGTAATCACCCCGTTATTATTCTCTCATCACCGTTTTTCTCTACAGATGATCACTTTCGACAGTTGTAATGGCGTGTCAGTGATTCTGCTTCTGTAATTCCACATAAAATGTTTGTTCTCGTAAAACAATGTGATGCTATAATTAGATGGATGGGCTTCTCTTGGGTACCCTCCATTAGGTACATTTCTGTTTGAGAAGATCCGATGCAAACATCAATCAGACTTCCATTTAGAGGTGCGACATGGGATTTTCAAGAATGTTCAGGTGTTGCTCACCTCCGTGTCTTTCATAGCAGAGCGTTCACTGTTTGCTAGATGCATTTTGTATCCCAGTCGCAGTGAATTCTTTTTTTTACAAGTGATTAATATGCCTGAAGTCATAATACTGTGGCTCTGTTTTATTTTAGAATGACTACAGGAAACTCTCCATGCAGTGTAAGGACTTTGTGGTTGGTGTTCTGGATCTCTGCAGAAATACGGAGGAAGTGGAGGCCATTCTGAACGGAGATGTGGACTTGAGCCCCCCAAGCGAACACCACCGGCCCTGCCTTAGCCGGGTCAAACTGGCCATTAAGTACGAAGTGAAAAAGGTACTGGGAAATGATTTATAGGCTAAAGTGGAATGGTTTCCCATGTGCTTGCAAAGCAATATCTTATTCAATGATATTCCTACAGTTTGTGGCTCATCCTAACTGCCAGCAGCAGTTACTGACGCTGTGGTACGAGAATCTATCAGGCCTTAGGCAAACGTCAATTGGTGTGAAATGTTGGACAGTCCTGGGAGTGATGGTGGGCTTGCCATTTCTTGCCATTGCATATTGGATTATGCCCTGCAGCAAGGTACATCATCATCATCATCATCATCATCATCATCATTATCATCGTGTAGATTCAGTTCATCTAATAACATTGGGAAGGCTTCCTTTTTCTTCTGCTGTTACATTTGATCTTTTCTCCAGGTGGGCCAGGTTCTCCGCAGTCCCTTTATGAAGTTTGTAGCTCACGCAGTCTCATTCACCCTCTTCCTGGGTCTTCTGGTTCTCAATGCCTCCGACCGTTTCGCAGGAGTCAAAAATCTTCCTAACGAAACCATCACTGATCATCCACGGCAAATCTTTCGCATCAAAACCACTCAGTTCTCCTGGACAGAGATGTTGATAATGAAGTGGGTACTAGGTGAGTTTCAGACACGCATGGCCTTTCTTCATTGTTAGATCATAGATAATCATGGGTCAGTATTATATACACCAGCATTATATACAGGCATAACATTATGACAGGTGAAGTGAATAACACTGATTATCTCTTCATCACATCACCTGTTAGTGGGGGGATATATTAGGTATAAGTGAACATTTTGTCGTCAAAGTTTGTTACAGACAAAATAGGCAAGCGTAAGGATTTCAGTGAATTTTGGGCAAAATTGTGATGCTAGATGACTGTAGAGCATCTCCAAAACTGCAGCTCTTGTGGGGAGTTCCCGGTCTGCAGGGGTCAGTATCTATCAAAAGTGGTCCGTGGTGATCCGGCGACAGGGTCATGGGCGGACAAGGCTCATTTATGCACAAATTGATGGCCGGGTGCATGTGTGTCGCTTACCTGGGGAACACATGGCACCAGGATGCACTATGGCAAGCCGCGGGGGCAGTGTGATGCTTTGGGCAATGTTCTGTTAGGAAACCTTGGGTCCTGCCATCCATGTGTGTTATGTTGACACGTACCACCTACCTAAGCATTGTTGCAGACCATGTACACCCTTTCCTGGAAACCGTATTCCCTGGTGGATGTAGCCTCTTTCACAGGATAATTCACCCTAAAATAAAACAAAAATGGTACAGGATTGGTTTGAGGTGTTGACATGGCCTCCGAATTCCACAAATCTCAATCCAATAGAGGATCTGTGGGATGTGCTGAACAAACAAGTCCGATCCATGGAGGCCCCACAACTTGCCTGATCGGTGTATTTATTAGTTATAATTTATTAGTTATTTTTTCATATGTATTGAAAAGTGATTTACACATTTTGCTCCCTAATGTTTCTGTCAGACCACCACCAAAAAGAAACCTGTAGGGCTTAAAAATAAACATGATGAAATTCCCTTATGTCTTTTTTTTCCTCTGAACAGGAATGATCTGGACGGAGTGTAAGGAGGTTTGGGCTGAGGGGCCACGAGAGTACATCATGCATTTGTGGAATGTTTTAGACTTCGGCATGTTGTCGGTCTTCGTGGCGTCATTCACTGCACGGCTTATGGCTTTCCTGCGAGCCTCCCATGCACAGCTGTATGTGGATTTGCATGTGCCCAATGCAGACCTGATCAATGCCTCATTACCAGCAGATGTGGCCTACTTCACTTATGGTATGTCACAAAAAATATAAATATATATTCAGTACATAAAAAAATCGAATTAACTTTAACATACCAGTATTAAAGACCAGAAGTCCTGTTTCTGTTCTCAATGTAATGAAAGTTGTGCAGATTTTCTTGCAGCTGTCTGAAATTAAACAAAATGCTGCCATCAAGTGGTGACATCAAAAAGTGCTTCTTCTCTCTCAGCCAGGAACAGGTGGCTTCCCTCTGATCCTCAGCTCATCTCTGAGGGGTTGTACTCCATCGCTGTGGTGCTCAGTTTCTCTCGTATCGCCTACGTTCTGCCAGCCAACGAGAGTTTCGGACCCTTACAGATATCCCTTGGGCGCACTGTTAAAGATATTTTTAAATTCATGGTCATTTTCATCATGGTCTTCCTTGCCTTTATGATAGGCATGTTTAATTTGTACTCTTACTATTTAGGAGCAAAATACAACCCTGCTTTTACCACGTAAGTCCATAAAAGGATTATTTGATTTTAAAAAGAAGAAATGTAATTTACTCACCCTCATGTTGTTACAAATGAGAAGGTTTTAGAAATTTCTACCATGGAACACAAAAGGAGATATTTTGATGAATGTGCATGGTGCTCTTTTGTTACCAAGCAAATTGCTTTTTGTTTTTTTATAAAAGTACTATAAAATGAGTCTGACTTGTGCACTGTGTTCCAAATCTGAAGACATACACTACAGTTCAAAGTTTACAATCTGCAAGATTTTTATTTTTAATTAATGCTTTAATATTTAGCAAGGGTGCTATTTAAATAATAATAATAATGATAATAACGATAATAAAAAACACTGTGTAGTATATTCATCAAATGATCCTAAAACAAAAAGTATTACAGTTCCCACAAAAAATATTACGCATTACATTTGTTTTTAACATATAATATAAAATAATAATAAGAAGAAATTTTTCTTGCACCAAATTATCATATCAGAATGATTTCTGAGGGTTCATGTGACACTGAAGACTGCAGTAATGATGCTGAAAATTCAGCTTTGCATCACAGAAATAAATTACATTTCAAATTATATTAAAATAGAAAACAGTCATCTTGTATGGTAATAATAATTCACACAATATTACAGTTTTTACTGTATTTTAAATCAAATAAATCCACGCTTGATCAGCATAAGATAATTTTTTCAAAAGCAGTAAAAAACTAATATTACAGACTCCAAACGTTTGGAACGGTTAGTGTATAATAGCTTTAATGTCTTCAATTTTGGAGTTTTGAAAAGAGCAGCTCGGGCAATATCTCAAAAATACCTGTTTTTGTGTTCCACCAATGAAATATAGTCATACAGGTTTTGAATAAATGTTAAACTATGATAACTGTTTGTGAATGTTTCCATGCCATTTTGCATGTATGCATCTGTTGCAGGGTAGAGGAAAGCTTTAAAACACTGTTCTGGTCCATCTTTGGTTTATCTGAGGTGATCTCTGTGGTCTTGAAGTACGATCATAAGTTCATTGAGAACATTGGTTACGTGCTTTATGGGGTCTATAATGTCACAATGGTGGTGGTCCTGCTCAACATGCTAATAGCCATGATAAACCACTCATACCAGGAAATTGAGGTGAGACAAATATATTTTGCAAACAAATAATAATACTTAAAATGATCATTTGTCATAATAGATGTTTTTTGTTTGTGTGTGAGAACAGGAGGATTCTGATGTAGAATGGAAGTTTGCTCGTGCAAAGCTTTGGCTCTCCTATTTTGATGAAGGCAGCACTCTTCCACCCCCCTTTAATCTAATGCCCAGCCCCAAATCCTTCTATTACATGGCTCAGCGCACCAAAGCATGCCTAGTGAGTTTATGCAAGGCCAGGGTCCGTAGCAACAGCAGCCAGCAGGACATGGGAATGGCCAATTCACGGTCTAAGGTCAGAGATCAGCAAGGGTTTTCAAATTGTTCCGAAACAAAGCAGAAATGGCCATTCTTCATTTTTTATATATTTACAGCTTCATCGGTTTCGACCTTACCATGCACAAGAGGGATTCACAGTTAGAAATCCCATCAAACACCCCACAAGATATCAGGTACTAATTGATTCTTTTTATCTAAAGTGTTCCTGTACAGGAATTTCCTGGCAAAACCTTATTCTAAACCTTCTCTCATAGAAACTCATGAAGCGCCTCATCAAGCGGTACGTCCTGAAAGCCCAAATTGACAGTGAAAGTGATGAGATCAATGAAGGTAAGATTTAAGTAAATTCTTCATTCATTAGTGTCTCTTGTATGATTTACTTTTGCCCTAAAACATACACTATACTGCCAAAAGTTTTGGGACATCCCTCCAAATCACTGAATTCAGGTGTTCCAATCAGTTCCATGGGCACAGGTGTATAAAATCAAGCACCTAGACATGCAGACGGTTCTACAAACATTTGTGAAAGAATGGGTCGCTCTCAGGACCTCAGTGACTTCAAGCTTGGTACCGTGATAGGTTGCCACCTGTGCAGGAAATTTCCTCATTACTAACTATTCTACGGTCAACTGTTAGTGGTATTATAACAAAGTGAAAGCAATTGGGAACAACAGCAACTCCGCCATGAAGTGGTAGTCCACGTAAAATAACAGTGCAGGGTCAGCGCATGCTGAGGTGCACAGTGCACTGAAGTCACCAACTTTCTGCAGAGTCAAAAGCTACAGACCATCAAACATTGTGGCCTTGGAACAGTGGAGAAGTGTTCTCTTGAGTGACGAATCACGCTTTTCTGTCTGGCAATCCAATAGACGAGTCTGGGTTTGTTGCCAGGAGAATGGTACTTGCCTGACTGCATTGTTCCAAGTGTAAAGTTTGGTGGATGGGGGATTATGGTGTGGGGTTTTTTTTAGGGCTTGGGCTTGGCCCCTTAGGATCTCTTAATGCTTCAGCATACCAAGACATTTTGGACAATTTCACGGGCCCCACTTTGTGGTTACAGTTTGGGGATGGCCCATTCCTCTTCCAACATGACTGCGCACCAGTGAACAAAGCAAGGTCCATAAAGACATGGATGAGTGAGCTTGTTGTGGAGGAACTTTACTTGACTGGCCTGCACACTAGTCGATAGAACCTCTTTGGGATGAATTAGGGTGGAGACTGCGAGCCAGGCCTTGCTCGTCCAACATCAGTGCCTGACCTCACAAATGCGCTTCTAGAAGAAGGGTCAAAAAATCCCATAAACACACTCCTAAACCTTGTGGAAAGCCTTCCCTGAAGAGTCGCAGCTGTTGGGGTAGCTGCAATGGGTGGGCCAACTCCATGTTAAACTCTACAGATTAAGAATGGGATGTCATTAAAGTTAATGTGTATGTAAAGGCAGGCGTCCCAAAACTTTTGGCAATAATGTGTATTTCAGTGACTGTTGTTTTACATGCCATATCGCATACATGTCAAGCAATAAATGCATCCAAAGTAAAAAAAAAACTATTTCATTTTCTCATAATGTACTGAAGCATCACCTCATTTCTCAGTGTCTGAAATTGTTTTTGATAAAGGATGCCGTCTCATTTCTGAGAGCTACTCTGCTCTGACTCTACTCAGTCTGTTGTGATGAGTCGTCTGCTTACAGTGCATGTCAGAATCAAAACAGCCATTACCATATCTGAATTTCAACCTCAGCACCGTGATACAAACAGTAACAACGCCATCTGCAGTGTTTGCAGTGTCTGCAATGTAGCGCGTAACAAGTAACTGGAGTTACGTAATCAGATTACTTTTTTCAAGTAACTATGTACGACATTACTTTTTTGTAATTTATTGACTGACAGCTCACTTGTCCCCACGTTGAGAAAAATCAGGAGTCGTTGTGTGTGAACATGATGGTTATTGTAGTTCTAGACTAAATGTGAGTGAGCATGCATTTACTCATCTCACTTGCAGAAAAAACTATTCAATCTTCCGTTAAAATGAATAAAACAATTGAAATTAAAATATATGAATACTATGAAACCTCCAATAATTAATTGTTAAATAAAACAAATCATTTTAAGCATTTAATCTCACTTTATTTACCAATTTACTTGCTTCTGACCTTCGGCAATCCATAATGGCAGCACAGCTGAAAGGTTTGTTTGATCTGCGCCCTCTCTTCTAAAGGAGTGAATTTGCATTTCCTTCAGCCTTATTATTAGCCTGGTTAAAACAAGACCATTCTCAGTAGTACCAAATAGTTTGCAGAGCAAATCTAAATTTGCCGGAAGTTTTCTGGGTTTTCCCTGGCTACCTTATTATTTCAGTTTTGGTGTAAAAGGGCCTTTACACTAGCCTAGAAATCTAGATGCACCCTAGCGGCAGCAAATCTAATCTGCCGTGAGTGTCGTCTAGCAGCTCTCCATACACTTCTGAGCTGTAAAAACCAAACTCAGGTCAGGCCAATCACATCGTTTATAGAGTCGGTGGGCGGGGCTTAACATAATGAAAGCTACTTGCATGCTACTAAAAAACACAGAAGCTGGCGAACAGCGGTCTTTCAGATCAGCCGTGACTCTGGAAGACTTGGAGAAGAATGTAACTGAATTAATTCTTTAGAAGGGAAGATGTGTCCGGAGTTTTGCCGACTGCATACGGCGAGTGTTTAATCTATCAACGAGCTCCGCTTCACGTTGCTCAGATTGGTTTTTAGTGCTATTCAATTGCGTGCAGAGGGAGTTTGAAAGACAACCGTTTATCCCGCCCCTCGGATTGAGCCCTGTCAATGGTGAGTTTCCAGACCAAACATCTTAATGTGGGTCTGGCTTGTCAGGCTACCTACACTTAACCCAAAATGCTTGTAAAACAAAAAACAAGCCACGTCCAGGTAAGAAAAGGTAACGTAATGCATTACTTTTCTTAAAAAGTTACTAAGTAACGCAATTAGTTACTTTTTAAAGGAGTAATGCAATATTGTAATTGTAATTTTCCCTAAAACTGGCCTACGGTTTTACCCATAAACTAAAAAAAGATGGACGACGCGTCGTCACTCTCTTCTGTTGAATAGGTAAAGCCACCAGTGTCGAAATATGGCGCTGGTATCTTGGGTTTCGAGTCTGTGCAGTAGTGGAAGCCGCGATATCAAGGTCCTGCTCACACTCCAGTCTAATCAAAAACTTTTTGTGAAATAAACAGTCATGGAAATGTAGAAATTAAAGCTCCAATCTCCTCCCGAAGGAGGAGGAGAAAATGTTCCTGAAAAATGTTGATTGGTGCCTCAGTGACAAATTCGCTCAGAGAAACTGTCAATCTCAGATGTCAATCATAATGTCACACCCCCATTATTATAGCATCAAATAACTAAAACAAAAGCTTTTTTATTTGAAGTGTTTTTTTATTGTTTGGTTTGTCCCATTACACTTCGTGGAGAGGGTGGGGTTTATGACCTATACTGCATCCAGCCACCTGGACTTGGTTTTACCGTATCAAATCCAGCACGAGTGCTCGTCCTTTGGAAGTCCATGCAAAGTGTTTTTGCTTTCACAGGGCAGAAAACAACGTCTTCTCGAACATGTCAACAACACCAGACTCCTTTAGGCCTCAGCTACAACCACAGTGTTTGAGGGCGGGTCATATTACACTTTGTTTACGGACAGTCCATTAAGATTGTGGACTGGCATTATGCAAATATGTTACAAAACATGGTCCATGCAGGAAGTAAGACTGGAATTACAGACGACTCAGGAGTAGAGAATCGGTTCTTTCTTTTGGAAGACAGTAAATCCATTTATCAAGCACTTTGAGAATTAAAACCTTGCAGACCTTTTAAATTCACAAACAGCATTAAAGCACACTACATGAAAGATAATATAACCATTATAGTGGACCATAAATGGGATTTCTGGGCCAAGTTTTTCTTGACCCGTGTTTTCACATACCTCTTCTTCTCAGGTGAGTTGAAGGAAATCAAGCAGGACATTTCCAGCCTTCGCTATGAGCTCCTGGAGGAAAAGTCACAGGCCACTGAAGAACTTGCAGAATTGATCCAAGAGCTTGGAGACAAACTCAGCAAAGGAGCCAAGAGACCATGAAAAGTGAACTCTCGTGAATGTAGCTGAAAGTGTTTTAGGCCGAAACAGTAGCTTATTAAATACAGATTTGCTGAAATATTTAGTTTAGATACAATTTTTTAAGTCTCTTTATACTCTCAAGACTTAAGTTTGTGAAGTAGGTAAGATTTGTGATTACTATTTGGGTGTGGGATGCAATTTAATAAAGTAATTCTTACACGGGAGCGCTGCAATGATATATATTAATACCAATAAATTCAGATGAATGTATTTCCACAATACCTACACTATTATTTACATGAAAACAATACAGCTAATATGTTAGTTTTGAACATTATGACATTAGTCCTGGTGTATCCGATTGCACATTATGGTCTTAGAGACTTGACTTATGATATAAATAAAGGAGTGTCATAATAACAAAGACGTCCAAAATTTACAGGTTGAACACCAGGACCTGGACAGAGATGCAATAGTATTTTTATGTTTTATTTTATTTAAACCATATATGATTGCATTGCAAGGTCAAAAATAGAATGATGCACAAGGGTAAATATCAAAAAAACCTGTCAAGAACATGTACAAGTCATAATTTACCTAAACTTGTGAGGAAGAAATACATAATTATATTTTGCCTGAAGAAAATGAAGGCTGTTTTTAAAGGACTGTTAAGGTTGTGATAGTCTTTTCTTCCCTATTGCTATGTATATATAAGAGTGAAAAAGCTTCTCAAACAGGAACAAAAATAAATTAAAAAACATAGGGCGGGACTTGATTTTATCCGGTCTGATGGTTGTGGTTTGCTCATGGTCTGGCGCCACAAGGGGGCAAAAGGGGGTGCATACCCACTCACTCATCACCAAATCTCCCCATCCTGGAATACAATGGCCCCCTCAAGAATTATGAATGGCCTCCGGCTCGTGTGTCCTGGGTTTGCTATTGATGTGATGTGAGTGACAGGTTGCCCTGACCACGCACCAGTAAATGCGTCATCAGAGAAGAGAAGAGATGTCATCAGAGAAGCAGAATTTATTTTGATTACAGATTAGGAGGACATTAATAATACTAATAATAATGATGATGACTTGCACGGATAGAAAGTCACGGATGGAAATCATTTATAATAAATACTGCAATATTCCATAAAAAATGACAATTTTTCATGGTGACTGCAAGAGGTTTAAAACATTCTAATTTCTCAGGAAAATAATGTCACAATGCAAAATAATCTTAATGGTAGGCATGGTTTTTATGTCAGATATAACATGAAAACAACAGGGCTGTGGTAGTAATGAACATTATTAGAATGTATTTCCAATATATAAAAATAAAATTATATTGAAAGTTCCTGGTTGTACATGTGTTGATTTTTTTATTTAATATTTTAAAATAAAATATAATTTGCTCTGGTTGTTATTTATAGCAACAGCTTCTGAAACAAACAACAACAACGCAAACAATTAATCCTAAAAAACTGTCAGGATCCCAAGTCATATTTCACTTACTTTAAAGCTTTAAAGGTACAATATGTACGTTTTTTTGGATTAAAATATCCAAAAACCACTAGAACAATGTTATATATTTTGTTTACTTGTATACTTACATTATCCCAAATGTTATGTTGAAATCCAGAGAAATAAGCAGTTTTAGAAGCAGGTGTACATATTTTTCTGTTGAAGTGGCATTTCTGCATTCTATGACCAACATATTCTGAGATCAGGTATTTGATGGAAAATGATGAGGAAAAAATGGTGCGTCAAGCAAGAGAAGATGTTATACTTTTATTTGACGTTATTTGGAAATGTATTTATTAATTTATTATTGCACTCAATGGACAGAAAACAACCTAACGCTAGAAAAGCTGCTGATAATGCATAACATTGCTTATAAATAATGTTAAGAGTAAAACATTTTAATAAACGATTGTTATATCATAAACACCGAATCCATAGGGGCTGCCATTGTATTTTCGCGGGCTAAGTGATGTCGCAGAACTCGTAACTAGGAGTAAATCGTTCTAGTACGAGTCCACGGGTGGGAAGTCACAGGTTTGACAGCCGTTCCCAGTGCTGCCGCCACCACGTGCTGCGCGTGCCCTTTCTTCTAAGCAGCATACCACAAATACCTGAATGCGACACCCGCAGGTAATGATGACATCAAGACGGCCAGCGGCGGTACTGGCCGTTCCAGTGCAGTTTCATGGGTAGAAGGTTGGAAAAACACAGGTTACGTGTTGCCTGGAACGCGGCATAAGCTCAGCGAAATCAAGGTGTCATCAAGCGACATCTAGCGGCACAAAAATTACATATTGTGGTTTAAAAAAAAGAAAAGATAATGCATTTGTTTGGTTTATAAAGAAAATTAAGCACATTATTCATCTTCAACTTCGTTGTTGTTGTAGCATTGTTGCATGATGACAAGTATCTTTTTTTGAGAAACCGCCTTACAGAGGAAATATATGACAAGGAAATGGGATGAAACGTGACCTGGATTTCTCAAAAGCATAGTGATGACTATTGGTGCCAAGTTCTGCCAATGGGTTGACTGTATTTTTAGACTAACGATGCTTTTGGGAACATTTTCGCACGAATCACCCACACTGTATTCTGACGAGATGCAAAAGTCATTGTTCCACCCTTTTTGTTTGACAGCAAAATCCTCCAATCACACAGCCCCAACTACACCCCCATGCGTGGCGGTTTCAGGAAGTGATACTAAATGGAATTTCTGCCTTTCCCCACGTGAGCCTCCATCGAAGCACCACGCGCAGCAAGACCAAACCGGCTGCTAACGATAAGTGTATCACGTCACTGAGAAACAGCGGCGAGCGAGCTCTGGACCACAAAATAACTGCCGTACGGACGCGGCGGAGCGGATTATTCTAGTCTGTGAGTACGCTGCAATAAGGCCTGTCAACACATTATCTTCGACTAATTTAATCGCGTGTTGAAAATAAAATAATTGCGAATGGGTGGTTTTGCACAAGCGGCGCGTGGCAGCAGGGATGTTCTTGGGCGCGAGAGGCCCGCAGGGTTGCGTTAGCCAGTTAGCGCATCAAACTTCAGTAGCTCTTTTCTCTTCTACCCACAATAAGCCTTCTTTAATTCAAGTAGCAATTTTGTCCGAGCCATTCAGTCTTTCATTGTGAAAACCCGCATTTAAAATCTCTGATAATTCAAGCACTTCGCGCTAGCAAGCTAAAGTTGGATTCTCTTTTCCAGCAGGTCCAGACAGCGCGAGGAAGATGGCGGACGACCCCAGCGCAGCGGACAGGAACGTGGAAATTTGGAAGATTAAGAAGTTGATTAAAAGCCTTGAAGCGGCTAGAGGGTGAGGCTCGCGCTGTCAGATTCTCTATGTTTGTATACAGCTGTTAAATGGCAAACTGTAACACATCTGATGTGCGCTTTGATTCGTTCTTTGGGGGGACCACATGCTAACCAGGTTGCTAACAGCTGTTGTAGAGAGCAGCATGGTGGATGGAGAACGAGACCGCGCATTGCACAGCTCGTTATTTCTAAAATACTGTGATGTAGGATAAAGAGCGGGAAATGCTCTACGTGGAGTCGTTTGAAATGTCAAAGACCTTCGGGATGACGCCTTAAAACTGGCTGGTGGAGGTGACAGACGCTGCTTAATTGGAGGAACTGTGATAAATATCAGTGGTGTTTTGTATTACTGTGAAGAGATTAGTAGTTTTTAATTTTATTTTATATATCAGATTTTATCACGGCATGCTAACGTTGCTGTTGTCTAAGGGCCATTATGGCTATTTAACCAGTCGCGAGGAGGACTTTAAACGTTAACGACACAGGTCAACACCAAGATGATGATTTTACTCACCACCATGTTGATTTAAACATTGACTTTCTTTCCATATAAATACATACATAAAAGGTGTTACTAAATGTTAAGTGTCATTCACCATTCCATTGTTTTTACAATGAAAGTTATTGTTAGCCATAATGACTTCTCAAATGTACTTAATATACCTTGACAAATATAACTTACTCATAAACCGTTTAGATTTCAATTTAGCATGATGCATGTACACTACTGTTCAAGGGAACATTCAATTGATCAAAAGTGACAGTAAAGGCTTATAATGTTACAGAAGATTTATATTTTAAATGCTGTTCTTTTAAACTTCATATTCAAAGAATACTGATTAATTTTTTGTTTACACAAATATGCAGCACAACTGTTTTCAACATTGATGATGATAATAAGAAATGTTTCTTCAGCAGCAAATCAGCATATTAGAATGATTTCTGAAGGATCATGTGACTGAGGACTGGAGTAATGATGCTGAGAATTCAGCTTTGCCATCACAGGAATAAATTACATTTATAAGTATATTCACGTAAATAAACACTTATTTTAACTTGTAATATTTTACAATATGTTCACTAAAACAAATCTTACTGACCCCAAACTTTTCAACGGTACTGTATGTTCATTAAAAGGTCTCAGACTGTTCTTTTCTCTTCTTCCTCAGAAATGGCACCAGTATGATATCCCTCATCATCCCACCCAAGGATCAGATTTCGCGTGTTGCGAAGATGTTGGCCGATGAGTTCGGCACAGCTTCAAACATCAAGAGCAGAGTCAACAGACTGTCTGTGCTGGGAGCCATTACCTCCGTACAGCAGAGACTCAAACTCTACAACAAAGGTAAATATGTGGGTTTAGTTTTATCTAAGAGCTATTTAACTTCTCAGAAGATGGAATTGGTATGTTTAACTTTTCCAAAATGGTGCTGTTTAAATATTAAACTGGCAGTTGATACACATTTGCTGTGTGTGTGTGGGTACGATAGAGAGTGGCGCCTGATTTAATCTTTTCATTAGGTGTGGTCTCTCCTGATCCCCCTCACACGAGTCTGCTGTTTATCTTGCAGTGCCTCCTAATGGCCTGGTGGTGTATTGTGGCACCATTGTGACAGAGGAAGGCAAAGAGAAGAAAGTAAACATTGATTTTGAGCCTTTTAAACCAATCAACACATCCTTGTATTTATGTGACAACAAGTTCCATACTGAGGTAAATCAATCAATTAATCTATCTATCTTTACATTCACACTTGGCATTAACATGCGACCTGTATCTGGTTGTTATCCACATACTCATTATAAAGGCGTTTATGAAAGTGTTTGTGATTGGAATGTTATTTAATCTGTGTGTCTTGGTATAGAGGTAGTTGAGGAGGCATTGTGTTCAGATCTCTGTGTAATGTAAATGCAATCTAGCCATTGTATCCGCGTTCACAGGCTGATGTCATGGGAACCACTGTATTTAACAAGATGTTTTTTGAGAGACAATCGAGGACAGTGGAACGTTAGCATTATCTGTAAAGGATGCACCATTTTCCTACCACATCTGGCAGTGATTTTGGACCCATATGTCCTTTAACAATTTCGATCACAGCATCTATGCAATGTAGGCCTGTTATTATTTGCAACCTCCTCCTTGTTTTATGAGATTTGAAACTCATAGCACTGCCACTGAAAGTAGGTTTTAAAAGAAACCCCACCACTTTGCACAAGGACTGTTTTTCCATTACAGGCTTATTTTAAATATTGTATGGGAAACAGACCCGATCAGTTATCCAGATACTAGTGGTGGACAGTAATAATAAAGTATTTTTACTTTATTGTACTACTGAACATTCTTCAGTATCTGTGGTTTTATCTTGAGTATTTTTATTCTGGGAAACTTGCATTCCAAAGCATAATCTTAATTTTTACTTCATTTTATCGCCCCCCTCTCAGAGATGCAATAGAGTGTGATTCGTTAAGCTGATTATTTTCATTTGGCTTGTCAGATCAGTTGTGATTCAAATGATCCGGTCAGGGCAAGTCATCAGTTATGGGCAGTTAGTTGTGACCTAATGGTTAGAGAGGTGGGCTTGAAACCCAAAGGTCGCTGATTTGAGTCTCAGTACCGGCAGGAAATATAGGTGGGGGAGTGAATGAACCCTGCTCTCTTCTGCTTATTACCTAACCCCCAGTTGCTCCCTGGGCAGCACACCAAAAATGGCTACCCACTGCTCTGGGTGTGTGTTCAATAATCTCTGCTGCGTGTGTGTGCACTTGAATGGTTGAAATGCAGAGCAAAAATTCTGAGTATGGGACACCCAGTTTTTCCCATTCATTAACTAGATTGTGGCAGCCTGGCACAGTTTTATAATGAATATATATTTAAACTTCTCACATAATGCACCTTTAATACGACTATATCCTCTAATCGCAGTGACTAAATAAGTGTTTGCGGTGCAAATTTCAATGCACAGTGCTTACTTTGCTCACATGATCAACTCGTAATAACTCGCCAGTGTAGAAATTAGGGGTGTGACGAGATCTCGCAAGATGAAAATTTGAAAAGATTTCTCATCAAATGAAAAGCTGTCTCGCAATATCGCCTTGAGGGGTTTTTTTTTAAGAGGGAAAAAAAAATGTAACTATTAATTTTAGCTATTGTAAACATCTGCTACACAACCACACAGTACAGAAGGAATCAGTTCACTGATCACGTGATGAGAGTAAGGTGAGATGATTGACAGGACTAGAGCCTGATAGTCTCTGATAAATGTCTACACCGGATGTGACAAAAGACAACATAACTCATTGTAATCAAATGTTGTCTACATTCGATATAACAAAGTGACCATTGCAAAGCATTTGTCCTTCATGTCAGTATGTCATAAATAGAACAAGGCATCAGTTTATTGGCAGTTACCTTGGTTTAGGTAGTGTTATCTTGTAGAATGTGCGCTCAGCACCACCGCTCCAGAGTATGTGATCGCAAATCGAAATAAATGCAAGCTCCCTGATTCGTGCAAATTGGGCTACATAAAATAGCCTGCTTCTGAATATCAAATCTATCTCATGCTAGGTAGGGGTGTAAGAAAATATCGATACATGTGAATATGATGTTTGGCGATAGTGTTTTTGATAATCGATACAGTAATGATATTTTTATATTTATTCGGTGTCTATGTTCGGTTTAAACCACAGACTATATAAAACCCAACCGCTAGATGGCAGTATTATCTCAGAACGTAAGTGACGCAGAGCTGGAGAAGCACAAGGTGAAGGTGTGTGCATCGCTAATGTTTCCATTAGCAAACCCAGCTCACAAGAAGTTTGAATTATTTTGCTCCCGCGGTATACAGAGCTGGAGTGTGGACTCATTTTTGCTTCAACTATAAAGAAGCCACTAAGGAAATCGACGAGTAATTTTGTTTGCAAAATTTTGTTTGCCAAGTTAAAATCCAATACTCGGGAAAAACATTAAATCTGAGAGCTCGCTTAACATCCCGATGTCATCCGTGCTGCTGAGAAGCATTTCGATAGAATATGTGCAGTACGTTTTCCTCTCAGTAACAAAATAAACACAGCAAAATTGACAGCGGTGGCAGCAGAACGAAAGCGTCTGATCAGAGCGACGTGGATATGGATGCACCAGCTCTGCTGCTCAGTACTTGAAATAGACAAACAGTCATCCAGTCATGGAATGGACTATGTACATTCTGTTGTTAAACAGTTTAGAAATTAAAAACTGCTATACTGTGAACCTTTAAAACATATACACAAAGCATCCTTCAGTCACTTTACTGCACAAAATAGTGATTAGTGATTTAAATGATACTGTAGAAATTAAATAAGTTACTTGTAGGGCTGTTTCGAATGCCATTTTTTGAGCTTCGAAGCTTAGGTGGCAATCAATATCGAATATTCGAAGCTTCGGTGGGTGGGGCTAAATATATAATAATAGTGTCGGTTTGCATTTGTATCATCTTTCACGACTTCACGTTTCACTCTTCGGCATCGTAAATGTGTTGCGGCAGACCCAGTGGAGTGCAGTGTTGCATTTGGTGCAATATGATCAGGTGGCACACATTCTTTAAATATTAATAAGCATTTAATAATCTTTTAAATAGAACAGTTTCCGGTACGCATTACACGGGCAGGTTTATGCTCCGAAAACGGACAGTGCACAAGTGATACAAACCACAAAGTCTGTTGAGAGCAAGAACTTTAATAAGGTATTAATAACGAACCTTTCTTTAAAACAAATGAATCCCAAAACAGAAATTAAATTAGTAACACACAGTGATTTCAATGAACTGTAATAAATAAAGAACACGGTAGCATGCTTATAAACAGTTGAATAAGAATAAATGAATCGTTTTTAAAATGACACAAAATGTAATATCTATTACAATTAGTTTTATTCTATATAAGGGATTTATTTTGTCTTATTCTGACTTTTTGTTAATTTAAATCTTTAAAATGCGCGATGCTTTTATTGAAAGCATGTTGCGGTGTTTTTTTTAATTTATTATTATTATTTCAAGCATGAGTGAGAATGAGTCCGCGACGGAAGTCACGTGTTGAGAAAAAAAAACAAAAACGAATATTCGAATCTCAAAACTGAAAATCGAATGCCACCTCACCGAACGAATATTCGAATATTCGATTATTCTAGTACAGCCCTAGTTACTTGTCATGTTTTATACACCCCTGAATCATGATTCTTGACTCGCCAGATTCTTGGCTTGTTAGTTGTAACCACCTCTTCGCTCTGGTCTTTGCTTTGATCTCTGTTTGCACTTTGAATATTGAGAAAGTACTAAGATTATTTTCTTTGGTTTTTATACTGTTTGTTCAATTTGTGAACAGAAGAGCTCACACACAGCCTTCGATCAGACTTTCCAGAAGCTTAAAATTCATGTACAGTAAGGTCTGAAGAGACTTGTGTGAAATCATAGAGGAGAGAATGAGTATTGAGTATTGTTGTTTTTTGATGCGTATAATTCATACTCAGAAAGTAGAACTGAAATTACATCAATTACAAGATGACTCATGAATTCTATCATTGAAGATTTCTTAAAAATAGTGCAAAAATCTTGTCCGGTTCTCGTGAACCCAATCTCGTGTCTCGTCACACCCCTAGTAGATATTACAACAAAAGCATTATTCCCAAAAAATCAATTGCATTGCAATTGCATAAATTAATATTAAAGTTTCAAATAATAAATCAATTACAAATTATGCAAATATTTATTTAGCACATTTAGCAACAATGCACAGTATGAAATAAAATTAAAACTAAAATGTTTAACATGACCTCACTCGTACATTAAAGGGTTTGTTCACCCAAAAATGAAATTGATGTCATCAATGACTCACCCTAATGTCGTTCCACACCCGTAAGACCTCTGTTCATCTTCAGAACACAGTTTAAGATATTTTAGTCCTAGACCATATGCAGTCAATGCCCACTATACATTTTGGTCCAAAAATGTCAAAAACTATGATTTTATTCAGCATTGTCCTCTCTTCCGTGTTTCTCCAAAAAGATTAAACCGGTGATGAGGTAAATCGCTCAATGCTTCGGGTCGCCAATGTCACGTGATTTTTAGCAGTTTGACGGTTTGACGCGATCTGAACTGCTGAAATCACGTGACATTGGCGACCCGAATCATTGATCGATTCACACCGTTTGAATCTTTTTGGAGGAACGCGGAAGAGAAGACAATGCTGAATAAAATCATAATTTTTGACATTTTTGGACCAAAATATATTTTCGATGCTTCAAGAGATTCTAATCATCCAACTGATGTGACATATGGACTACTTTGATGATGTTTTTATTCCCTTTCTGGACATGGACAGTAAAGTGGGCGTTGACTGCATATTCTCTGGGACTAAAATATAAAATATCTTAATCTGTGTTCCGATGATGAACAGAGGTTGTACGGGTGTAGAACGACATTAGGGTAAGTCATTAATGACATAAATTTCATTTTTGGGTGAACTAACCCTTTAAATAGGCCTACTGGCCTGCAGAAAGGTACAGAAATTGAATAAGGTAATCATATGTAAAAACTGCATATTTAAACTATTTAAATTAGATTAATCAATATTAGACTTACAAAAGCTATTCAAGCAAGAGCAGTGAGTGATGTCCTTATCTTTTGTTTGACAAACACAGCAGTAAAGGCTACTGCCCCTTTAAGACCTAATGCAGGGATGTGTCGTCTTTCTCGACGATTTGGCTGGTGGCGGGGGCTCATTTCCATCCCTGCAATACACCAGTGGCAATGTAATATAGACACTATATTACAACTAAAAATAATTGAGTCCCCTCTTAAGTTTGAATTTGTAAACTTTTGGAGTGCATCAGATTGATGAATTTAACTTTAAAATTTACAGATTTTTTGCTGAGTGGTTGAGGTCCACAAAAAGTAAGTTAAGAATTCTGAAATGTAGGATTCTTGTAAATGACCATCATATTTAGGTCATGACTGTCAGTTATTTGTGAACTAAATCTGCTATAAAAGGTCCAGCTGTTTAAGCCCATGGAAATGCTTGAATGAGGTTGTGTCCACATTTGTGTATTATCATCTGAAAGGGGAAGGCTTTATTAAACGTGTCCTGAATGGCCGATCTGCTTTTTTGGATTGTGATCGCATATTAATACTAAGTGTAAACTCTGTCTGTCTGTCTTACCTGTATTATCTAAAGATCTAATCGTAACAGCAGTTCTAATTCTTTTAAAAAAATATATGTTCACAGGCTTTAACAGCTCTTTTGTCAGACGACAGCAAGTTTGGCTTCATTGTGATTGATGGTAGTGGTGCCCTGTTTGGGACTTTACAAGGCAACACGAGGGAGGTGCTGCACAAATTTACTGTGGACCTGCCCAAAAAACACGGTAAACATGTCTTTAAATCACTTGCTGTGACTCCTTTTGTTATTTTACAGAATTGAATTTACCCAATTGTTTGCTCTAACCTTCCTTTAGGTAGAGGAGGACAGTCAGCTCTTCGATTTGCACGTTTGAGGATGGAGAAGAGACATAACTATGTGCGTAAAGTAGCGGAGACGGCTGTGCAACTCTTCGTGTCCAATGACAAGGTCAACGTGGCAGGACTGGTTCTTGCTGGGTCAGCTGACTTCAAGACAGAGCTCAGCCAGTCAGACATGTTTGATCCGGTATGTTTTCTTCGCATCAAGTGACTTGCAAACTTAATTCAGATTTCTGGTTCTTTTCTGACTTTGGTTCTTCTGCACATGTAGAGGTTACAAGCAAAGGTTCTCAAGCTGGTTGACATATCATACGGAGGAGAGAACGGTTTTAACCAGGCCATTGAGCTCTCAGCGGAAGTGCTCTCCAATGTCAAGTTCATCCAAGAAAAGAAACTAATAGGTAGTTAATCCAAGAAGCATTTACAGGCTTAATAAAGGTGATAGACATGCTGGGAACATTTATTTGTGGCCTAAAACACTGGGCTTTCAGCAATTTTATGGTGTTTTTTTTTCTTGTGTAGTGACTTGTGTCTCTGATTTCAGGCCGATATTTTGATGAGATCAGTCAGGACACAGGGAAGTATTGTTTCGGAGTTGAAGACACACTCAAAGCGCTGGAAATGGGAGCGGTGGAGATTCTTATAGTTTATGAGAACCTGGACACTATGCGTTACGTCCTACGTTGTCATGGAGAAAATACTACACCAGAAAACGGTATGCGCATCCTTGCTCCTGTACGTGCAGTTGTGCAATGTTTGCAAAATATAAAATTATTCCTTTCTCATATTTATTTGAAATCTTTTTCTTTTCTTTTTTATCAGATGAAAAGATACTTTATCTGACACCAGAACAGGAAAAGGACAAGTCTCATTTCACTGACAAAGAGGTAAGCAAAACCATGATAACAGATAATTAGTTGTATATGTTTCAGCAGATTTTCTTATAAAAGTGGTGCAGATGCTCCAAAGGCTGGAACTCTTTCCCCTGAGTGACTTTGTGGAGTTTAAGCAAACATTGATCTTGTGTCCTGAAATGAGACCAGCAGCCTATGAGTTAAAACCCTTGATCTTTAAGGCCCCGATATACTCGCAGCAATTTTTTTTCTGTTCTTTGCTTAGGGGTAAAACATAGTTCTTTAGGGTTTCATCAGCCCATTAGTACCAACTTATTGCAGTTCTGTTTTGATTTTCAGGATTATGCATTGCAGGTCCTAAAGTCTGAGACTACATTGGATATGTAGGTTTCAACTTCTTGATATTAGATCTCCATTTGTAAAGAAACTTTGTGACATCTGGCCAGGTTAGCTCAAATGGTCAGATGTTCTTGGATTACTGTTGATCAGTTTCAAGTCTTGAAGGTTTCAAATTAATGTGGAGGTCATGCAGGTGGGTTTTTTAATATATATTTTTTTTTTCAAATAAAGCGATGCACTAGAATCGGGTGTCCAGTCCTGGTCCTAGAGGGCCACTTTTCTGCAGAGTTTAGCTCCAACTTGCCTCAACACATCTGTCTAGAAGTTTCTAGAATGCCTAATAAGACCTTGATTAGCTGGTACAGGTGTGTTTAATTGGGGTTGGAGCTAAACTCTGCAGGACAGTGGCCCTCCTGGAGCAGGATTGGACACCCCTGCACTAGACGAACAATTGTGGGTTCCTTAAAGAACTGCTCACAGAGCAGTTCTATACAGTAACTTGTTCTTAGTGTGAAGAACGATTTTTATATTATCAAGACCACTTTGTGCAATGAAAACATGGCATGTCAGTGCTCGCGAGCTGTTTTCTGTGATGTAGTGACCCGATTTGCGTTGTGGCTTTGACAACGTGCAAGCCCTGAAGCCAGATCAGTTTCACTTGAACTGTGTCAATTGTATGTGTTTTAAGGCTTGCCAGTTTGGACATTAAAACGATTTTAGACCATCGGATGTGTATCATTTATATTGAGTTACTGTGCTGATGCATTCTGACAAACAGTCAGTAGCTCCCACATCATGTGAAGATCGCGTGATTTATCACAGGAGCGATAGCATATATTTTTCTACTTTTGAAGTAACTATATACAACGCACAGCTTCACAATAAGAGAGACAGTATGACTAATTCGCACATGCAATCTGTCTCTCATTAATGCATTAAAATAACTAGGCCTACTTTCCTAGTGCCCACCTTTTAATAGTCAAGCATATTTACAGAACAGACCTTATCATTGAACTATGAGGGCAAAAAAAGCCAAAACAAAATAATTGTTCATTAATTGTAATAGAGGTAAACTGTTCAATTAATCAAGGTTTGGATTTTTTTTTTTTATTATATCGTCCAGCCCTATGATGTATAATGTTAACATTATCGTATATATTTGTTTTAGACAGGTCAGGAGCATGAGCTGATCGAGAGCATGCCACTGCTTGAGTGGTTTGCCAATAACTACAAAAAGTTTGGGGCCACACTGGAAATCGTTACAGACAAAAGTCAGGAGGGCTCACAGTTTGTGAAAGGCTTCGGAGGCATCGGTGGTAAGTACTCTCCACAGATTACAATTTGTTATGGAAAAAAAAATGTTTATATAAATTTAATTTAAAAAAAAAAATTTTTTCCTTCAGGAATCTTGAGGTACCGGGTGGATTTCCAAGGCATGGAGTACCAGGGAGATGACGATGAGTTCTTTGATTTAGATGACTACTAGGTAGTCGGGACTGATGCAAAAAATTCAATATAAGATTTCCCCCCCTTCACCTTACCCGGAAACGGCAGGGGAGCGAAGGAGATCGAATCAGCAGGAGGGAGAATAAGAATTTGAGAAGATGGCGGATGGTCTGCGTGTCCCTGGCTTTAGAATGCAGCGACTCCATCTCTGGACTGGAAGAGGCAATTTTTTCTCCTCTCCACTAATTAGCAGGTCATCGCAACAGCATGGCCGCGGCCCGTCTGCCTGTCCTGCCTCAGCTCTTCACAAAAACACTTTAGGCTTTCAGATCTACTTTTTCTTCCCTTCTAATCTCATTCCTTTATTCCTTTCGCCTCTCCTTTTTATAATGGCATCTGCTGCTGTTGTATTTTATTCAAATGTATTATATTTTCTCTTATTCAGTGTATGAAGAAAGCAGTAGCAAACTATTAGATCAGTACTGCTTACCTAGCCACCTCAAGCCCATTGCCAGGCCTGCGTTTTATTTTCCTGGTTAGCCCAGACTTGATTTGTTGCCTTGTTTCTGCTGTAAACCAGTGTGGTGGTGATGCACTCTGAGCCAGCGGTACACCCTGCTCCTCCCGTCGCATTGTGCCCACGTTGAGGCGTGTCTTGCTCTCAAATGGACCATATTAGTAACTGGACCCATCCTTCCATGAAGACGGAGAATCGTCTTTTACAGTACATTTCCCTCACTTGTTTTCCTCAGCCCCCAGGAGATGCTACTTCTCGAAAATAAACTATATATGAGTGCCTGAATTTTGCAGTTTGTGAGATGTGAGCACAGTGTACCAGCATCTGGACCGTAACTTCCGCCTCCTGCTGTTTCAGAACATAAAATCTTAGTTCAAGCCTTCAGCACTCATTGGTAGATGACGGCTTTACCGGCAGAACACATGCATGGGAATGTCCTTTCAGACCGATCGTGGGGTGGGGTTGAGGGTTGGCGGGGGGTTACTGTGTTAACTGTGATGTGTGAGTGAGTATACGTCAGTTTGGCATTCCCTTTTAGAAGTTGCACCCCTGAGCCTGTGACCTGCCACAGACTACAAGCCTCTTCTTTCCATTTTGTCCAGTCATATTTTAATAGCAGATTGGTTTTTAGAAAGACATGCTGCAAATCAATGATACTTTGGACCTTTAACAATTATGGCATGGTTGATGTTCTGACGCCTACTAAAACGAACAAATAACCTAATAATGTAAAAGGAGAAGAAAAAATTCCAAAAAATGGGCCCCCATGTGTTAGCAAATATTATGTTGTATATTTTTATTTTCTTTGATCCATCACTATTTTGTATAAATCATTTGTTACATCTGGACACAGACATTAAACGTTCTCATTGTTTGCAAATTGCACTTTTATCTTATTTATTTTGCAATGCTATTTTATCTTAAATTGATTTTTATGTTCAAAGTTTGAAAAATATTATTTTGCTTGCTTAACATGCAGGTGGAGGAGGAAGTCAATTATAAGCCATTAAAAGTGAATGTTACTGTTCTTCTGGTGCATTCAGAATTTCTGATGCATTTATTGATTTAAAAAAATGGCTTGGATCCATTTCATATTACTGGCATAGTTGTCACCAGCATACAATCAGCCATATTCTTAATATGTGATTCATTGGGGATAACCCCATTCTTTACCCTAGCACCAGACGGCAGCCAATAGCTGTTCATTTTACAAACCGGACAAAACCCTTTTTGTCATTCGGCGACCAACCACAATTGTTGTTACAGATTAGGATCATGACGTAGTGTGTCTGTGCCCGCTTTGTACCTTAGCAGCAGGAATTATCCAATCACAACGCGGACAACGCCTATTTGGTCACGTTTGGTCATGTTTTGGCCAATTGGAAAGTTCGACTCAAGCATTCTCTCTCCGCCTCCTTTCGTGACGTGCATGTGTCGCAGGGCGGGGTTTCCATTTTCACTGCGAGTTTCGGGGAACAAACATGGAGCCGGAGATGGAGGACAAAACCTTAGAGCTAATGGTGAGTACTCGGCTGTGCTTAGAAAAAGATTTTCTGGTATATTTTCAAGAATTTCCAGTTTATAAATCCATATAACCCGTTATAAGGGCAGTCTGGTTGAACATAACCAGCTTGTGGAGTGGGTAGGGATCGGTTGTGTTGAGGGGGGAAGGAGGGGTGAGGAACGAGAGAGAAATGGCTGGCTCGGCTGACAGGGAGGGCCCTGCTATGTATCGCTGGATCGCTTGGTTGTTTTTACGTCTCACCCCCGTGTCTTCACTTTGATACAACAGCTGCGACGTTAGTGGACATGATTAGCAGTTGTTCTTGGTGGTCGTTGAGGATATTTATTGAGCTAGTAGCGGAGGTGGAGGGAAGGGAAGCTGCCGCGGCATCGTGGTGAGTCCCAGTCTCATCGACTTCAGCCGGTGACTTGAGCTTCACTGCGGCGCCTCTGCGCCACTCACTCCTGCCTATAATTTGGTAGTGCAGACGAGTTGTGGTTCAAATGAAGTCTCAAAATCCTTGATTATCTTTTGAAGTGTTTGAAACAATCGCTTCTAACACACAAAAACGTCTCGTTTACTTAACACGACACGTTTTAACTAGAGTTTAAATCTGCGTAATAGGAAGTAACCGCTTGTGCTGTCAATTGAAAATTAGGGTTCTGAGCTAAACTATGAGCAAATATACAAATATTGTTAACTATTACCAGAATCATTGTTGAATAGGATTGAATGCTTGTGTTTTAGTAACCACACATCTGTTTAGGGAAATACAAGTAGTCATTGTTGATGAGAGAGAAGCGATAGCAAGCGGCTATAGGTGGCTAACCGCATAAAAACCATTAGCTTACGCGAAATAATTACTGTATTTTCTTAAACTAATTGATTTGTTTTAGAATTTCATGAATAGAAACTTTATAAAAGACAAAAAATAAACGGAATTCCTCCAAGTTCGTCTTTCACTATTTAAACATAATATTTGACATAATCTGTGTGTAGTATTATACATTTTCATTAAATGAAAAATGTATATTCTTAATTTAAAACACTTTTATAGTGCATTTTAAAATAAAAGATTGACTTGTTTAAATGTGCTCTTAATTAATAAGGCTGTCTCTGAATCAATATCTTCTAGTCAATAAAATATCATTCTAGAATCAGTTTTACAGAATAGATTTGCTTCCTGTTGCCATGGATACTCTGAAACGGGTAGGAGTGAATCCTCTTGAGTTTGTCCACTTGTATTGTGAAGCTTGAAAAAAGGTAGATGGCTTTTGCTTGACGATAACAAGCCACGTGCATTTGTGTGTAGACTTCAGAGGACTCATAATGAAACAAATATTACAAATGTCAAAATACTAAATAACATGTAAAACAAACTAATTCAACACATAATACAACTATCTCAGTAACACCACTGGTGTGGTGTCTAGCTTTGATATCACACCACTTTTAGTCCAGGGAGCCTTTGCCCAAGTTTGTAATGACTTTGTTTGATATTCATAAGAGTGCTGATTTTGGATTAAAGCAGGTGCAGCCGTGGATATTAAGATAGACTATATGGAGGGCATCATCTCTGTCGTGCCTGTGTTTGGGATGTAAGCATATCCTTGTGGTGGCCTTGGCTTGGGGACAGCTGTTGACACGATACCCAGACGCCTACACACCCTGCCCGATCCCACATCTTTACAGCATGCTGATGAAGAATATGTCCAATTATTCAGCGCACAGAGATCGTAGGCTGGTGCTCGGTCCTTTCATCTGCTTTCCAACAAACAATGCAATGGGATTATGAACACATGCGAGCACATGATGAAAGAGTGAAAGCGGAAACCTTGTCTCTCCAAAAACGCTGCTTTTCAGGAAATTGGAGAGAACCCTTTTTTTAATAAATAATTCAGCACGGCCTTGTCAAAGTTTATATTGTGTCTTTTGGTCAGACTCTTGCATATGGTATTATATTATTAACACATCAAGCTTAATTGAGTTACAAGGTTTTTGACCAGAGAATTTTCATCATGCATATTTTGTCCGTCATTACAAAGGCAGTAAGTGGATCGCATTTTGTGTTTATCAATTTACAGGTTATGAAGTTTACTGTAGCTGTGTGGGTGGCTGGGTGCTCAGGTTTTTTTTCTTTCTTTTTTTGTTCTGTCATTTGGCCAAAATCTCTTGCTATGAAAGATGAAGCGCTACGCACAGGCTATTTAAGAATGTATTGGCTATAACGCTGACTTCTGTAGTGTTTCTTCTGTAGCACTGCTTATTTAAAAAATCCAGTACGTTATTTACCCTTGCATTGCAAACAAGCAGAGACGGTCCATACTGTGTGTGGCACTTCATTCACGATAGACATGTGTTACAGACAGTTTGAGGATCCAGTGGAGTTATGAGGTTCAGTCACAAGCTCTTCAATCATTTTCATTGGTTAAAATGTGCAAAACTCACAGATAGATGTGAAGGGTGACCAATAGTAATGATTTAGGCCAAAAATACGGAGATACAAGGATGGTTCGGATGCCTGGCATCACCAATTGGTCTAGTATAGGAGTGGTTGCAATTTATATTGTGGTCTTCTCTTTGTATTTTTGGTTCAATTTGATTTATAGCCGAAATGATGAAATAATGGTGTGATTTCTTCTGCAGAACACCTCTGTCATGGACTCGCAGACTGCAGACCGCTCCCCAAAGATCACAATGTTTAAGGTGAGGTGGATGAACCATACCTCGGTGTTTGTCAAAGTCTGTAAACATAATAAACGGATACTACAATAAGGAGCAGTTGAGTAACCTCTCCCTGGACTATGAAGGATTTTCCATATTGAAGTACTGTTGACTTGGGGGTTTGTTGTTGGGCACAGCCTAATCTGTGTCTGGAAAACCTCTGTGTCCATATCCGCAAGACTTTATTGTATCCGTATTTAGGATCAGTGTTTCCTCTTGCATTTTTGAGATGTTCTGGGTGATTACAGTGGCCCCAGAATCTGGGCACTTACTACAGATACTACAGTTTGAAAGATTGGGGTCGGTTTTGGAATGTTTTAGAGAGAAATGATCACCAAGTTTGCATTTATTTGAACAATAAATGCAGAAAAAGCAGTAATACTGTGAGAGATTACAATTTAATAACTTTTTCAAATAACATTTTGTTCTATATTATTAATAAAATGCATTTTATTTCTGGCAAAGCTGAATTTTAAGCAGAAATGACAGTTTTCTGTGTCACATGATCCATCAGAAATAATTGTAATTTGTTTATTTGGTGCTCCTGAAACATTTCTTATTAATTACAATCAATGATGCTTGATAATAGAAACTAAAGCTTTTGGAACATTAATATGTTTTTACTGTGAACTCTTTAGGATCAATTTAAATGCATCCTTGATTAATAAAAGTTAATTTACTGACCCCAAACTTTTGAACGGTGACGGAAGTTACAATCTGAATTTGATATTTAAACAAGTGACATCTGCTAGACTTTTTTTCTTTCCTCACTTAACTTATGAGACATTTGTGCATTTACTTTTTAGATATTTCAGTGGATGTATGAGATTAGTTCCATTGAAGTGCGCACAGATATCATAGAAGAGCAACCACACATTAGATCACACATTTGACTTCCAGCAATGGAAAATGTCCAGATTTTGAAAAAACTAACAACTTTTTGTGAAATGTTTTACTGTTAGTTTGTGTGTGTTTTTAAATGCTCTAGTGAGTTGTTTGTGAATTTCATGTAGAAAATAACTGCAGCTCTTTTAATAGTTTTACACTTTTCTGAGTAAACACACCTGCCTTGAAATACTTGAAATGATATGATAGTTTTCATTCTCCCTTTACCCAATCCTTTCAAATACAACATTTTTTTATCTCATCTAATATATCTATTTTGTTTTTCCTTGTACGATTCTTCCAGCCTATCTTTATCTGTCCTCAGGTGAGTAACGGACCCTTGACGGGCTCTAGGAAGCGGCCATCGGAAGGAAATTACGAGAAGGAGAAAGACGTCTGCATTCAGCTCTTTGATCAGTGGTCTGAAGCAGACCAGGTGGAGTTTGTGGAACACCTGATCTCACGCATGTGCCATTACCAACACGGCCACATAAACTCCTACCTCAAACCCATGCTCCAAAGGGACTTCATTACGGCACTGCCAGGTATTACATACAGTCCTTATTCTGAAAGTGCTGTTTTTGATGGAGGATACACCTGTTAAGTTTAGCCTTAAGATTAAAGCGAGACCATGAGATAATGTTAAGCTAATATCACCAGATTAGCATTTTAGACTCATTTCTGAAGGATTGTGTGAGTAATGATGCTGAAAATTCAGCTTTGCCATCACAGAAATGAATTACATTTAGAATTGGATTGAGGCATTTTAAAATGTAGTATATTATTCTACAGTATTACTGTATTTGGTCAAATAGTTGCAGCCTTTGCAAGAGGGATGGAAATTAACTTTTTTGTCCACCAACCACTGTGGCTGGTGGATTGCAAAATCTACCAACCATTCAATGTTTTTAGCAGCCACTTTCTTGTTTTTAACCGACAATGTGTAACTGCATGTGAAAAATAATGCTACAAGCTCTAAAAATCTTAGCCAGTTTATTTAATCTCAAGTCTCAATGAAATACAAACTTTTATCTGTGCTCTGTGCTTTGTTTTTTTTTTTTTTTGTTTTTTTGTTTTTTTGTTTTTTACCTGGATGTGGCATTTGGATGATTCATGGTCTTTTATGGCTTCCAGTTTTAGGTTTTTAGTCCCAACAACAAAACTATTAGTTTTGGCCTCTTTTGAAGCCTGTTGACGACATACCGAGCAGAACATTGTCAGTAGGGATGCACCGAAATCAAAATTCTTGGCTGAAACCGAAAAAGAGGAAACCATGGCCGAAAACCGAAACGTCAAAATAAATTATGCCAATTATTAGTGTCATTGCATTAATGGCTATGACTGTGTAACTTTACTAAAAAACAAAACATTGCAATTGTATAAATTAATATTAAAGTTTCAAATAATAAATAAATTACAAAGTATGCAAATTTAGCAACAATGCACAGTATAAAATACAATTAAAACTAAAATGTTATTTACCCGCCACGATGGCCGGTAGGTGAAGCGAATTTACCTGCCACAACTCAAAATAACCCGCATTTGGCTGGTGGCGGGTGCTAATTTCCATCCCTGCTTTGTAAGCATTGAAGACTGTTCAAGAAAAAAAACAAAGACAATTTTTCTTGTTAGCTGACATTACCTAAAATGTTTTTCCAATATCCATTTTTGTATTCAATGGCCACTTTTTACTATCAGTAGCTTCCTGATGTATACACTTTACTTTCATTTATTATCTATTATTTAACACAAATGATCTTTGACTGGTATTCTTAAATAATCTTTTATAGCTTTTAACACTTGTATTCTGGTGTGTGTTTTATTAATTTTTTTATTTTTTTAAATAAAAATCTTCCTTTGTGTTCCAGCTCAGGGTCTGGATCATATAGCGGAGAATATTTTGTCCTTCTTGGACGCACGCTCGCTGTGTTCGGCTGAGCTGGTGTGTAAGGAATGGCAGCGTGTGATTTCGGAAGGCATGTTGTGGAAGAAGCTGATCGAGAGGATGGTTCGGACAGACCCTCTGTGGAAAGGCCTTTCAGAGAGACACCAGTGGTGAGTAATGGTGCTGATATGACTGTTTACATCCCCCAAACTCCCTCATTTATACATGAGGTTTAACAACAACCTCGTCATTATCTCTCAGTGGTGTAATTCTCCACCAGACATGCTGGGAACCTCCATTTAGGCTGTCTTGTACATCTTATTTGGCCTGAAATTACTAAGGGGCTTGTTTATGTCAGTTTATCAGGGATGTTTGTTGCTTTTTGCTTCACAGGGAAAAATACCTGTTCAAGAACCGCACAACAGAAGTTCCTCCGAACTCGTACTACCGCTCGCTCTATCCGAAAATCATTCAGGACATCGAGGTGGGCACAAGCAACCAGTTTCTTTCTGTCTTGTCCTTCTATGAGTGTAATATGAGGTTTGCTCGTATCTGCTCTACCAAAAACAATCTAATGTTAAAAAAAGAAAGAAAAAGAAGTAGCAGCTCTGAGAATTTGTTTGTTCTTTTGAGCAAGCAGGGGCAGTGATTTTAACCTCAGGGGTGGGCGGCAGCAGCCCTCATGTAACCTAGCTGTCTTTTTCATAGCTGCCCTCTGAGTAATCAGTGTGTGCAGCTGTCAGCTATTTAAATATTACATTTTCAAATGTAGTATTAAATAGTCCACTTTTTTGTTGTTGATGTCAGTGTGTAGTAATTCTGATTAAATCGAACAAAAATAATTTAATTGCTTTCTGTTCCTGTTTCCAGACCATCGAGGCAAACTGGAGGTGTGGCCGACATAACCTGCAGAGGATCCAGTGTAGGTCGGAGAACAGCAAAGGTGTTTACTGCCTTCAGTATGACGATGAGAAGATCATCAGTGGTCTACGAGATAACTCCATCAAGGTGTGACCGCGCTCTGCCTGTGTATTTCTTGTGAATCTTGTGTGGGTTTATTGAAGTCATCACTGGTAAAAACCACAGTCTGACTTCATCCTTTCGCAAGTGTCATTTTAAAAATGCTAGCCACATCTGACATTAAGATTGTTCTAGTGAATTATGCTACCGGTGTGTTAAATCACACTTTGCAAATGCATGATATTGTGACTGAGTTTAACAATAAAGGGGTTCAAGATGTCCGCATTCAGATGGAAGGATGCTTTTAAAACTCTTTAAAAAGAAACATGCCTTGAGTTTTAGATTTACACACAGTTGAAACTCTCCCCTTATGTATTATAATACTAAAACTAGTGTTTTGAAACCACTGAAAGGAATCAAGTGACTTATCTAAGGCAAGAATGACTAATTACATTTATATGTTATGTTTAGGGGTTTGTTTAAATTCCGTACTCTTACATCTAACATCTGGTTTTCTCATCTCTTGTTTTGGGAGAGAAATTCAGCTTGCGTATGTCTAGGGATGTGTCATTGGTGGCTTAGTAACAATGAATTCAGTTATTATTATTTTTTTAAGTTATTGTTATTAAATAAAGGTTTTAATTATAGACTATTAATAATAGTATTATTTTTGAGAAATGAATAGTTTTCAGCTGGGATGCATTCAATTTATCAAAAGTGCCATTAATGATATTTATGTTAGAAATTATTTGCATTACAAATTAGAGATACATCAGCTGATAAAAGCTGGTATTTTCACTATCGGCCATTGGCTGATTGTTTAGAAACAGTCGATGGTGTTCTGTCAATCAAAAGGGTGTGGGGAAAAAACGTGTCTGACTGCAGCTTTTACTGTGTGTGTGAAGAAAATGTCTCCTGTTGAATTTAGGGCAAGATGACATGACAATAACTCATTATAACTAAAAAAAAAAGAAAGCTCTATTTGATCCTATGAATCACTCGTAGTTCCAGTCAGGGTTGCTAGGTCTGCATTTTTTTCCCTACACTAAACATTATTATTAGCGCACCTCTCATCCAATAATCGGAAATGGCACTGTGCCTTATTCTGAAGTGTGATGTTGTGACGCTTCTTATTCTGATAAGAAACATAGTTTAATATTTAATATACAGTTTTTGAGAAGTTAAATTTTAAGTGTGTGTGTTTGTTTATTTATTAATATATGTATGCATGTATGTTATATATATATATATATATATATATATATATATATATATATATATATATATATATATATATATACATACACACACACACACACACACACTGTCATATATATATATATATATATATATATATATATATATATATATATATATATATATATATATATATATATATATATATATATATATATATATATTATAATATATCCGTTTAAGCACAAATATACTGTTCAGCATTGATGGGAAACATTTTCTTTCTTCTTAAACATCAAATCAACATATTAGAATGATTACTAAAGGATCATGTGACACTGAAGACTGGAGCAATGATGCTGAATTTGGCTTTGCCATCATAATTAATAATGAACAGAAAACGGGTCCTTTAAATTTTAATTTTTTTGAATGTTTTTATTTAATGCAGCCTTAGTGAGCACACTTGTTTAAAAAAATTAGAACCTAATCAAACTCAAACTGTGTAACAGTAGTGTAATTTTAAGTTTTTATTTAGTTAAATATATGAATCAAATTCTAATTGATTTTGGTCATAATATAAATAATTACAACAGTGCAAGCTTTACAGCAGTGGCCAAAATATTTGTGCATCCAAACTAGTAATGTGAGATTATTTCAAAATAATGAGTCTGGTCCTGTTAAAGGGGGGGTGAAACACTAATTTTCAGTCAATCTCATGTCAATCTTGAGTACCTAAAAAGTAGTATTGCATCCTTCATATCTCTGAAAAGTCTTTAGTTTTATTATACTTATAAAAGAAATATAGGCTGTACCGAGTCTTTCCGGAAAAAACAAAGCGGCTTGAGGCGTATCGTGTGGGCGGAGCTAAAGAATGACGAGCGCACAAAGCGGTGACGTCCTCAAGCATGGAAAAGAAAATGTAATGAACCTAATAAACCATGGCTATCAATCAGATTCAACTAATACATATATGATCCAGAATCCGATCCGGAGGCTTAAATAAATTGAACAGGAGAAGCAACAACAGCAGGACGTCTGTCTCTGTGGTATGTACTGTATTTAGTGGCCTGTCAACATTTGTGTGTGTTTACTCGCAGTTTATGAGGACATGATTCGGTTTATGGACTATTGTATGCAACTAAACCTCAGCAGTAGCAAGCAAAGCGGTTTTGCATGTCAGACTAGTGTAACGTTATACATAGAACAACAAACAATGGAGAAGTGCATTTGAATGAAGAAGCATGCTTTGTGAGAACGTCCCCATGGTTTATGTTTGGGTGGTTTTACAATAAACAAACTGACACCTATATTGGTCAGCTAAACAAATGTATTTAAACACACACCATAGATCGCATGCTCCGTTGATAAATTAACTGTAATGTTACACGATCGTGTCGTTTACTGATGTTTACTTACGTGACGATAGCCAACAGCATAGACATTTGAAGCAATTTTACTCACCGTCTGTTTCCAAAGCAGGACCATGAACCTTTATCGCTGGGACCGCTCCGTCAAAAACACACTTCTTTGGTATGATTTGGTGAAGTCCTGTGACAGCAGTGACCGTTGAGATCCACTTTTGTGATGCGATTGAAGTCTGATGTTGTGACGCTTCTCATCATTTCTGCGTTGAAATCGGTTCAAATGCAGCGCTGCCTTCCCAGAATGTTATTTGGGCGCGTTAAAGTTGCTTGACGTCACCCATAGGAATAAAGTGGAGCGCGGTGCGATAGAAATGTTGCAGGAACGAGTAGATCTGCACCTTGAGAGCTCTGTCAACGCCAAGCGGACCCATACTCGAAAAAAACTCTCCGAAACTTGTGAGAAAGCGGAAGGAGTATTTTTGACACAGAAATACTCCATCAAACGTCCAACATTAGTTTTTGAAACTGTGTCTATGTTAAGGATAGGAATCCAAGTCTTTAACAGTGTAAAAATCTCAGTATGCATGAAACAGCATTTCACCCCCCCTTTAAAAGAAGTTAATATTTGACATTGTGAAAGTCATGGTGTTTGCAAATGTGAACAAATGGCATGTGTGTTTGTATCCAGATATGGGATAAACAGACTCTGGAGTGCTTGAAGATCCTGACAGGGCACACAGGCTCTGTGCTGTGCCTGCAATATGATGAGAGAGTCATTGTTACTGGCTCCTCTGATTCCACTGTCAGGTCAGATTTCTATCATTCTCTTGCTTTCTATAAGTCCTCTGTTCATTCCCCCCCCCCCCCCCCCCCCCCATCACTCCACATGTCTGTTCAGCTGGAATGAGTAAGAGAATGATAAAATCAGTGCTGACTTCTCTTGCCTTCTCTTTTTACCCAGAGTTTGGGATGTGAACTCGGGGGAGGTTCTAAACACTCTGATTCATCACAACGAGGCTGTGCTCCACCTCCGATTCTGTAACGGGTTGATGGTCACCTGCTCGAAGGATCGCTCCATCGCCGTGTGGGACATGGCCTCGCCCACAGACATCAGCCTCCGCCGAGTCCTCGTCGGACACAGGGCCGCAGTCAATGTGGTCGACTTTGACGACAAGTACATTGTCTCTGCCTCTGGTGATCGGACTATAAAGGTCAGTGTGCTCTGATCTCCAAATCAAACTACAAATCAATGCTCTTAGAGTTGTATCTGCACCCAATACATATCACAGGGAGTATTTTCCAGCCTGAAAAGTATGACCTACATTAATTGTGTAAATCTGAGAGGGGGTTTGTGTGGAGGATGGGGGGGGGGGGGGGGGGTGTGCTGTTCAGGGCTGTCAAAATAACTGAAAAACTAAATTTGAATTTTATACTTAAATATAATATTTTAATCATATTCAAATTTAAAAGGCATAATTTCTGTTAAAAGAAAAAAGCTTTTGGCTTGTCTCCTGATGCCACAAGAGGGAGCAATGAGCAAAATATTAATGCACTGCATTAAATTTATTCAAAGCAATGATATAAACTTTGTTAGGTGCGTAACGTTTAAACTAACATTTATAAATCAAATATCATTTTGTAAATTACAAATAATTATGAACATGGCATCTTGTATTAAGCATAGTTTAAAAACATGACATGCAGTGGAATGAAAAAAACCCCCCACAAAGTCTTTTAACTTGGCTTTCTAAACAAGTGCACTGGTCAGTAATGTCTTGTCTAGGGCATGTTTATGTAGAAAACTGGAAAAACAGCGCAGAAAATGCATTGTGTGTGTGAACGGTTGTGGTTTTGACCAAGACCTTCTCGCATTGAGCTTGTCTATTTCTGCAATGTTTGGCATCTAGCATCGCATCTAGTCGGTTCAAATGGATAGGCTAACAAAAACATTAAAACTCAATGACATCATCGCATCTCGTGCACCACTGCCTGATACATGCAACAATCTGAATGCACAGTTTTTGCAATTGAATGTGGATTTTTATTTTAAATTCAACGTATACTCAAAATGAGATTTTTAATTTGACAGCCCCGTTGCTGGTTACGGTATAATGATTGAAATGGCTTAACAATTACTAAATAAACTGCAAACTTTTACGTTTTCTAAAACATTTAATGCACGGATTGCTTCTAATAGCACTGCATAAGCTTGCACCACCATTTGTGGAAAACCTAGTAGAAAGTTTGCCAGGGTTCAAAAGCAAAAAGCTAAATGTGGGTAAAAATTGCTGTTGAAACCGCGTGAAATATTCCCGCGAAATAGCGTGACATGGCTAAGTGCGATCATCACATTGCAGCGGTTCTGACGTATCTATATAAATAGTCTGATGCGCTGCATATTTCAGAGTCCTTTAACAGCACTTTGTTTTCAGTTTCGATTCACATTTATTGCTACATTGCCAGTGCTGTGTGTTTTGATTCTCTCATCATTTGAATTTGGGAACGACGAGAATAGTTTAAAAATCTGTTGTTGTCAAGGTAGAGAAGCGATGAGGTGGGGTTCCTTAAATCCAGCCCTGGAGGACCACTCTCCTGCTCAAACAAGAATTGAACTTGCCTACCTGCAATTTTAGTAACTCAGACCATGACTAGCTTGTTCAACTGTGATTGATTATAATTGGAACTAAACTCTGCAGTGCAATGGCCCTCCAGGACTGGATTTGATTCATTTTTTTCCACCTAAAATAAAAGCTCAATGGTTTAGTGCTGCAGTGGACGACTATATTGTCGTGCAGCCAGGCTTGGACTATTCAGGTGTCCGCTTGATCTGTCTAAAGCCAGAAATACCAGCAGAGGGCAGTAGTGTAATGGCTTCTTAATTCTCTGTAGACTGGAGAAGCACTACAGTCCGCTGCTCTTGCCCCAGAGCCCTTCTCAGCACTCGTATTCTCCAGCCACTCTCTCCTAGATGCTGGATTCGGGGCAATGATGATTCCAGGAACAGACAGCCCTGAGCCAGCACACCCATCGCTCTGGGAGGGGTGCCAAGTCATTCTGCAGCCCCCACCCTCTGAAAACATTCCCCAAATAATGAGGCAGGGCAGTATGGGCTGGTGTGTGTGGGTTTCAAGGGATGTTTTCACATGTGCGCACACACAACTTTCTGAGTTTGAATGTACTGGCACTTTATTAAATCCGCCAATGGATTATTCTAAAGAGAAAATGGCACTGGTTAGAAAATATACATGGTGTTTAAAGTTTAAACTTTGTGTGATCTAATGTGTAATGTAACATTTTTCAGGTGTGGAGTACAAGCACCTGTGAGTTTGTTCGGACACTAAATGGTCATAAACGAGGGATTGCCTGCCTACAGTATAGAGACAGACTTGTGGTCAGTGGCTCCTCAGACAACACCATCAGGTGTGTGAGAATAAATAAGAATTTGAGTTTATATGCAACAGTAATAGGGTGGGAAGAAAAACTTTAAAAATAAAAAAAAACAGGTCACATTTCACCCTAGGACAATTGCAGTACACTTTTACCACCTAATTCTCAGTAGCACTTTTTCTTTTTTTCATTTATTATTTCATTAAATTATAATGCGACAAATGCTACCATGATCTATGAACTAAATTTAGGTATAATTATTTTGTTATAATGCATTTTTATTTATATATATGTATGTATATGTAAAATATGAGAGCTTTATTCGTCTGAAAATATGCTAAAAAATGTTAAAGGTGTTAGTTAGCTTTATTTTCTTAATAATGAATATAATTATTATTATTTGGGGGGGGGAGATAATGTGACCTGGATTTACCCAGTTAGTATTACTTACATTTGATTTATTTTCTCTCAATCTTTGTTAATCTCTTTCTCCAGGCTATGGGATATTGAGTGTGGGGCATGTTTGCGGGTTTTGGAAGGACACGAGGAGCTTGTTCGCTGTATTCGGTTTGATAACAAGCGGATTGTGAGTGGAGCGTATGACGGGTATGCCCAAATCTGATTTATTATATTATATATAAGTTAGTTTTATTGTTTTTGGAGGGTTTTTTTTGCATTGCATTTTAAGAATGTGGAAAAACTATTTTTCATTTGCTGACAGCCAAAAAAGATTGGGAGGGGAGGTTCCTGAAAAAAGCTTTTTTAAAACCTTTTTTAATCATTAGAAGCTTTGGAGAACGGAGGCTTGATTAAATGGAGCTGCACTTTTTTTTTTTTTTTATAAATCTATTAGAAAACTTTCTCCTTAAACTCCTCACACTACATTTGCTGAAATGCATTGTAGTCTGGAGGATTAACTTTGAGCAGATTTTTTTTTTGTCTGGATTATGGCTGGTTTATTCTTGGCCTTAATGTGAATAATCTCTTTATTCTCACATCTTTAATTGCGGAGTTGCATTTGTCTGCTCCCTGTGCTCCAGTCATTAATCTGATACTTGAGCAGTACATCATACCCACACAGTTGAGGGAGCAGTCAATTCTAATCCTACAAAGCCCACAATTGAATCACAGATTATCTGTAGATTATGTGTGAAATGTGGCTGTAGAGCTGCTTTACAACATAAGAATGAGAGAGGGATATTTTAAGCAATGTATTGTGGATTTATGACCGTAATTTCTTTTAATGCATTGTCTAATGTGCTTTAATATATGTGTGTGCAGTAAAATTAAAGTATGGGACCTACAAGCTGCTCTTGATCCTCGAGCCCCAGCCAGCACTCTGTGTCTACGTACTCTAGTGGTGAGTTTCCAACCCCCTAACACAACATTCCCTGAACATACATGCTCTCAATTCATTATCTCTAAACAAAAATGCTTAACAGGAACTCTGTAAATGCCTTGGTGTGTGTATTTAAGTTTACACACCCCTTGCAGAATCTGTGAATAATTTTAACAAAATAAGAAGGATCAAACAAAAATGCATTTTTTTGTTTAGTGCTATCCCAAATAAGATGGTGACACAGACCACGAGACAAATGAATTTATAAAAATGTCTCTGTTCAAAAGTTTATGAACTCTTGATTCTTAAAAACTGTGTTGGTTCCTGGAAAATCCATGGCTGTTTTTTGTTTTGTGATGGTTGTTCTTGAGTCCCTTGTTTGTCCTGAGCAGTTACACTGCCCAACTTTCTTCCAGGTCTTCCTTTCGTCAGTTTTCCAGCATCTTTTGCTTTTTTGATATAATTTTGAGATCCGATCTTTTCACACAGGACAACTGAGGGACTCGGAACACAACTATTAACAATAGAACTACAAAGGCAGTCATTTTGGTAGTTTTTACATTTTGCAATGTATTAAATGGATAGTTCATCCAAAAATGAAAAATTTGTTTATCTGTTAATTTTTGGGTGAACTATCCCTTTAACTTGAAATTGTATATTTTGTTGTAATATTTTATTAATTTAAAAACACAATTTTTCTACCTAGAATTGACATAGCAGTCAAATTGTACGGAAACCGTACGCATTACAGACGGTGTATGACTTGTATTATTTCAGTGTTTGCTAGTTTTCTCTGCCCGTGAAGATGCTCATCACTGTTGCCTAAATTTACAATAAAAAAAAATAAAAAAAACATATTCTTCTACAGTCCATATTTGGGGCTTCTAGACTTTCAAAAATTAAATTTCCAAAATTTTCAGTGCTCCATTTAATCCATACTGTTCGATTTTATTAAAATTGAGGATTTTGTTAGAGCATTTTGAGAGTTAAAAATTTTTTTTGGGGGTGATGCTTCAAAATATGATGTCGCGTATAAAGTTTCATTTTAAAATCTAAATGGAAGTATGTACATTTTGAATGTAAATTGACTGGTGGGATTACGGCCGTGGCACGGTGGTTTGGGTACACGCATACGTTAATGTTATGTTCCCATGGCTGCAAGGTTACATTTAATTGCGAAACCTGTTACTTATTTTGTAAATAAATTGTGCTTCACTCCTGTCATAATATTCACGTTAAACAGCATTCACATACAAAAAAAAAGTTGGCACTGTACCACCGCAGTGGTCAAAAACTGCCACCGTCACAGCCCTAGGTGGAATGAGAACTTTTGAACAGGTTGTAAAATGGTTTTAAAAAGTTTTTTGTTTAAATATACACTTCTTTTAATTTGGTACTACTCTTCGGAAGCAACATAAGCCTGTGCTTTCTAGAAGACAAATTAAGTACAATTTACCTTGATCTTTAAATTCAAAGTTTTCACCCCCCAGCTTAATGCTTCGTTTCCTTTCATCCGTATGGTTTTGAGATCCATCTTTCACAGTCACTGCTCGAAAGGGTTCAATAAACTTTTGAATGGGGTCATTTGTATAAATTCAGCAATGCTTTTGTCTTGCGGACTGTGTAAACATCTTTTGTAAAATATCTTATTCAGGACAGTACTAAATAAAATGATTGTTGTCTTGTTAAAATGATTCACATTTTGAAGATTCTGCAAGGAGTTATGTAAACATTTGAGCATGATTGTATGTTCTCCATTTGTAACTCTTAAAGTCTTGCTAATATTTCCGTTTTGTTGTCATGAGTGGGTGAACATTATGTAAGCGAGTCTCTGCCAAACTCTGCAGACTTCAGTGATCGAGCATTGAACCAATGTAGCGCAACAAAATGGGAGCGCAGTAATTCTGAAATATTTGTTGTTAGCTGTTAAATGTGCCATATGTAGAATTGTAAACCTACAAGTAAGTGTATTTTTATGATGGCAGTTAGTATAAAGTTACTATTGTAATGAGTTATTCAAATGAAGGCTAATATAATTAGCTCAGATGAGTCAACGTGGGTTCCCCTTACCAATGAACACTCAGTCTGTGCTTTTCATTTTTAATTCAACTTCTGATTTTTAAAAGCATTTTGTTTTTGCATGTTAGCGTTAGAATATAATGTGATTTTTAACCTGTTTTGCCATATAATGTATATCCTGGTTACATTTTTGTTTTCATAGCCTTTAATGAGAGCATTGTTTTACGGGAATTTTTAAGATTTAAGGAAGAATCCATTCAGCCAAAGATACAGCAATATGAGGATAAAAAAGTTTGGCCATATCGCCCAGCCCTATGTGTACCTGCTCTACTACAGATCAGGGAATGTTTTCCCCCTGTCATGTGTAGGTAATCAGCCCTCTGCATTGTTACGCATTAATAGCACCGTAGAAGGTTTGATCTGAATCACGTCATTCCCAGTCTGTGCCTGATTTTGATCCACAGCAGCGATGTCGCTTCAATAATAGTCTGTCTGCGTATAGGAACATTCTGGCCGAGTGTTCCGGCTCCAGTTTGATGAGTTCCAGATCATCAGCAGCTCCCACGATGACACTATTCTTATCTGGGACTTCCTCAACGTGTCAACCAACGGGCAGACGGAAGGACGATCGCCGTCCCGCACGTATACCTATATATCCAGATAGCAGGTAACGCTCGTTTTGACTTTCGTTTTCAAACGCGTCAAAATACAAACTAACTTGCATGCATGCGATCTCTTGACAGGGAAGCTCTGGTGGCGTGCGGAGTGTGTGCGAGTGCGTGTGGGGACTGTTCGGGTGACCCAGTCTCTGTGGAAGTGTGCCAGGATCAAAGGTCGAGGAACGCCACCACCACCCCCCTCCCCTTCACCCTCCTCTCTCCATCTGTCCGTTTTATTTCTCCCCCTCTTCGGTCATACTGAGGGCCGCCCCACGACACACAAACTGCGTCAGTTCTCTTTCTCCCTCTCTGCGGAGGAGGAGGTGGAGAAAAGATGGAGAGAGCAATGCCATTAAGCAGAGAACCTGAGGGTGGGCGTGGAGCCCCCCTCCCACCCCCGCCACTGCGTACAGAGTGACGGCTGCCCCAGCTCCGCCCCCTGGGCCCATGAACTCTGTATCTATCTTTTTGTTTGTTTTGTTTTTGATTTAAAAAAAAGAAAAACTAAAGAGAGAAGGCAAGGTCCGAGTGCCTTCCTTCCCTCAGGACTGTTCTGCATGAATGAGCGAGCGATGGGATGTGTAATGTGTGCTGGTCAACTCCTCGATTTGTCTGACTGACTTTTTTTTTTTTTTATGCTTTTCTTTTTTAAGTTGGGAAATTGACTTCATATTTTCTTTTCTTGTGAAATCGTATGAATAATTGTAGTTTTTTGACTTCTCCTGATATGTCCTTCCATTTCTCGTTTTTAGCGCTGTCCGTCTCGTTCCCCTTTTCACTGTCTGCTCGTCTAGGTTCTGAATGACCCATAACTGATCTGAATTTAGTTGTAAACAGAATTGTCTTGTCTAAAATGGTGTTGTATATTGAAAAGATTTTTTTAAAGAAAAAAAAGCGTTATTAATAAGAATAAAGTACTTGACTGTGAAGGAGTGTTAAGAAGCTTGCACAAGCGCGTCGTGTTTTTAGTGTGTGTGTGTGTGTGTTCGTGCGCATGATTCGCCCCTTTGAGATAAAGGCTTTCCAACAGGCCCAAATTTCAGTAACCTGCCGTGTTGGCTGCCAAGATCTTCCAAAAGCACAGGGCCGCTGTTCAAATATTTAAGTTTACCTCCTGCCCCGAATATGTGGAAATTGGCAGTTACTGTCATTTTCGTCTAATGATCGCCACCATGGCAACAGCCACAATACATCATTTCAGCACTGTAACGATTTGAAAATGTTTGAATGCAGAGTATTTTAGTCTTAAATCTTAAGATTTGCAGAGTTCCGTCCTGGGCAAACTGCAGAATGGAATTCCATTGGAATAAGGCATTAGTATGAATGATGGCAGGCTCCTGTCAGATGGTGATATTATAAAGAGGGAGGATCAAAGTCATTCTGCAGAGGGGGAGAGCGAGATGACTACTGCCTAATATGGCTGATCAAGAATGTAGCAGACAGACAAACCCTCAAAACCGTCCTTTTTTGTGTTTGCTATTGAGGAATTGTCAGACTAACTTCTCAGTTATGCTGTACAGAGTTTAGCTTTCTTATGACTAGTTAAACTAGTTCTAGTGTATATGAGATGGTTTGCATAATCTGTTTCTATGCAAACCTAGTGTTTGATTGTAGTTTATATCCTCTGGGTCCACCAGGTGGCAATGTAGATGCAGCGAGAAAATACAAGGTGTACTAAAGGTGTCCTGGAAAGAAAACACCCATTGATCAATGCGTCCACAAAATAAATATTTTAATAACATGAATAGTATCAAAATATCTCTCAATTTCACCAGGCCCGAGTGGTTTAGGGACAGAGTAATTTTTTGCATTACAACACGTAAAGCGTTGGGCTGGAAGCTCCAGGGTCAGTCTGAATAACATACATTTATCTAAAGTGAAAACCAACTCCCATTGTAGCCTTTATTTTATATTTTGTTTTGAAAAAGCCACATTTGGTCAAAAATGCCTTTTTCCCCATATCTAATGGATATATACTTTAAGTTGTCAAAATATCTAATGTCATTCTGTGCTGCTAATACACTACCGTTCAAAAGTTTTAGGTCAATAATATATATTTTACACGTAGAAAATATGCATTAAATTGATCAAAAGTGACTTAACATTTTTGTAACGAAAGATTTCTATTTCAAATAAATGCTGTTCTTTTCAACTTTCTAGCCATCTATTTATCAGTTTCCTCAGATATATTCAGCAGCACAACGGTTTTCAACATTAATAAGAAATGTTTCTTGAGCAGCAAATCAGCATATTAGAATGATTTTTGAAAGAACATGTGACAGACTGGAGTAATGATGCTGATAATTCAGCTTTGACATCACAGGATTAAATGACATTCTAAAATGGTTCTTAGTTCTGAGTTTAAATATTTTTAATATTTAGTAATATCGTAAATTTTAGCTATTAATATTTTACTTTATTTTTGATCAAATAAATATAGCCTTGGTGAGCATTAAAGACTTCTACGGTACGTTTACATGAAAACTATGTATTAAGAACAAGTTTTTGCTTTGCGTTTTTTGTCAATACCATTTCTGTTCACACGGATCTGCGGAAACGGCGTGATTTTTAACCCCCAAACCCATTCAGCGCAAATCCCATATCAATCACGATAACGATTGCCTACACCCAAGCCTGATCCCTAAACCTACCCATCACTGTAACCTGTAAATGAACGATAAATAAAAAATGTACGTTTTTAGTTGCAAACATTGTCCTGGAAAAAGCGTTGTGTAAATGGCCCCTCACACTTTACCCCAAACTTTTGAATGGTAGTGTATTTCGCCATCTTTAAATTACACTTCATTTCATTGGTTGCTGGTTCCTTCGAAGCTGATGAATATGAAAGATTCTCAATGCTACTTGAGGCAAAGTATCTCAGGCACAACCAAAGAAGAGTCATTTTTCCTGACAAACACATTGTGACTTTGGTTCTTGGTTACAATCTCATGGCTCTTACAGGCCCAAGGCTGACATTTTGACAAGTACAAACTAAAGCGGGTCCTTAAAGGGTTAGTTCACCCAACAATGAAATTGATGTCATTAATGACTCACCCTAATGTCGTTCCACACCCATAAGACCACTGTTCATCTTCAGAACACAGCTGAAGATATTTTATATTTAGTCCGAGAGTGTATGCAAGTGTATGCACACTATACTGTCCATGTTTTTATTTCCTTTCTGGACATGATTTTTTTATTTTTGGACCAAAATGTATTTTCGATGCTTTAAGAGATTCTAATTAACTAACTGATGTCACATATGGACTACTCTGATGATGTTTTATTCCCTTTCTGGACATGGACAGTATAGTGTGCACACACTTCCATACACTCTCGGACTAAATATAAAATATCTTAAACTGTGTTCTGAAGACGAACAGAGGTCTTATGGGTGTGGAACGACATTAGGGCGAGTCATTAATGATATAAATTTCATTTTTGAGTGAACTAACCCTTTAAATTGCCCTTTTGTAGCATCCAAATCTGCAAGTCTCAGCTGATGCGTATTACGATGTGCACTTGCCAGTGTTCCAGCCATGCAACTTCGAGCAGGTAGAGTGCTTTGCTCTTTAATGGTGGGACGAATCAAAGTCTGTGGCACTGGACATTAGAGGGGAATTCTTTGGCCTCTGAAGTGCTTGGTCCCCTTGTTGACAGGGTTTAGTGATTGGACACTTGCCCAGGAGTCTTTGGTTATGTTTGCATGATTACACAGTGTTTAAGCAACCTCGTCCTTTGACTGACTTCCACCGAGAGGTCGGTCCTAAAGCCTAACCTACTTACGTTTCAAAGAAGAGCGTCTTAATAATCCTCTGTAAGGAAGGGATCTTTGCGCACAAGTGTTTGTTGTATTATGGGAGTGGTGGAGGAGCGGTGGAGGTCTGCTGGACTCTTTTGCTCCTCTTGCTGACTGTGGTGAAGCTGCAGGGCTGCAGGTCGGGCTGCTCTCCCGGAGGGAAGCGTTTCATGAAATGGACGTCCCGCTGGTTGGGTAACGTGTTCGGGCCCCTGCGCGGTCGGCCCCTTTTGGTGAAGCCCACGTACCAGCCCACATAGCGCGCCGACATCCAAGCCGTGTAGTTATTCTCGAGCATTATCTCGATGAAAACGCAGCCTCCGTTTGCGCTGCTGTCTTTCTGAAATGGAAAAAAAATCTCACTGGAATCATTGTGAAATAAGCTTGTTTTTGCCAGCTTTTTCATCGACAGCCCAGCAAAGATGTGGGGCTTTCACATTGACAAGCGACTTCTGGTTGTTGTTTCAAAAAGGCATAGTTCACCCAAAAATGAAAACTCACCCTCAAGTTGTTCCAAACCTGTATGCATTTCTTTCTTCTGCTGAACACAAAGGAAGATATTTTGAAGAATGTTTGTATCCTAACAGTTGTGGGGCACCATTGACTGCAATTGCATTTATTTTCCATACCATAAAAGTCAATGGTGCCCCACATTTGTTTGGTTACCCATATTCTTCAAACTATCTTCTTTTGTGAAAGAAATTCATACAGGTTTGGAACCAACCTGAGGGTCAATAAATGATGACAGAATTCTCATTTCTAAGTGAACTATGCCTTTTTTAAACATTCATTTTTCAGTAACTTACCTTCCCCAAAAGCTTCCCCTTACGGTTCATGCACAAGTAGAAGTTCGTCTCTTTCCCTCGTATTCTCACTTGACTCCCAAAGGTGTCAGCCTCCACCACGAGCTGGGCTTGTGAAGAAACACAAAAAGACAGACATACAGGAATATAAACAGGACGTAAATGATACTTACAAGCAGCAGATGCATTGTCATAGAAACTGAAATTATATATATAGTGTACTGATCAGGCATAACATTTTGACCTATTATTGTGTTGGTCCCCCTTTTGCTGCCAAAACAGCCCTGACCCGTCGAGCCTTGGAGTCCACTAACTAGACACCTGGAGGTGTGCTGTGGTATCTTGCACCAAGATGTTAGCAGCAGATCCTTTAAGTCCTGTAAGTTGCGAGATGGAGCATCCATGGATCGGACTTGTTTGGTTAGCACATCCCACAGATGCTCGATTGGTGGATGGATGGCCGGACCCAAGGTTTCCCAGCAGAACATTGCCCATCACACTGCCTCCGCCGGCTTACCCTCTTCTCATATGTGCATCCTGGTGCCATGTGTTCCCCAGATAAGGGACGCACACACACCCGGCCATCCACGTGATGTAAATGAAAACGTGATTCATCAGACCAGGCCACCTTCTTCCATTGTTCCATGGTCCAGTTCTGATGCTCACGTGCACACTGTTGGCCGTTTCGGTGGTGGTCAGAGGTCAGCATGGTTACCCTGACTGGTCTGTGACTATGCAGCCCCATACGCAACAAACTGTGAAGCACTGTGTATTCTGACACCTTTCTATCAGAACCGGCATTAACTTCTTGAGCAATTTGAGCTGCAATAGCTCATCCGTTTGATCGCACCACACGGGCCAGCCTTCGTGCCTCACGTGCATCAATGAGCCTTGGCCGCCCATGATCTGTTGCCAGTTCACCACTTTTGATAGATACTGACCACTGCAGACCAGGAACACTCCAAAAGAGCTGCAGTTTTGGAGATGTCATCAAGCCATCACAATTTGGCCCTTGTCAAACTCGTTCAAATTCTTTGTTCACTTGCTGCCAAATATATCTCACCCACTAACAGGTGCTGTGATTAAGAGATAATCAGTTTTATTCACTTCACCAGTCATAATGTTATACCTGATCAGAGTATGTATGTATGTATATATATATATATATATATATACATATATATATATATATATATATATATATATATATATATATATATATATATATATATATATATATACATATATACATATATATATATATATATATATATATATATATATATATATATATATATATATATATATATATATATATAAATACACACACACACACACACACACACATTCTGATCAGGTATAACATTATGACTGTGACTATTTTGAATGTTTTAAAATATAATTTTTTCCTTTGTGAGCAGAAGAAACTTCTTCTAAAACATTTTTTAAAATTGAAACAATGTATTACATTTTATGTTAAAATTCAGAATATTATATATATATATATATATATATATATATATATATATATATATATATATATATATAATTTCTGAAAAACATATAATGTAGTACATTTTTTCAATAAAAAAAATTAAAAATAAATTTTTCAATTTAAAAAATAAAATAAAAATAATATATATATATATATATATATATATATATATATATATATATATATATATATATATATATATATATATATATAATCTTTTGATTTATTCAGTCAATTATTTAAAGAGTGTTAATTGAATGTCTTCCTAAATGTACAGGTAAGCAGACACATTCAGATTATTTCTTACCATATTTGTCCCCATCCTCTCCCATGGCGGTGATTTTCTTGCCGAGCACCTGGATGTGTTTTCCGCTGGTCCGGCTGTATAGTTGGTAAACCCGATGGTGCTTTCGGCTCAGGCCATCCCGCACCCCTGTCTGATTCTCTACGTGAACTCCAAAGTTAACATTTTCCACAGCTAGCACCTGCACAAACACAGGAGTCAGCCACAAATCACTTTTATTGATTTATGAACTATCAATTGATATATGGTTTTATTATCGGTAACAAATTGCGGACTATAAGCACCTGTAATGGGCTGTAGAACAGTAACACGACCTGGAAGCATCTGGCCGAAGAGAAATAGAAAAGGCATGTGATCGTGTGACATTTACATTCATTTTAGTTGCTTTTTAGGGGAGATTATGGTTGGTTAGCACACTTTTCATTCTTTATTGAATATTTCTGGTGAATCAAACATTAAGATAACACTACTAGATGCAAATGAAAGCTTAAGTTTTGAAGTAAAAAAAAAATCATATATTCAGAAAAATATAAAAAAAAATGTGTCCCCCTTTTTAAATGTATTTATTATAGGGTCGGTTAGCACAGTGTTAAAAGACTACAGTTTTCAAGAGGGAAGCAACAAGAAGAAGAAAAAAAGATGAAAATGTTTATTTTAACCCAAACTAACACCACATGTGAGTGTCTGCGTGTATTTAAAGATCAATGTTCAGGTCTGCTATGAATTGTTAATAATACTTTATACATATGCCAACCAAGCTCACTCACTCTCTTTTCTTAAATGATGTCAGCCAGGCATCATAATGTATGACAGGCCTCCACATTGCTTCGGCTCTTTATTAACCAACATATTTTACCTTTCTCTAATTATTTTGTTTTGACATAAAAAGTCATACAAGTCCTCAACTTTGCAAGTTTTAATCTATTAATTAGGATCAAACAACCAGAGGTCACGATTTTGTGACGGCACCTGATTACGACCCAGTGAAACCTGATCCAGCCAATTTAGGTCTCAACAAATTATTATTACTGATTTTGATTTATGTGATGTTTTGTGAGGAACACAAAATAAAAGCTTATCATATAAAATGGTATGATGAACATTTTTTTCAATTTCTGAAATTTCTAATTTTTATATCGCTTAAAGTATACATGTCTAAGTGTGTGTGTGTGTGTATATATATATATTTTTCTATATTTTTCTATAATATTCTTTATATATATATATATATATATATATATATATATATATATATATATATATATATATATATATATATATATAAAGAATATTATAGAAAAATGTTGGCATGTTTGGTATAACATTATGATTTTTTTTTTTTTTTTTTTTTTTTTTTTTAAGTAAGCAGTGAAGTAATTATCATAAAATATTGGGGAGGAAAAACATCTGGCCACTTAATTAAAGTCACTATGGTGTAACCAACATGCAGGAAGCCATTTTGTTGCAATGTGTCAAGAAAACCATAAAACAGAAGGGACCCCTTATACTGTGTGTTAACATTTGGTTTACTTTTATTTATTTTTTATTTTATTATTTTTTACAATTTTTACATTCAAGACATTTTTTTTCCAGGTCAAATTGAGTAATCCAATATTTGTGATATTCATAACTTTTTTTCCTATGTTATATATTCGTTATTCGTAGGCCTAATTGACTGGCACGTGACTTCTATAGAACAGGGCAAGCAGGGTTCAGACATAGAAAGTCTCATCATCATCATAATCATCATCATCATTATAAACATCAGTCCAGTTATCTGAGGTGGGACGTGTTATTATGAGAACGCAGCATCTGCTGAGGCTATATCGTCTGAGCCAGAGATGAGAAACACAACAAATGCTCGAGCTGGACCTCTCAGTAGATGGAGACTAACTACAAAATGCCTTCAACTCATACTGAATGATCTTACACGTGAAACTTACAGCACGACAGCAGAGGACAGGATGGACTGCATCGCTCCAGCGCTTCAATCACCCCGGACAGTGAGATCTCTGAGGCGATGGTTTTAAAAACTGGAGCCAAAACCGGACACAGACCCAGGTGAGCATCTGAGCGCGCGTTGGAGGATTGTTCAGAGAGAGTCTTCTCGCAAGCGAACCTGTTTAGATGTACACTGGAGAACGACAGGTGAAAAACAGGTCATCCTCCTGTGTGACCCCACACTCCACATGACACACTGACAATAGATGGATGTTAAAAAGCTTCCCAGTGTTCCCTTCTGGCAATGTCCTTAACGCTGCTATCTTCACACAAAAACGCAGAATTCAGGGGTCCTCCTGCCCTTTAAGAAGTCTTTGCTAGATTTTCTCCTTTTCCAGGCTTCTTTTGTTTGGCTGTGGGGTGGAAAGGACCCCTCTCTCGCCACAGGACAGTGCGTTTGCTGAATGAGAAGGAAGCGCAGCTGAAGTGGAACGGAGATGGGCGGGGTGCGCGGCGCGCAGGGGCAGGGATGGTGATGGGACGATGTTTCTAGCTCACTTATCATCACCAAGGTGGGGCGATGCTAGAGAAGCGGTTCGACGTTCCAGTAATAACCTAATTCAAAACTTTCGGCACTTTAAAACTGCTTACATAAACCGAGTGACCTTTTAAGATATTCGTAAATGGAAACGGTTCGTGGACGTCCCGGCTGCATTCAGTCATATATTTGCTAATTAGACGACATGAAGGGTGTTTTGAGAAATACCATGTGCGATAGAGACTCTAGTCCTGTCCGTCGTGTGTGTGTGTGTGTGTGTGTGTGTGTTGGGAGGGGGGGGGGGGGGGGGGGTATTGTACACGGAGCGGGGCGCCCCCTTATGGTCGCCGCCATGTTGACAACATTACCGTGTCATGCAATTACTGCACAACCCCCAAATGCAATCATATGTTGTGATAAAATCTAGAATGTCTACTATGGATGTGCTGTGTAAGGTAGAGAAAAAGAGAAAAGAGCAGGCACAAAAGAGCAGGCACAATACGACAAACCTCATGCATCCACGCCAACAGGTGTCGGTATAAAGTCCAAAAACATGCACTGCAATGTTGGGGGCAAATAAGATCCAGCTAAACCTAAACAAACACTTACTTAGCGCATCCTTTACATATGTGATTTCTGTAAAGCCTAAAAGGAGTACTGAGCAATATTAGGCCATATTTGAACACTTCAAAATAGAAGAGAGGGTGTGAGAGAGGTATGTAAGCAACAAGTCATTCCAAAATTAACATTTCACAGGGATTTCAGAAACACAGCCCGTTTCCCCCCCTCCTCTGACCACGACAGAACCGCAGACACCAGGGTCAGCCAACAAGCGCCAGCGCTGCATGCTCCTCAACCCCCCTTTTCTCGCCCCAGCACCCCTGTGCCCCATCCGTGAGGAGCAATAGATGTGTGCAAGTGAAGGAGACAGATGTAAATTAGCGGGTAACTAGACAGGTCACGGACCGCTTGGCAGTTTGAACATCCTAAATGAGCCGTGTCACATTTCCAAAAAAAACTATAACTCATTTCCTCTCACTTTTTAAAAATCCCATAATTTCCAGAGACAACAAACATTTCTGATTAGTGTAATGGTTTGATATTTTAGCTCAACTGGAGAGTATACTGAGTAAAAAGCAGGTCATAATGACCTGATATTCAACGTATACACACCCAGGTGTGCGAACAGCTATATTAGACCGAATTAGCCTGGTTGACTGGATCAGACTCACCGTTGTGATTGTATAACCTTTTGTACCGGCATTTCTCTGCTCTTTGTCTTTCAGTGTCTGGACTTCAGGCCCTCCACCCAGATTGAATTTTTAGATGAAGTCCAGAGATCTTCATGTGAAAGGTATCAAATGCACTTTCTCTCAGAGCTCCTTGAAATTTAGTATATTCTGTTTTGGTTTTCTGAAAGGAACATTTTTGTTGATTACCACACAGACACACACACACATGCACACACAAAGAATCAAGGTTTTAGTCTTCTAAATCCTTCAAGAATGGACCCTGTTAAACTCTATTGAGAGGCATGTACAATTGAGGTATTTTTTCTCTTAAAACTGGTGCGTTATTTGAGCTGGAAAGCTATTTAATTAATCATTTTTCTTTTAAGGTTTTAGGGTTTATGGTGTTGCATTGTCGTAGCGATAGTTGTAAAACTAAATGTATAACTTTACATAGAACAGATTAAAGGGATAGTTTGCACCAAAAATGAATGTTGTGTCACACAAAAGAAGATATTTCGAAGAATGTTGGTAACCAGACAGTTGACGGTAGCCATTGCCTTCTATAGTAGGAAAAAAATACTATGGCTACCATCAAATGCCTGGTTACCAGCGTTCTTCGAAATATCTTCTTTTGTGTTCAACAGAAAAAAGAAACTCATACAGGTTTGGAACAACTTGAGTAAATGATGACAAAAAATTGGGGTTAGAATTATTAGCCTGGTCTTACCAGACTCTCGTACATTTCATTTGTATAGAGAGTCTGGCCACTCTCCATTGACAAGTGTACCCCATCCTTTTCGAACCGCCTGTTCCAAGCGGGACTCGAAACCGGGTCCGCTGTCTTGAGAGTTGGACGCTCTAACAAGGAGGCTAAAGGCTGCAACCTCTAGCATAATTCGCTAGAGTGTCTCTTGAGGTCAATTGAGTGAGGTTTACATGCACAGAAACTACTAGCTGGCGTCCGTAACACCCCCCCAAACCTCACTTAATTCCGGGTCACGGCACCAACGTACAAGCGGGACTCAAACCCGGGTCCGCCGGCATGAGAGTCGGAAGCTCTAACAAGGAGGCTCTAAAGGCTGCAACCTCTAATATCAGTCGCTAGAGCATCTTTTGAGGTCAAAGGAGTGAGGTTTACTTGCACAGAAACTACTAGCTGACCTCCATTACACTCACCCTCCTAAACCTTTCTCCCATCCGGGTCACATCACCAATGTAACCCCTCCTGTTCAAACCGCCTTCCCCAAGCGGGACTCAATCCCGGGTCCGCCAGCATGAGAGTTGGACGTTCTAACAAGGATGCTCTAAAGGCTTCAACCTCTAGCGTTAGTCGCTAGAGCATCTCTTGAGGTCAGAAGAGTGAGGTTTACTTGCACAGCAACTACTAGTTGACCTCCATTACACTCACCCTCCTAAACCTCACTCCCATCTGGGTCACAGCACCAACATAACCCCTCCTGTTCAAACCGCCTGCTCCAAGTAGGACTCGAACCAGGGTCCGCCGGCATGAGAGTCTGATGCTCTAAAAAGGAGGCTCTAAAGGCTGCAACCTCTAACGTCAGTCGCTAGAGCATCTTTTGAGGTCAAAGGAGTGAAGTTTACTTGCACATAAACTACTAGCTGACCTCCATTACACTCACCCTCCTAAACCTTTCTCCCATCTGGGTCACGGCACCAACATAACCCCTCCTGTTCAAACCGCCCGCTCCAAGTGGGACTCGAACCAGGGTCCACCGGCATGAGAGTCTGATGCTCTAAAAAGGAGGCTCTAAAGGCTGCAGCCTCTAACGTCAGTCGCTAGAGCCTCTCATGAGGTCAGAGGAGTGAGGTTTACTTGCACAGCAATTACTAGCTGGCCTCCGATACAAAAGTGTTAACTTCCTTGAAGGCGGGTACTCGGTTAAAGTTTAAAACTATTGGATCTGCCCAGAGCCACGGATCTGCCATAACCAATTGCTAAAGTTTAAATGTCATCTCAAACCATAGACTGTAGCGCACAACATCAACGTCAACGTTCTCAGCCACTCCCTCTGATCGCTGACTGGACTGGTTAAAATTTGATCTGAGAAAGCCAGAGAATATACCGCAATCCCAGACGGAGTACTGAAGGGAAATAGCCTAGAAATCTAGACGCACCCTAGCGGCAGCAAATTTAATCTGCCCGCGAGTGTCGTCTAGCAAATCTCAATACCCTTCTGAGCTGTATTTGCCTAACTCTTGCCGGGCCAATCACATCGTGTATAGAGTCGGTGGGCGGGGCCATAATGATTACGGCCGATTTGCGTTTGCGTGCTTCTAGTAAACACAGAAACTGGCGAACGGCGGTCTTTCGAATCAGCTTTGACCGCGACTCTGGAAGACTTGGAGTTAAGCTTTACTCTGAGAAATGGTGAATGTTTAATCTATCAACAAGCTCTGTTTCACCTTCGTTGCTCTGGTTGGTATAGCGCTATCCTATCGCGTGCAGAGGGAGTTTGAAAGACAACCGTTTATCCCGTCCCTTGGATTGAGCCCTGTCAATGGTGAGTTTCCAGACCAAACATCTTGATGTGGGTCTGGCTTGTCAGGCTAGAAGGGAAATGAAAATGGAGCGGAAGTACGAAGGAGGGCGGAGCCAGGCTAGTGAATTATCCCTTTTGTTGCAGTATTGAAACAGTGAGATTTTTAACATTTACGGATTGGCCCACACACTCACACATTGGCAATTCGTAACTAGTTTAAGTTTTGGCAAATTGGTGGCGTATTCATATCTCATTCGTACAATCTTACACTCAACTGGTGATAAACATAAGGGGTGTAATGTCATTACTTTTTCAAAATTTTAAAATGAAATCAATATCTCATGAAATAGTTACATTTACTCTTGAGAACCGGTTGGATTGCCCCCATTCACTTCCATTGTAAGTGCCTCACTGTAACCCAGAAATCAATTCTTGTGGACATCATCATTATGCCACAAGTGCTGTAGATTGATTATGCGATTTCTCAGCTCTCATATTGCTTATAAATTTATATCAATATCTGAAATCAAAGGCTCAATCAAAGCCCTGGCTGAATGGTTTGAATGCGTGCGCAGTCCAGAACCAAACACAGTTCATCCATTCTCTCAATGGAGTTCCAAGCTCTCTTTTTTTACCCTCCACTCATTTCTCATGTCCAATTCTACCAGTTTCAGACAAAATAGCAGTTTCTCCTTCTTCTGTTCGTCTCCCTCTGTCTCGTTCTTTCTCTTCCTTTTGGCTCATCTTCCATCTTTCCAGACTTTGAAGGGAGTTCAGACTTCTAATATAAGACAGGTCCTTACCACAACAAAGGAGTTAGCTTTGAGTTTGAATAAACACTTTCTCTCCTTTTTCTGCCTGTCTGTACCCCACTCCCATTTTTCCTTCTCTGTGTTATTTCTCTCTTGGCCCGTGCTGAAGTATGAGCACTTGTTATGCGTTCTCCATGGTAGCCTTTCTTCTGGAATAGATTAGCAGGCCAGGGAGGAAGGGGAAGCGGCGGCAAACCGAAGAGGGAGAAGAAGGTGTAAAAGGGAGTGAAGTGTGAAAAGAAAGGGACAGAGCGATGGAAAAAGGAAGCGAGGAGCTGAATAATGGGGGGGAAAGGAGGATCGTGGAATGACAGAAGGAAAAAAGGTCACTGTAGGTAACAGAAACACGCTGTTTGGCTCACACCCGACGCCAAATCGCATTTCTTTTGAAACTCAGCTGTGATGGATGTCATCATGCTGGTGATTGCGCCCCCGAAACGCCTTCCAAATACCTCGCGTGTTTTCGCTGCTTTCACAAGCCTGTTTTTAGCTTCCCCGTGTCCTTGCACACGCTGCATTGTCATCTCTGGACTCTTTCCTCATTCTACGGCTTATTAACCCGTGCTCGGTCACTTCCCCGCTCGCATTTGCAACGTATAACATCATGAGCTGTCATCGCTCCGCTCCCCTTCCCTCTCTTTTCCCCTCCTCTCTGGTGTGAGCTGGCTGGGTTAAAACCACAGGTCTCCTCTCTCTGTGCGCTGGCGAAAGCACATGACCGCAGCCACTGAGCTGCACGTACGTAAATGGACATTCTCTACCTCCTTTCTGCATAGTGGAGATGAATTTGCTTTAGTCTGCCGACCACAGGCCTCTTGTAACCACAGACACACACTCGTGTAGACACACTTTTCATACGCATTGTCATGCATGTTTTGGTTAAAAGCGAATCTCATCGTCGCATTATGTGCTTTCATCGTATAATTAATCCAATCTGCCCGCAAAACTGATTCTAGCGCTGCCTTTAACAACTCAGCGAATCCAGATCTAACCATTTCTGTTAGCAGCAAGAGGAACAAGAATGTGTGTGTGTGCGTTTGAATTGCTAATAGGTAGAACTGTTCCTTTGAGCTTTGTGGAAAAAGTGTTTAACATTCAGGCAGGGCCGTCCTCACAGACTGCCCGAATTCCTCAAATCTGTCAGCCATGCTAGCCAGCTGTCACTCACCTTTAATTTGCTACAACATCATTGACCTTAGGGCTCCTGGCAAATAAACATACACAGATGAAAAAAAAAGGAAAATTTCTTGACTTGCGAGGAGCAGTTTTTTGTGTTTTTCAGATGCTGGAATGTTGGGTTGCATTATCGTCAAGTTTTGCAAGAGTTGTGCGGCTGCCAGGTGCTTTAGCAAACATGCTATGACTGTATATTTTGGGGAACTGTTGTTTTAACCCAGCGGTTTGAGCAACAACGTTGACTTATGGATTAACTGCCCTGAATTCAAGGGAATGAAGGCTGAGATGAAATATGAGATGGATAAACAAAAATAAGATCAGGTGCAAGCCTAAACCATAATTCATATATATATATATATATATATATATATATATATATATATATATATATATATATATATATATATATATATATATATATATATATATAAAATTAATACCATATTATTATTAATATTTATATACTTATTATTTCAATTATTAAATAAATATAATACATTATAATGTAATCCATTTAATTTAGTAAAATAATTTAAAATGTATTTACTTTAATTTATTGTAAAACAAATGTTATTATAAAAAAGATATAATACAATACAAAAATATAATTATATAATACATATTATATTGATAAATTATGTGATTTTTTTATTTTTCTCATTGAAGTGCCTGGAAATGTGTATTATTATTATTATTATTATTATTATTATTATTATTATTATTATTATTATTATTATTATTATTATTATGAATAATGATGATGATAATAATAATAATAATAATAATAATAATTAGAGGGAAATCAAAATCATATGGCATGTACAAGGCATGTTGATTTTGACTTTACATTGTTGTTAGCTATTCACATAATCAGACACAAGTATAACTATTTATGTTTATTTTTTAATAATATAATATTGTTTTAATTTAAATATAATAATATAATATAATATAAATAATTTCATATATTCAAATGTAATGTATTTGAATTATTTATTAAAATTAATTTGTAATTAAATAAATGTAGCTCATTTAAGTGCCTGGAAATTTCTGTGATTATTAATTTTATTATTATTATTATTATTATTATTATTATTATTATTATTATTATTATTATTATTATTTACAAGGAAACCAAAAACCTTTTTTACAAGGAATACTTGAACCTTGTATATGTTGTTAGCTGTTGAAATGATCAGAAACCAGAAATGTGCTGTTCTCTGTCTAACGGATGAAACATTTGATGTGAAACAGCTTCCATGTTTTCTTAAAAGAATGCATTTTAATAAAGTATCAGTGTAGGAGTGTTGTGTTTTATGCAGGTAGAGCAGTCTTGATAGATGAAATATAATGCATTTGACAGATGTTGGGAGGACACACGCATGCACAGCCTGCGGACACACACACACACACACACACACACACACACACACACACACACACACACACACACACACACACACACACACACACACACACACACACACACACACACTGAACCCTATCAAGGTCAAACCTAATACACCTGCTGTGCATTTGTCAGTCTGTGGTGCTTTCCTCTGGGCTCCACCTGCAGATGATGTTGCGCATAAACACTTAATGCCCTTAAAGTCTTTTTCAGTGCTTTTCACCACATTATGTGGATTTAGTGTTCAAAGAGAACGTGTTTTGAAACCGTTAAACAATGTTCAGAGAGATGTTCAACTATTTTGTGAAAATATCAGCAGATGTGAGATAAAAAGGATTCTGGCAACTCCAGGTAAGTGTTATTCTGATTTACAATAGCAGAGAAAATCAAAACAGCTACAATTCACAAATGCATCCAATTTAGATGGCTGTCATTAGGGGATTAGAGAATCAACACTGCTTAATCTGTAATAAAGTAGATCAGGATAGGGTATCAATTTACAATATTAAATTCTCTCATGCAATTAAGCATCAAGTCATCTATATGTTTTGGTCCTGCATGCAATTATATTTTTGTATATGGGTTAGAGGCTGATTTCATATAAGATTTCACTGAGTTTGTGGTTTAGCTTACACTACAACTCCATGATAGTCATTTAGCTCTAACGCATTTTTGAGAGCAAAATCTGATTTAAATGCATTACATGTGGCTTTTTGCCACGTGCCTCATCTGTTTTCACTTATAATATGTAAGATCCAGTCAGGAGCAGTGCTGCCCCCCTTCGGGTGTATAAAGAACTGCTGGAAAAGTTTGTCCACAGGTTCCATGTTTTGTTATTGTTGACATGAGTCACTATTTCTAGTTTTTTTTTTAACTGTGACGCGTTCTGATCTGCAGAGGGTTTGTGTACCATACAGCAAAAACAAACAAATAAATAATGACGTATATTAAAACACAATTTAAAATATGTAAATATATAATACATTTAAAATGAATAAAAATAACATTCATTTATTTTCCATTTATTTCACATGTTCAACACACACACACACACACACACACACACACACACACACACACACACACACACACACACACACACACACACACACACACACACACGTATATATATATATACATAAACATATGTTGGAAATGTATATATACTTTAAAATTGAAAATGTATTGGTTCAAATGACAAAATATAATACAAAATGTTCTTCAAGAAGAAAGAAAATACATGATTTCTAGCATTGGTAAAAAAAAATAACAATATAAATATATTTAGTATAAATAAATAAAAGGTTTAGATAAATGTACATAATATAATTCATGAAATATGAAAATAATACTTTTTTTTTTTTTTTTTAAATATTGGTTTAAATCTCCTCCAAATGCAAAACAATACAAAATGTCAGGGCACAGGAAATGCATTTTCTTCAATCTTAAGGTTCATTATTGGTAACAGCAAAAAAAATCGAAAAATATAAATATATTTAGTTTGGATGTAAAAGACAAGTAATATAATATCATATAATAGCAATATATATTTTGGTAATTTTTGGTGTATTTAGTTTTCACCATGAGTTGGTCAGGCTGGGAACACCTCAGACTCAGAGCATCACATGTGTGTCAATAGCAGTGTGGCTGCTGGATAATTTCCTCCGCCACTCCATAAATATCCGTCTGTCTTCTGTGGGAATCCTTCAGTTGACACAGCTGAGAAGCAGGTGTTCTTCAATGGGCCCTCCCTCTATCCCTCATTCCCTTCATCTTCACTGTCTTCTCTACTCCTGAGTCCTGTCCTTCCAGCTGCTCTTTCAATCTATCTCCTTGTTGTTTTTGTTGTCCCCCCCCCCACCACCACCACCAGTCTCCACATACAACAGGCCTACCAGTACAGTGATCCTCCTCTACCAGTCATGTTAAAATGACAAACCATGTCCATATTTGTGTAAATGTGTGAGGAGGGAGCACGTTTATGTGTGTGAGAGAGAATGAGGTGAGGGCAGTGCCCGCATTCCTATAGCATTCTTGACATTCCCCGTCTGTGGCACTCTGCCCCATCTCCGCACTGGATGTATGTGTGTGTGAGAGAGATTTGGTGCATAAATGAAAATGTACACTTTGTTCTCCTGATTGGCTGCCACAGGCCTGCGGGGAGGAATGGGGTAATTAGCAGAAGACTCTGCCTCCACCCCGTGGCAGTTCACGAAGGTGCAATTAGTATGTAGGTCTACATCTGCAGTCAGAATCACGCTTAGTGCTTCAGTTAATGCTTTTGGAGCTTGCAAGGCAACACTGTATGTCTAATGCTATTCCTCTTGTAAAATTCAGCAAATATTTCAGCTAGAATTTCTTGATATATATATATATATACCAACAACCATGCCTTGTTCAAAGTCACTTAAATCACCATTCTTCCCCATTCTAATGCTCAGACTGAACTTCAGAAGATCGTCTTGCTCGTGTCTACATGCCCCTAAATGAGCTGCTGTCATGTGATTGACTGCTTAGATATTTCCATTAACAAGCAGTTAAACAGTGCCTAAAAGGTGTCTGGCGAGTATAAGTTACTGACTATTGGAATTTATAACATCTATTTATTCGATTGTGCGATTATTCTCAGACTATTTGGATTATAAACAGTGGCCCGGTTGTGTAGCCTAATGCTGTTGTAGGTCAATCCGCATTTATGGAGTTCACGGAAGGCTAATGTAGGCTACAGACTAATCTAAAATCATTAAACCACTCTTCTAAAATCAATTCAGAGATAGAAAGAAAATGAGCCTTTAATTAGTGCCAGTCTAATGTCTGGACCACATGACGCTCTAAAAGGAGTGGGGGTGGTTACATTTTTAATGTCATTTTATCCCTATATATACAGGTGTATCTCTCAGTAAAATTACATTTGTAGGCTTTTTGCAGGAAAAAAAAGTACAGTTTATATGTGTTTTATATGTTTTATATGTTTAGTGTTAAAATGTTTGCAGGGTGCAGTAAAAGTAGGGTTTGTCGGGATGGGGGGTCCGAGCCCCCTAATTAAATTTTGATCCCCACCTGATAAGTTATAGGCCTACAGTACATCAGTGTTTTCAAATGCTTTATGAACAATATAAAATTAGTTGGAACTCACGTATGCTTTAGAAGCTAAACAACAGTAACACTTTAATTTAGAATTTTTTTTAGAAAATACACTATTACAAAATATAGCTACTATCATCAGTATATCACTTATACTTGTTTACTAGCGGTGTGAAAAATCACTGACTTCTTTTCCACTTGACCTTAATGACAATGACCATGAAGAACAAATGTTTACACCACTCCACATGCATGTCCTCCTTTTGGCCATTAATGAGAGTAAATGTGTTTGTTTGGTGGGTTGATTTAAGTTGCTTTATTTCCGACTCGGCTCTATGCCATTTACCATGCACTTAAGGTAATGGAAGCAGGAGAATATCATGGGAACCCTGTAGTCTGCTGTTCAACCAATCGCGAGCGGCTGGATTATGCCTCACAAAACCTTTTAATACCTCTGTTCACTAATGATCCGGACCCGCGGCCCTTTAATCCCCACTACATTAATTAAAAAGAGCACAAGCCCTTAGAAGATCGTGCCATCTGCTGCAGTTTCATTCCACAGACAGATTGTGTTTGGTGCTTATTTAAAACAGAATTTCTTTACTTGTCAGGGAAGGCAGAATGAGAATGGGATAAGACTGTGGGAATTACATGGGGAAGAAACTATAGTTATTTTAAAATTCGTTGAAAACTCTTCGTCTCGGCTTCGTTGCCTGCTTTTGTAAACCACCACATAATAATACTAGCAAAAATAATAATAGGCTAATGCTAAATGTTAGTCTGAATAGTACATGTAGGCCTAATTCTTTTTTATATCTGAACCTAAATTGCTCTTTTTACGATTAGGCCTATTTTATGTCACGTGTTCTGTTCCTTATGGACCTTGTGTAGCCCATAGACAGTAAAAGAAATGGACCGAGCGATCCCATTGACGTCAACGGCGAAATAATGAAGTCAACCTAGGGGCACTCACTTCCTGATGGCTGAGCGAACTGCGCAGGCTCAGACTGAGCTTGACGACGGAGATATGACGTGAGCCTCCTGTCTGACAGCTGTAGGTCTTCTAGTAGATGTGGAAAGAGAAATCTGAATCACGTTGTTTAAATATTTTCTCCCGTTGCTTTTGGCTCACTATGGGCTTCTCCCCATTCGTCCCCCTTGACTTTATCAGACTTTATGTCTCCACGTCCCCCCGACTGTCTCATAGACAGTAAAAGATTGCCTGCGAGCGTCTCCTCAGGTCTATACGGTAATTTCTCAACTGTGCGACAGAGTCGCGTTGGTTATGACGCAATCGTTAGCCTATTTTTACAAAAACAGCTTCAGCAGGGCGATAGTGTAAGATACAAGGTAATGGAGCCTTTTATACATTGTCGTGTTTCTTTAGAAATAAACAATGGACAAATGGAGTCTTTAAACGTCTCAGATGTAAAGTTATTCACTGTCAAAGTGACTCAAAAATGAATGGGAGTCAATGAGATGCTAACAGCAGGTGATGGCTTGGTTAGCAATGGCAGCCCCTAGGGGTGGAACGCTTTCCGAGCGCTAGATTACCCCCTTGGTGTAGCCCCGCCCCTTTTCAGCGCTGTGCTCGTGTTCCGTCTTCCGGTTTGTATTTCCACAGCAAGAAGTTAATATCTTACGATTTATGAATGAGCAGCTCGTTTTAAAACATCCACTTCGAACATTAAAATGCTCATGGATAACTTTTGTTAACTCTACAATAAGTAAATTTAACTTCTTTCTCTGGGACATAATGTCAATAATGGTGGCTTGTTAGCTCGGCTTTCCACCGTCATTTAGCATACATACAATGATACATGTTGGAAATTGTGAGGTAAAATAGCTATTTAGTATTCCAAGTTTTCAGGGTAACTTACAAAATGAAGTGGGTCATTTCAAGTATTTGGTGCCTTTTGGCCATCATAAAATGTAGAAAATCAAACTTTTGTCAAAACAAATAAAAAATTAAAAATGTGTAGGCCTAATGATATAGGGTGATGTAAAACATTTGAAAAATGATTTTGGTTAGGCTCGGGTAAAATAAATGTAACTAGTTATTAAACAAAATAAAAGAAATGGAAGATTAAAAAATGTCCACCCTGTCCACAAACAACAGTTTAAAATAATTAAATTAGCATGTGCCATTCCCCCTTTAAAAAAACATATCAGTTAATAAATTATCAGAAAATATGAATATTGTATATGAATTGTGCTAACTTTCTCACAAATTCCTAAATGGTGTTTTTGTATACTTTTTAAAGTAATGCATTATTGACACTCTACTGAATTGTATTAGTATGTTCTAAGTGCTTAATAGCATGGATAAAGTGATACAGTTAGCAAAATAATTACAGGGTGGACAAGTGGTCAAGAATGGAGGGATGGATTATTTCTTATACAACCAGTTACATTATTGCTGGATTGAACTGGATTTAGATGGGAAACAATATGTAAAACATTACCAACGAACATTAAATAAACTACTTTAACTTTAAACATAAATTACTTTCACAATCACTACGTACTCAGTGTCCACTCTGTTAAGTCTTCTTATTTAACAGGGTGGACACTAATAGTGTCATGGTAGACATTTTGACCTAAAATCAGCCACTGCACCACGTCTGAGCAAAGAGAAGCTAATGTAGAAGGTTTATCAACTGACGAATTGCATGGTTTTTAAAATAATAGTTATAAAACTATGATTTTTTCCCTCCTTAACAGGGTGGACGTATTAGGTCGAACACATCAAATTTGAACGATTAATAGAAGAAATAGAGGATCTCACTCACATTCCCAAGTTGCGTTCCCTTCAAAGAAGTGACAGCTTTATGATGTTATGTCATTTATTTTTTATAACTTTCATTTAAAGGGAAATTAGTCAAAAATAACAGGGTGGACAATGAATTGAGGGACAAGCTAAAACCCTTAATTATAATTGCTAAAATAAATGTAATGATTGAAAAGAATATACATTAGAGAGAGTCTTTACTGATATAATCAATGTAGAAACGACAACAAAAACACCAGTAAGTGTTTTATCATCATGAAATTGGGATACACAGGGCTGGGGACATGGTGATATATGGTTCAAAATGCTGTAAAATGTCAACTTTAATATGGTTAGAATTCAAATGGTATTATATATGACTAAGGTGGGTTTAAAATGTATATTGTTCCAGTATGATCTTCACTGGGGACACATAAAGGCACTGAATCCCAGGAATGACCCAATTAAAACAAGCTCTTTGAAATAAGATGGGCATTGGGCACCATTCAGTAAACGAATGAAACTGCTCATAATTATGGGTAATAACAGGCAAATGGGAATGATATTGTAAGCCATTATGTTGAAATTAAACATTTTACGTAATGGCGGTTATAGATCAACAAAACCCCAACAATATAGCCTACTCGTAAAACGAATCATAACAGAATATAAGAAATGGGTCGGAAATGAAGACACAATAAAGTATAGTGTTTATGTTCACCTCCTCCCATCGGTCTCCCTCATCCAAACACACTCTCACTCTCTCACTTGCGCACGTGCCATTGGCCAAAGGCGCGCTCTACTAAAGTACGAGGTTCAGGGACTTACCACTTCATTTTCATTAGCGTGCTCATTCTCTCTCGAATTTTTCTGTGCGTTTGGGTGGATTTTTGTCAACCGTTTTAAAGCTTTAGGTATGAGTGTTTTGTTTGCTCGTTCATCTGAAGGCACGCATTAGGAAAGAGCCTATATTTCGATGGAGCTGTGGATATGGACATGGCAGGTTACCTGCCTGGCGCTCATCGCGTCTGTGATGGATGTAGTTCTGGCACAGATTCGTTACACGATCCCAGAGGAACTGGAGCACGGGGCTTTTGTTGGAAATATCGCGGAGGATCTGGGATTAGACCCCAACAAACTCTCAGTCCGCCGATTCAGAATAGTCTCGGGTGCAAAACGGCAATATTTAGAGGTGAATTTAGAAAACGGAGTTTTGTTTGTCAACGAAAGAATTGATCGAGAAGAGCTGTGCGAACAAAATCCGTATTGTTCATTCCATCTTCAGGTTGTGATCGAAAACCCATTAGAATTGTATCGGGTGGAAGTTGAAATATTAGATGTCAACGACAACTCTCCAGTCTTTCCGTGGAGTGAGTTTAATCTGGATATCTCCGAATCCGCCGAGCGTGGATCGCGCTTCCCACTGGAAAGCGCGCAGGACCTGGACGTCGGTGACAACTCTCTGCGCTCGTATTTGCTGAGCGTAAACGAACACTTCGTCCTGGACGTCCAGACGCGCAGTGACGGCAGTAAGTTCGCAGAACTGATCCTCGAAAGTCCGCTGGACCGGGAGCAGCAGAAGACTCACTTGATGGTTCTTACAGCGGTGGACGGAGGCACGCCAGAGAGGTCAGGCACTGCGCAAATAAACATAACGGTACTGGATGCCAACGACAACGCGCCTGTGTTCGATCAGAACTTTTATAAAGTGAAGCTAACTGAAAACGCACCGCGAGGCACAATCGTGATAAAACTCAACGCCACGGATCTCGACGAAGGACCCAATGGAGAGATCGCGTACTCCTTTAGCGGCCACGCTCCAATGAGAGTGCGCGAGCTGTTCAGCGTGGATTCCCGCACTGGAGAAATCAAAGTAAAAGGACTTATTGATTACGAAAAGGCACGAATGCACGAGATTTATGTACAAGCCAAAGACAAGGGACCGTCTGCGGTGGCAGTGCACTGCAAAGTTATGGTTAACATCATAGACGTCAACGACAATCTTCCAGAAGTGATCCTCACGTCAGTCTCTACGCCTGTCCAAGAAGATGCGCCCCCTGGCACGGTGATAGCAGTCATTAGCGTCATGGATAAAGACTCTGGGGAAAACGGAAATGTTGATTGTGAAATTCCTCATCACGTTCCCTTTCAGCTGCACTCATCTTTTAAAAACTATTACACTTTGGTGACGTGTGATTTCCTGGACAGAGAGACCATTTCAGAGTATAACATCACTCTCACGGCGCGCGATATGGGCTCACCGCCTCTTTTTACCAGGAAAACTATTTTAGTGCAAGTGTCTGACATTAACGACAACGCGCCGCGTTTCAAACAGCCGTCCTACACTGTATACCTGACCGAAAACAACGCGCCAGGAGCCTCGATTTGCACCATCACCGCGCAAGACGGAGATTCAGATCAAAATTCCTACTTATCCTACTCGATTCTAGAAAACGACATCCATGGAATGCCAGTGTCCACGTATGTGTCCATCAATTCAGACAACGGCAACATTTACGCACTGCGTTCTTTCGACCACGAGCAGCTCAGAAACTTTCAGATCGTGGTTCAAGCCGAAGACGCCGGGTTTCCGCCTCTCCGCGCGAACGTAACGGTGAACGTGTTTGTTTTGGATCAGAATGACAATCCTCCAATCATTGTGTCCCCAATGCCCGAGAATGACACCGCGGCGGTTGTAGCTGTTCCTAGATATGCTGATGCCGGATACCTAGTGGCTAAAATCACCGCTATGGACGCGGATGCCGGGCAAAACTCCCGTCTCTTTTATGAAGTCCTCCAAGCTACAGATCTCAGTTTGTTCAGTGTTGCGCTGTACACTGGGGAGATCAGGACAATTCGCCGGCTGATAGACAACGACCCCAGGAGGCAGAGGCTAGTGGTATCGGTCAAGGACAACGGTCAGCCGCCCCTGTCGGCCACGGCCTCCATCATGTTGTCAGTTGTTGACAGCGTGCCAGAATCCTTGCCTGATTTTGGTGACCTCGCGCTCAGCCCCCAGTACAGGTCAAACCTCACGCTGTATTTAATCGTGTCTCTGGGCGCGGTTTCGTTCACGTTTCTTGTGGCTATTATTGTCCTGGCTACAATTAAGGGACACAAGGACAGAAACTCGTGCTGTGGATTTCATTCTAAGGACCCCGCCAGTGACGTCATTCAAAAGTCGAACTTGAACATTCACTTATCACCGGGAACAAAGGGACCCACGCACTGCGTGGAAGTAAACGCGAACAACCCAATAGGTCAAAACTACTGTTATAAAATGTGTTTAACTCCAGAGTCATCTAAAAGTGACTTCATGTTCCTCAAGCCTTGTAGCCCGACGGGAACATCTTCCAGAAATAACATCAAGGAAATGGAACACAAAACTTTGACCTGGAGCCCAACCAGCCACAGTCTTGGTACAAGGAATGAGACGACCTCTCCAAACGAGGTAATAATCAACACATATAGTAAAGTTTGTCCACTAGATGGAGACTTCAAATATTGGCTATTCTTTAATCAGATCAGAAATCAGCAGAAGATTAAATAATACAAATGTAGACAATAGCCCAATTTAAATTTAATTACAAATATAAATTATATTTAAGTACAATAAAAATAACAACAACCTACAGTTGGGATAAGGCATTTGAAGTAACGTGATCGAGCTACATATTCAGATTCCTTTTTTCAAGTAGCCACATGCGTTACTTTTTCAAATTAATAATGCAAATTACTTTGTTTCCCCATTTTTGACTGACAGCTCTCCTGACCCAATGAGAAAGTTAGAGTAATATCTCTCGATTGTTTTTAATATCTTTAAATATATAATATAATACATGCTGCTAAACGATTAAACATGATTAATCACATCCAAAATAAAAGTTTGTGTTTAATTAATAAATGTGTGTGTGTGTGGTGTGTGTGTGTGTGGTGGTGGTGGTGGGGGGGGGGGGGGGGCGGGCAATATTCGAAATCCTTGTCCTTGTGGAGACATTTTTTTGGTCCCCATGAGGAAAACAGTTTTTTTAGAAAGTAAAAATGCAGAATGTTTCCTGTGATGGGTAGGTTTAGGGGCAGGGGCAGTGTAAGGGGATAGAAAATACAGTTTGTACAGTATAAAAACCATTACGCATATGGAAAGTTCCCATAAAACACTACGTGTGTGTGTGTATGTATGTATGTGTATATATATATATATATATATATATATATATATATATATATATATATATATATATATATATATACAAATACATACACATTCATGTATATATAAAAATATATATTTATATATAAAATATTTATTAATATATCATATATATATATATATATATATATATATATATATATATATATATATATATATATATATATATATATGCAAATATTAATTAATACATGTATGTGTGTGTATTCAAATATACATAATACATATACACAGCCACACATTTGTAAACACAAACTTTTATTTTGGATGCGATTTATCACGATTAATTGTTTAACAGCACTAAATATAATACAACAATATAATATAATAATTGCCTATTAACAATTAATTCATACCAAAAACAATAATTACAAAAAGAAAACAAATAATAATTATAATAATAATAATAATAATTATTATTATTATTATTATTATAATTATCAATTTTCTGAACAGGACTGAAATAAACTATTGAGCAAACAGTATTGTATTGTTTATACCTTTGAGCTATACTGGATATTCATTGTTGTCTGTGAACTAGACCTTAAAATTCTTAATGCACACTTCATAAATAAATTATAAAATAAACAAATGCATTTTTGTCATTGCCCCAAATTGTAGGTATACGGCAATAAGGTGATGAATTAGTAAAGTCACTTAGTGCTTTAGTTTTGATGTATTCTAAGGTTTTTCCTCCTCTCGACTCATACATTTGTAGCACATTCTCATTTAGAAGTAAATATTTTAACTCTTTTTTTTTTTTCTTTGCAGTTCAAACAGGGAAACAAAGACCAAACACTGACCAAGAACCAGATCAATTATACATATAAAAGGTGATTAAAGTACAATCTCTCTCTCTCTCTCTCTCTCTCTCTCTCTCTCTCTCTCTCTCTCTCTCTCTCTCTCTCTCTCTCTCTCTCTCTCTCTCTCTCTCTCTCTCTCTCAGCATCTGACTTGTCCATGTTTTTGCTTTTCTAGCCATACTCCAATAAACACAGGTAGGACACTGCAGCGCAGACTGATTCAGGACTCGGACAACTATGCCTACACATCTGTTCCACAGTACTGGACCTGGGGAAATCACATGCATGGTAAAAACAGGTTTAGTTAAAAGGCCTGCTCAAAAAGACTAGCGTTATATATATCCTTGTGATTTGAATTGTACTTCTCTTTGTCATTTAAAACAGATTATAAGACCTCACCTAAGGTTGGGGCCTTTCCAAACCGCTCATGGACACGTTACAACCAACAGGATTTAATTCAACCCTCCCCAGACTACCAACATAATGTTTACATTCCCGGAACACCATCAACACTCTGCACACTCAAGCTGGCAAACAACGGGGACATTGAAGTCTACAACTCATTCTCAACGTTTGGCAAAAAGAAAAAGCCGAACAATAACAGTCAAGAGGACACCGTAATAACCAATGATTTTTTCAAATGATTTTTCCAGTTGTATTTTTTTACCTGAAGTTTACTTCCTGTATATATTTCAGTCGGATTATGTGCTGTATAATTTGCCTTCATACATTTCAAAACAAGCACTTTAAGTACTCTGATAAAAAAATGTTGCCATTGTTTTCCAGACTTTATGAAAGCATTAAACAGATGGTTGCTTTAATTGTAATCACCCATATTGGTGAGAATTCCTGTTATATTGTCTCCAAAATGTACAGAATAAAGAATATTAGAATTTGTTTAATATTGCTCTTTTGTCTTTTTCCTTGTGTTTCTTGCTGTGGCAAAATTAATCAGATGGTTAAAAAAAGGGAATTTCTTGTCTATTCCCACCCTCTTTGACAGAAAAAAAGTACAGAGTAGCAAAATATGTAGAGCAGTGCTTGAATTTCTATGTGGATCTTTTATACAACATTCTATCGACATGGCTTACGGCTAGTTCACAACAATGGCACTAATCTTCAAAAGGTTTGAAGAGGAATATTCACAGTGCTTCTTTTTAGATTACCTACATGTAAGTGTTACAGAATAGGTGCATTAAATCGTTACCAATTAGATATATAAAACAATTGCTCTGCGTGTTTGTGTGAGTGTGTAAGTGTACTGGGTAACACTTTAGGATACTGTTGCATCATTAATAACAGGAACAAGTGAGTACAAAAAAAAAAAACACATTTACTGAATAAATCCATCGATATGCAAAAAAATAAACTTAGATTTTGCCTCAACAGAGGATGTGATTGATAACTGGACTCAATGGAATCATCATAGAGGTTGGTTGTAACATTTTAATAAACTGTTACAACTATCCCCACCCCAAACAGTCATAACAAAGCTAACGGCATGTGGGTTTGAAGTTAGCATAAATACGAAGCATCAAATTAAACTAGAGAAATAGTTACTTCAGGTCATATAAGTTCATTGTAGGGGAGAACTGGGAGTGTTGTAACAGGTTTGGCAGGTGGTAATGTCATTAATATCATACTCCCATCTTTTTGAGCTTCTTTCGGCATGTGACTGATTAGATTTTAGGACCAAAATAAATATTTTCAAGTGAGAATTTTTTCCATCAGAAGCATTTTTTTTTGTTGCTTAACAATCATCAAACTTACATGAC